>NC_066617.1:292981961-293285503 GCF_025201925.1 Gopherus flavomarginatus
CGGTCTACCATCCCCAGATGGATGGGTTAGTGGAGCAATTTAACAGGATCCTGAAGTCGATGCTGAGAAAGTTCGTGGAGGACAATCTCCAGCACTGGGACAAGTTGCTCCCCAAGTTCCTCTTTGCCGTGCGAGAGGTTCCACAGGCCTCCACTGGGTTTTCCTCATTCTAACTTCTTTATGGGAGGCAGCCCGGGGAATCCTAGACTTACTGAGAGAGACATGGGAAGAGCAGGAAACCTGGGTCAGGGGTTCTGTCCAGTACATAGTACGGTTGCGGGAATGGCTCCAAGAGCTGGGCAACATGGTGCGGGAGAACCTATTGTGGGCCCAATGCACTCAAGAGAACCAGTACAAGGGGGAACAAGATGAGGGTCTTTGAGCCCAAAGACCCGGGTCCTATTGTTATTACCCTCCTAAGAGTCTAAGCTGCTGGCCAAGTGGCAGGGTCCCTTTGAGGTGATCAGATGGATAGGAGCCATCAACTATGTGATACGGATGCCGGGGCATCAGAGAGATGCACGGGATTTATCACGTGAACTTCCTCAAGGCCTGGAAGGAACATGAGGGCCTGATGATTGCCCTGTACCCCCTGGAGCCTAAGTTGGGGCCACTGGCCAAGAACCCCATGGAGCCAGGGCCAGTGACAATCGTCCAGGAGCTCAATCCCAATCAGCAGGAACAGGTACAGCGATTAGTATCTGCTTTCCCCAATGTCTTGTTGGCCCGGCTAGGGAAAACAAATGTGACCAGCCATCACATCGCTATCATCCCTGGCCAGAAGGTGAAAGATAACCACTGACCGCTCCCCAAGGAGATGTGGGGAGTTGTGCAGAAGGAACTAGAGATAATGCTAGACCTGGGAGAGGTTGAGGAGTCCATGAGTGAGTGGTGGAGCCCCATAATACTGGTCCCCACGCCTGACAGAATGGTCAGGTTCTGCATTGACTGCAGAAAGGTGAATGCCATCTCCCAGTTCAAAGCATACCCCATGCCCCAAGCGGACAAACCACTTGAGCGGCTGGGTGATGGAGAATTTATCTCCACCTTAGACCTAACCAACGGATTTTGGCAGATCCCTTTGACACCAGCCTTTCAGAAGAAGATGGCCTTTCCTACACCCTTTGGCCTCTACCAATTTATCATGATGTCCTTTGGTTTGCATGGGGCCACAGCCACCTTCCAGTGGCTCATGAACCATATATTGAGTCCCCATAATTCATACACTGCTGCATACATTGATGACATCGTCATCTATAGCACCGGCTGGGAGGAATATCTCCAGCACCTCGCCACCATGTTGCAAGCCCTGGGAGACACAGGCCTCACTGCGAACCCGGACAAGTGTCACTTGGGTCAGTGAGAGGTGACTTAACTGAACTACACCATAGGTAGGGGGAAACTATGTCCCTTAGTGAACAAGGTGCAGGACTTACAGGACTACCCTATCCCCACGACAAAGAAGAAAGTACAGCAATTCTTAGGGCTGGCAGGGTATTACTGACAATTTGTGCCCAACTTTGCCACACTCACTGCGCCACTGATGGACTTGACGAAGAGCTCCCCGCCACAGAAAGTCCAGCGATCAAAGGACCATGAGGTCACCTTCCAGGACCTACGAGAGCCACTATTGACCCAATCCGATTTCACAAAACCCTTCACTCTCCAGACGGACGCTCAGAGGTAGGGCTGGGAGCAATGTGGTCGCAAGAGTTAGAGGGGGAGGAGCATGCCATCCTGTACCTCAGCCACAAGCTGTTCCCCTGGGAGCCCACTTCTCCACAATAGAACAGGAAGCCCTCGCTGTTAAGTGGGCAGTTGACACCTTAAGTTAATACCTCTTGGGGAACCCTTGTTCCTTGGTCACCGACCACGCACCCCTCCGATGGATCAAGAGCATGAAGGAAACTAACACACAAATCATGCGCTAGTACCTGTTGCTTCAGCCCTACTCCTTCCATGTGCTACACTGATCAGGGAAGGCCCATGAGAACGCAGACTTCTTGTCCCGGGCAGGAATGAGAGAAGAAGAGACGAGACTCTGGCCCCAGACACCCAGGGACGGCTCTAGGTTTTTTGCCATCCCAAGCAAAATAAAATTTGGCTGCCCCCACCCGAGCCCTGGGCTCCTCCCAGCACCCCCCTGCTGCCCCAGCCCTGGGCTCTCCCCCCACACCCGCACCTCCCGGCACCCCAGGCCTGGGCTCACACACACTCTGTTCAATCAGACCCGCCACGGACAGGGTGCTGGGTTGGGACACAGTGAGGAGGGCGGGCCCAGGTCCCCCTATTCTGGCCACCACCTGCCCCAGGGTGGTGGCCCAGCTCGTCAGTAGTACTGACTCTGGCCACTGGGCTGCCCTTCCCTGACAGTAAGGGCTGGGGTATTGATTTTGGCTGATAGGCTGCACCGCCCTGCAATCAAGGGCTGCAGTAAGGACTGAGGCCCCTGAGCTGCTTAGCCCCAAGACCCAGGGCACCCCTTCAAACCTGACCTCAGGGCTGTGACACACTTCTTTCCCACCCCCATCCCCAAGGGTAACAGAGTGTATCAGCTCCGCAACACACTAATATTAGTTTCCATGGTTCTGATATTTGTCAAGTAACATTCTAATGAATTTTCAAAAGAAGTTCAGATAATGAATGAACAATAATGTTGTCTGAATGCTAGTTACTTTAAAAACTTTAAATATGTAACAATATCCACCCACAGCATTTTCATATTCCAATTCACCACAATGATTTATGAAATTATAACCCCTTCCATAAAATATGTATAAACATAATCATCCCTGGTTTGTTCTTGAAAATCTGGCCTTTGGCCTCAACCTTTGGCTCCTGCTCTGATTAAACAATAGGCTGAAATGTGTTCACAGAAAACATGTCATATCATTTTGAACAATGGACAAATTAGTGGGAATCTTGATCTACTCACAGACCACTCACAAACAGAAAAAAGGGCTAAATTCTGCATATAGCTTATTACTTGTGAATGCTCATCTAACACTAGAGGAGAAATCATAGTGATCTCTTTGAGTCTCTCCTAGCCACTTGTTATCTCAGGCTTTTTCATGGACATTGATCTGCCCTCTCCTACTCTCCCTACCATAAGTACTGCTTGAGTCATTTTCTAAAGGAGACATTAGTGTACATCTGGGCAGCAAGTTGGCTATTTTTTAATCATTGCAAGAAGCACTAATGAATTGATTTTAATGGGAGTTAGGCATCTAACCTGCTTAGGTGCATTTGAAAATCCCATTAGGCACTTATCTGCATCTTTAGGCAACTAAATGCCTTTGAAAATCTGGCCCTTAAGCTCTTACATGACTCAAGCACATTAACAGTTCCACTGAAGTCAATGGGATTGCTTACTTGCTTAACATTATTCATGTACTTAAGTGCTTTGCTAGATTGGGACCTAAAATAGTAGCTCTTTGCTTTGTTTCTCAAACCAGAGTACAGAAGCCTGGAAAGTCTTCATTAGACTGAGCGAAGGGAGGAAAGAAAAATGGAGATTTAAGAAATAGAAAAAATGTTGCTCAGTGATTGTACTAAAAAGTCAAAAAAACTCCAAGAATTACTAGGTGTAGCTCTCTAAGCCACACTGATATGCTCTGAATAATAAAAAATACACCCTTTTGCACATATATTCCATTTATTCTCTTGCTTGGGTTGATCCTGCATTTCTGACTCAGGCAAAGCTCTCATTGAAACTAATGGCAGTTTTGGTGAGCAAGGGTCTGCAAGAGCATGCTTCGTTTGCTGAAACTTGAATGTACTCCCTGAAACTCCCACCAGATCAGTGCATTGATAAGTTCTGAATACATTAGCACAGGACAATACAAACCTGTGTTTGAACAGGTGACATTTCCTTTTCAGCACAGACCAGTTCAAAAGTTGAGCATTAATCATTACGAAGTAGGCATAACAGAATTATTTGCTATATCTATCAACTTTCTTGTTATTATTAAAAGTAAACTTCTTAAACCTATAGAAAACTATCCTATCAAAAATAATCAAATGCAACAACTGATTAACCACTCACATTCATTTTAACTACAACACCAGAACTGTATTCATCAACAATTGTTACATCAGCAATATTTTTGTGCTAAAGTAACAGACAAGATTTGGTTTTGTATGCAGTATTGTTGTAGCCATGTAGGTCCCAGGATATTAAAGAGACAAGGAAGGGCTGTGTGTAAGCTCAAAAGTTCGTCTCTCTCATCAACAGAAGTTGGTTCAGCAAAAGACATTTCCTCACTCACCTTGTCCCTCTAATAATTGGTTTTGTAGACTAAGCCTTGATTCTGCAGAGTTACACACGAGTAACTTTATACATACAAATACTCCCTTTGAAGGGACTGCAACTACTCATGCATGTATGTTCATAATTCTTTGCAAGAGCCGGGCTTAGGACCATTAAGTATCTGAGGCCCTGTGAGAAATCAGATGCGCAGATGGCAAATGGTGATAACCCAGACATTCAGGGTTATGGTGTATGAGTTTTATATTCAATCACTTTGGAGTGGGCATACCAGTAAATGCAGATTTTTCATTTTTTATGTGGGGAAGAACAGACCAGGGCACAGCACTTCCATCAGACCAGATTCTGATACCTTTACTCATGCTGAGTAGAACGTCACTCCACCAGAAGTCTCACTGATCTTATAAGGACCTCATAAGGTGGAGCCAGGTATTACAAGATGCAAGCCAGGGGATCAAAATCTAGCCCATCATTGCCATCACTGCCCACACTGTAATATTCTGATACAATAATTTTACAATAAAACATGTTACCATTTCATTAAAAATAGAATAACAACATCTAGATCTTATATAGCACATTGCATTCATAGCTCTCACAGAACTTTACAAAGGAAGTCATTATAACTCTTCATTTTACAGGTGGGGAAACTAAGGCACAGGGAGGTGACATGACTTACATAATTTCACCCAGCAGGCCAGCAGCAGAGCCAGGACTAGAACCCAGGTCTCCCAAAAGTCCCAGTCCAGCTATCGGCTAGGCCACACTGCCTCTACATATCAAACTAAATAATATACATTAAATGGAATGGATATCATTCATATATTTATCAAAATGAATGTTTTAACATAATCATAAATAAAACAATATCATTTATTTGGAAACACTGATCTGTATATTAGAAATAGAGGTGTACTAAATTATTATTGTTCAAATTATACAAATTAAAGGAAAGGATCGCTACTAAAAAATCACATAGACCACTAATATTTCACGTATTTAAAAAACCTCAGCACTTTAACGCCTTATTCCACAGGGATTCTTATGCCTCTCCATCTTCTTCCTAATCCCTTATCATAGCTCCATCCCTGTGGCCACTGAATGGCTACTGGAAGGCAGCAATATCCCTGTCATAGTGTGGCACTGGCCCTTTAACAGGGAAGAGGCCAGTGCACCTGTGACTGGTCAGCTGATCCCAGCTGGGCTTAAGAGAAGTCACCTGGACCTTACAGGTAGGGAGATGGAACTGAAACAGGACTGAAATTCATTCAGGGCAGGGGCAGCAAGAGCAGATTTGGGGCTCTCACTGCCTGAGAGAGAGAGGCTGCAGAGAGCTCTGCAGGCAGACAGGCTGGAAGGAGGAGACCTGGAGCAAAAGCAAAGCCCCCTGTGGCCACTGTCCTGCACAAGGGGGAGGGAGCTGGGAAAGGCCCAAGTGTCACATGAGACTTTTATTAAGCTCAAAGTGGGTGGGCATTATGTGATTGCTTCCTTTGAACTCTAGAAGAGGACTCCAGAGGTAAGCCCAGAGCCCTCCAGTCTGAAAGGTGATTGAGGCTGATGAAGAGCCTGGAGTCACGTGGAGGCAATGGAGCCTGAACCTTTCCAGTTATAGTATGGGCCTTTATTTTGTGAAGTGAGCTGCCCATACTGATAAATTACCCCTGTCTGACAGGGTGGTGGTAGCCTCAGAATGAGCTAAAGAAGAATTCTTGAGGGGAAACAGGTGAGGTGCCTGCAAGGTCACCCCATGCCAGCAGGGGGCTCTTCAGGAGGGCAACCATATGGCGGTCCCCATCTCCTCAGATTTTACAGCCCATCTCTCCGACTTTAGAAGCACTGGCTGCCACGTCCTACCCACAAAAAGCCCTTGTGCCATGATCAAACAATTAGTGAAGCAATCTGAAAAAAAAATAGAGAAAAAGTTGAAAAAAATCATTTATCTTGTATGAAAGGGTGTTTGTACTTTCCCTCTCCTATTTTTAATCTCATAGACTCATAGACTTTAAGGTCAGAAGGGATCATTATGATCATCTAGTCTGACCTCCTGCACAATGCAGTTCTCTTCTGCTATGAACTATTTTCCATAGTGGTAACATATGTTACATAAACCCACCCAAAAATTATTTTTAAAACAATTTTTAAAAATATATAATTACATATTAAATAGCCCCATTCTAATATAAACAAGCCACATTGAGGTGTTTGCTAGTAATTCAAAGCCCATTGAAGTCAACAGAAAGAATTCCATTGATTTTGATGGGCTTTGTATCACCTTAGTCCACTTTTTGGGTGGTGAAGACACAAGGCCAATGTACCTGAGGCATGCACCAATGCATACTAACACACATTGTGGCTAATCACTGTATTGGAACCCAGACTTTAGAAAGTATTTTGATATCCTGAGATAAATTGGAGAGTTAATTATGCAAAATCTGGGCCTTGCCCTCATTAAAGGCCCAGTCCTACACTCCTTTCTTAGGCAAAGTTTGCAATGAGAGTTTTCTCCGAGGAAAGCTCTAAGATTGTCACTCACAGCTGCTTTTCCCAATCTGAGACATGAAACACAGTTCCAGTTTAGCTTAAGTGTTTCCCTGCCTGACTGTCTTATTATAAGATCTTATTATTTCTAAGTATAACACAACTTTCCTTCAGTGGGAGTTATGGCAGTTGCATATTTTCATAAGGTTGATAAATTTTTATCCAGAGAGATGGGTGGTTGTTGTTTCCATTTCTTTTCCAAAGAAATCTACAAGAAGTTGATTTAGTACTGATGGCCCTGGAGATTATTTATTCACAGAACAAATACAGCACAAGTGATGGCAATGCAAACCTCCCCACAATGCCCTGGAGATATCCCTCGTTGCTTCCCTGGAGAGACCATATCTGTCAGGATGAAAGGGTAGTCCTTTTGCCCTCAAGAAACACTATTCTAGAGCACAAATCATCATTTACTCTTCTTATATCCCCTCCAGCTATCTCAGACCATCCAAACCTCTCTCCTGGTAGGTCCCTTTGTCTTTTTTGCCCACTGCCATCCTCATGCTTTATTTCATGTTGCTTTTTATGCCCGGTACAGTCTTCAAATTACTATACAAGCCCCTGACCCTTCTGATTTTAGTAGCTCCTGTAACCCACCTATTTCAGAAAGCATTTCAGCAACAATGAATGATTCTACAATTGTAGCACTGTTTATACTGCAGTGTGTTGTACTAAACCCATGGATGCTATTTGCCAGGGAGCTCCTTCAGCCAGACATTATGGTCTGAAACCCTTCCTGAGAGGTGCTTCGTTCTTCTGATGTGAATGAAAAATGAGGGTGCTCAGCGCCTGACAGAAGGCACTTGGCACCTCAGGGAATCTGACCCATAGAAAAAGAGAATGCCCTTGCCCCAAGGAGCTCACCATGTAAATTAGACAAAGTGAGCACAGATCAGATATCTGCTGAATGCCTTAGCTGAGTTGCTTCACTGCAGCACAGTGATGCTGCCTTTTGTGGGTGTACTGCAGCACCAAATGCCATGGATTTCCAAAGTCAGTGGGAGCTGAGGATGCAGAGCCCCTTTCAGGAAACACTCAGGCCCAGATCCTCAAAGTTACTTAGGGATTAGTCTGCTCAGCATTGCAAAGTCTAACCTGCAGGCAGCCTGCCACTTATCGGAATCCTCAGCCCCAATTTAGACTTCCAGGCTCCCTATACACTGCATTGGGGCAGTTAGTGCCTGGATTCACAGAAGTCAGAAAGCTGAGAAGGGGGCTTGTTGGGAGTGAAACACTGAAAAAGGGACAGGGAGAGGCTTATTGGTTGACCTGTGCACCTGGCTGGCAGGCCAGAGGCAAGTGCCTCCCTCTGCTCAGGATTCTGAACAATGAATCCTTTCCTGGAGTTAGGCACCTAAGCCCGGTCAGCCACCTAAGTAGCCAATGCTCTAGCACAGAGGTGGGCAAACTTTTTGGGCCAAGGGCCACATCTGGGTGGGGAAATTGTATGCAAAGCCAGGGCAAGGTGTTAGGGTGTGTGAGAGAGTGTGGGGTGTGGGAGAGGGTGTGGGTGTGCAGGAAGGGGCTCAGGGCAAGGAATTGGGGCAGAGGAGGGGTGTAGGGTGTATGAGGGAGCTCAGGGCAGGGAGTTGGGTGCAGGAGGGGTGTGGGATGTACGAGGGGCCTCAGGGCAAGAGGTTAGGGTGCAGGAAGGGTGCGAGGTGTGGCAGGGGACTCAGGGCAGGGGGCTGGGGTGCACAGGGGTACAGGGTGCAGTAGGGAGCTCAGGGAAGGGGTGGGGGTACAGGAGGGGTGCGGGGTGAACGAGGGGACTCAGTGCAGGGGGTTGGGTGCAGGAGGGGTGCGAGGTGCAGGCAGGGGGCTTAGGGCAGGGAGTTGGGGGGCATGGGTGCAGGAGAGGTTAAGGCTCTGGCCCGCGCCACTTACCTAAAGCAGCTCCTGGGTGGCAGCGGCACACACCGGGGCCAGGGCAGGTTCCCTGCATGCCTGACCTGTCTCCAGCCCCGCGCCACTCCCAGAAGTGCTGCGGCCCATGGGGGGGATGGAAGAGGGGCTTGGCGTGCGCTGCCCTTGCCACACCTCCAGGTACCTCCTCCAAAGCTCCCATTGGCTGCGGTTCCCTGTTCTCGGCCAATGGGAGCTGCAGGGGGCTGTGCCTGGAGTCAACGCATGAAGCCCTGTGCCTCCCACCCAAGGGCCTCAGGGACGTGGTGCCGGTGGTGATGCAGGCCAGATCCAAAGCTCTGAGGGGCCAGATCCGGCCCACGGGCTGTAGTTTGCCCACCCCTGCTCTAGCAGCCAAAATCATCTCTCTTTCTCTTGCCTCCTGCTCATTTCTGACACCTCTTTCACACTCACCCTGTGTGTCTCTATATCCCCAGCTCTCATTTCTTCATGAGCTGTGTTGCCTCACACGTATTGGTGGCCTGCATCTGGCTCTTTTGTTGTGGGGTCTGACCCGTATCAAGTCTTAGGCATGCTTAGAGCACACATACTGGATCAGGCCCTGCTGGCAAGATAGGCATTCTTCAGCCTAGTCTGTGAATCCTGCAGGGCTCCAAATGCTTCAATAGCTGTGGGGTGGTGTCAGAGTTTAGGAAACTTTGTAAATGCTGACCAGAGGAAACTTAGGTGCCATAGGGTTAGGTTGCAACAGAGCTATGGTTTTGAAAATGTCAGTGGCACCTAAATGGGGGTTTTAGGTGCCAAAATATCTTTGGAGGATCTAGGCCCAAGCCCCTTGCAGGATCCCTAACTTATCTGCATGGCACACTAACCAGTTATATGGCCTCATATAGTGCTTTGGAAATAAGTGTCTCCAATTCAAACTTCCTCCTCTCTACTGAGAGTGCCACAAAAGGTACCACTTAGTGCCAGCTTTGGTGGTATTTTTGTAAGGTGAAAACTAGTCCAGCAAGAACAGGACTGAGCTGAGATTACCAATTTATTTCACACAGGCTATTGAACATGTGTTGGATCTTCTATTTTACTGAAACAATTTCATAGAATATTAGGGTTGGAAAGGACCTCAAGAGATCATCTAGTCCAACCCCCTGCTCAAAGCAGGACCAATCCCTAAATAGCCCCCTCAAGGATTGAACTCACAACCCTATATTTAGCAGGCTAATGCTCAAACGACTGAGCTACCCCTCCCCCCAATTTGAGCCACTTGACCTACAGGTAAGGGATGTATTTTCCTATAGCAAAAGCCATTCCATTAGTTTGATTTAGGAAAAACACAGTGGGGTATTATTTCAAACTTTTTTTCTTTTCTTTTCTTTTCTTGGGTGGGAAACGAGGGAAGGGAAAGTCAGTTTGCCTACACAGAGACTTATTTCATTTTTAAAACAGGCTACAGCACTTGTAATTTTTATCCCAGAACATTTCAGGGGCATTTTTAACATACCAACATAATGCCCGCTTGTCAGACATGTATCCACCCTGTAAGCTGTAATGACTCCAAAGGATTTCACTGCCTTGCCTACTGAAAAGGCCTTTCTAACACAATACACCGTCAGAGATGTTATGATACCTTGTGCCAAGATTCAGTATTTTAAAAACTCCCTAAATATACTACTTTGGACTCAATCCTTAATATACTGAACTCAGCAAGAGTTTTGACATTGATTTAGATGCGTGCAAGATCAAACCAATTTTCTGACAATCTGTAACAGATACATATTTAATTAGGAAGTTTTGAAACATTCTATACTTTTTCTTTGCTTTAAATAGGGAAAAAACATAAGAGAAGAAACTTAATCACAGCTGCATTTTGGTAAAATTATAATCTAACTTTAAATATAAAAGTGATACAAATTAACATTAAGGTAGAAATTTGACTAAGCTTTTTAGCCTGATCTCACAGTAGTCTCTGCTTTTATCTTTTGAAAAGGGGAAATGACATCTCTCTTTATCTAAATACATTTATAAAAAGTGACTACAGAATACAAATTATTAAAAGATTGGAAAACACGTCATAGAGTGATAGACTCAAGGAGTTCAATCTATTTAGCTTAACAAAGAGAAGGTTAAGGGATGACTTGATCACAGTTTATAAGTACCACCTATATGGGAAAGAAATATTTGAAAACAGACTCTTCAATCCATCGGACAAATATAGCTGGAAGTTGAAGCTAGACAAATTCAGACTACAAATAAGGTGAAATTTTTTAAACAGTGAGGGTAATTAAGCACTGGAACAATTTACCTAGGGTTGTGGTGGATTCTCCATCACTGGCAATATTTAAATCAATACTAGATTTTTATTTATTTATTTATTTTAGATGATCTGCTCTAGTTCAAGCAGGAATTATTTTAGGGAAATTCCATGGCCTGCATTATACAGGGTGTCACACAAAATGACCATAGTGGTCCTTTCTGGGTTTAGAATCTATCAATCGGGCAATCTTACTGTTGGTTGTAAGACAATCAAATGGATTTATTCAGAGTAATTGTAGAAGCCGATCACACGCGGCATCTAGGTGGAGACTGTTGTAAAATGGCATCCAGTATTCAGTGTTTAGCAGTTAAAGTGAAATGAAATGAAATGAAGAAAGTATCACTCCGTGGGAAGTTTATACTAGAAAATAACAATACATATCTGTGTGATGGACCCTATGATTGGTTTACATTTTTCCACCATTTAAGAGTGGAGGGGGATTTTTTTTTTAAATAAGGGCAAATGAAATGTACAGTTCATTTCCCCCCACACACCTCTTAGCTTCTTGCTCCCAGGAGGAACTAATTTACTGCAAGCCATTTAGAGAGTGCAGCTAACTTCCCTCCTCCAATGACCAATGTCTTGGGAGGACTGCGCCCGCCACCTACTTCCCATCCACCTGATCAGGAGAGAGTACTCGGTGTACAGCCCTGCTTTCCCCTCCTACCTACACACTCCAGCTGCAATCTGGGCAGTGTTATGGCAGGTGTACAGGGTGAGAGGATTTATTTCTCTTTCCTGATCTGCTTGGCTGTGGTAGGCTAGAGACGGCAATCTGATCCAGAGTGTTATGACGTCAGGTGAGGAATGAACCACAGGAGGACATGACATCTGAAGAAGTACAGCTTCTCTTTTCATGCACAGGAAATATCAGGTACAGGCAGAATACTTTCTCTACAAAACATTTTTTTGAAATTTTTCATGTGTCAGTGGCTCTTTAAGGAACCTAACACTAGTCACTGCTGTTGTGATGGTTACTTTAAAACAAAAACCTTTGACAGATAATCCCTGTTTAAAATACAGAGAAGTTCAACAAGTTTTATACTTTATTACTTAAATCCATTTCCCCCTCTATCAGTATTTATGAGAATACTATTCTAAACATGTAATTCAAATGTCATGGACTGTTAATGCGCAACCAGGGACAGTATTATCGTGGTTGCCTTTGTTTAGGATTCAGACTTTTTAAAAAATCAGTTGAAATAATGCAAAATAGCATATTTAGGTTTCTGGAGTTTAAAATCCTATGTCCATGGAACTATGGTGATTTACATCAGCTGAGGACTTTATGCAGAAGCTGGTAACTTCTCCAAGGAGCTAAAATTTTAGAACTAAAACTTCAGATTTATGTGTGCTTCCAGTTGCAGCCTCACCACATTCTCCATCATGATGTTTCATTCAGGGTCTTCCTCAAGTTGCAAAACATAATATTTATATATGACAAAAGGTGGAGGGGCTACAATGGTGGAGTGAAATGTGAACCACAAACATTCAAAAGATGGTAATTCTTACAATAAAGATCTAAACAATCCATAGGGGGGAAAAAGTTTGCATAAAATACTGAACATTTGGACTGAACGAATCCATAGAAATTGCCATATGTTTGTTCACAGACAATTTATGATCAGAAAAAAGGGCTAAACTTGGAAAATAGATACAAGTTTTTAACTGTTTGGGCAATTAAACATTGGAACAACTTATTAAGGGAGGTGGTGGATTCTCAATCACTTGAAGGCTTTAGCCTTTAAATATAGATTGGATGTCTTTCTAAAATATTTGCTCTAGCTCAATGAAATTCTGGTGAAATATTATGGCCTGTGTCAGGCTAGATGTTCAGAGCAATTCCTTCTGGTCTTAAAGTCTATGAACAGTCCACCCAGCCCCACTCCTGGTTATGTCCTTTTTTTATCACGCAATTTTTAATGGCACGCTGCGGCCGCCGTTGGCCCCACTTAGCCTGCTGCTGAACCACGGCAGCAGGCTGAGAGGGGCTGAAGGCCAGGACCCCGACAGACAGCAGTGTGCCATTAAAAATCCTGCCCGGCCCAGCCCCCTCTTCTCTGCCCCCGGTCTACCTCTCTCTCTGGCAGGGGCAGGGGGCAGAAGCAAGTTTGGTCCTGCTGGCTGCTGCTGTAGGGCAGGCTCCACCGTCAGCCAAGCTTCCCCCTCCTCTGCTTCTTCCCCCAGCGTGCTGCATCATGCCCCACCTCCTCTGCCTCCCTGCTGCAGATGGCCCTTGCAAGGGAGAGGAGAAGAGCCCCACTGCCCTCACTGCTCAGACTGGGAAGGAGGCAGAGAAGAGGCAGGAGCAGGGCCTTGGGGAAGGAGGGTGGAATCAGGGCGTATCCCTCCAGCCCTGTGCCATGAGCCGCTCAGGGCAGGGGGCTGAGATCATCCTCCAATCCCAGACCACCCACTCCCAGCCCTCTGCCCTGACCCCTGAATCCCCCCCACGATCCCATCCCTGACTCCTGCATCCTCCACACATACCCAGCCCCCCTACACCCCATGCCCTGTCTTCTGCACCCCTTCACACACCCACAGCCCTCTGCCCTGACTCCTGCACCCTTCACACATACCCAGCCCCCCCCACACCCCATGTCCTGACTCCTGCACTCCCCACACATACCCAGCCCCCCAACACCCCATGCCCTGACTCCTGCACTCCCCACACATACCCAGCCCCCTACACTCCCTGCCGTGACTCCAGCACTCCCTCACATGCCCCCAGCCCTCTGCCCTGACTCCTGCACCTCCCCACACGACCCCAGTCCTCTGCCCTGACTCCTGCACTCTCCACACATACCCAGCCCCCTTCACACCCTTCCCTGACTCCTGTACTCCCCACACATACCCCCCACACACTCTGAGCACCAAACGGGAGCTTCTGCACCCCCCTCCCAATTCCCACCTGCACCCCTTGCATCAAATGGGAGCTGCCCAGGTAAGCGCTCCACACCCAAACCTCCTGCCCCAACGCTGAGACCCCTCCCTTATTCTAGCTCCTGATCAGACCCTGCACCCCAACCCCCAGCCTGCTCCTTCACCCCCAGCCCTCAGCTCAGTGCACCCCCATCCTCATCTCAGTGCAGAGAGAGAGGAAGAGAATGGGCCAGAGCCAGCGAGAAGGTAGGTACCCACTCTATGTGGGCAAGGCCAGGACCTCAGGCTGGCAGCGGGCTGAGTGCGGCCAGCAGCCGGGACCCTGGCTGGCAGGAGCCAGCAGACAGAACTCCAGACTGGCAGCAGGCTGAGCTGCTCAGCCCGCCAGTGGTTTGGGGTCCCAGCCACCAGCCCCACTCAGTCCGCTGCTAGTCTGGGGTCCAGGTCCCCGGCCCCACTCAGCCCACTGCTGCTTTGGGGTTCTGTCTGCCAGCCTCTTGCCAGCGGGGGTCCCCGCCGCCGGCTCCGCTCAGCCCGCTGCCGGCCTAAGTGAACAGAACCCCAGGCCGGCAGTGGGCTGAGCGGGCTGGCAGCGTAAGATCAGCATTTTAATTTAATTTTAAATGAAGCTTCTTAAACATTTTGTAAATCTTGTTTACTTTACATACGACAATAGTTTAGTTATATAATATTTAGACTTAAGGAAGAGACCTTCTAAAAACGTTAAAATGTATTACCAGTACGCTAAACCTTAAGTTAAAGTTAATAAATGGAGACTCGGCACACCACTTCTGAAAGGTTGCAGACCCCTGATTTACACACATGCTGATTTGAACACCTCAGCATCTGGACATCTGTATATAGTTCTGTTACTTTTTTCACCAAACTACCAGATATTCAAGGAGCGTTTGTGGCTGGCACCTGGTATTTTGGGAAGTAATGTTAGTTTTTGCTGTTGGGTTTTCTGTTGTAGCAGGGAAGCATGAATAATAATTTTATTTTGCATTGCTCATATCTTCATATGAACTGTTGAATGTACTCTTTTCCCTACATGGTTTATAAACCTTCATGCTAAAAATACACAGTATGAAGAAAATTAAAAGAAAACGTCCCCTTGATGTACATGTATAGCTTTAGAAGGTAATAATTACGCGTGTGAGCGTGTGTATATTTAACCCTCCAATGTAGATACATACAATCTAAAATTTATTTTAATCCTTTAAAAACAAAGAGCAGCTCTCAAGATCACATGACAAGCAAAACATTTGTTAATCAGAAAAATTACAGCCTATTCATAGTTACTGTTTGATTATTTCAACTCTGAACTCAAAAATCCTATTGTCAATTGAACTAGTTATAGTAACTTCTATTTATTTTTACAACTAGCTATTATGAGTGCAAACTATTCTTATCTCCAAGTGATTGATAGGCACATTAAGAAGCTGTTCAACAGGTTGCTAGGTTTAAAGAAATGCTTAAATCATGATCAGTTATTCCTTATCAGCTAAGAGTGGGAATCAGCTCAGATAAGACCACGGTGACTAAAATTAAATTTTCAACTTCAAGTGCTCTTACTGCTCTCTGTTTGCAATTGTTAAGCAGTGGTTCTACAGCTTCCTTTCAGTTTTATTTAACGAGTTTTTTTGATTTTGTTGGCAAACTAGATTCTCATGTTAATGTGCTTAGGAGGTCTGGGAAACTTGTTACATGATAACTTTCAATTGGGTCTCTATCTTCAATCAGTGTGAAACACAAAGCTGTTCATTTCCACACTTCTGCATGCACTTTGCTCTACAAAAATTGTAGCAATGTGTTTTGTGATTGTACATGCCCATATGTGTGAGTATTAGACTCATTAAAGTGCTCACATAGGTGTTAATGATTTTAGAAATGCTGTGATGGATCTGTAAAACATGGGACTATATCTCTTATCAGCCCCCTCCCCACTAAACTTCCCTTTCCCCTGGCAGGTAAGGGGAAAGATGCTGAACTAGGAAGTGACTGGGCTCTACTTGGAGAGTGAGAGCCATATAGCAGCAGGAAGCTGGACAGAAGCCCCAAGAACTGTGGACAGAGCCACCTGTGGAACAGGGTGTGAGTGCCAGACAATACAGCTGGGTGTAGGTCTGTGTGAGACTTAAGGGGGAGCAACAGTGGCAGGGCAGGGAGCCACTGCAAAGGGGTCCCAATGAGAGACTCTAACTGAGTCTGGCCTGGAGATGCACAAGCACCTCTTTTCTGGAATAGAGACTGGACTGAAGAGTGCACCCCAGAGATTAGGCCTGAAGATCCCTGAATCTCAGTTGCACTGCCCTAAGGGCCAAACAAAAAACACTCTTCCTCAGGTTGAGTTGTAACTGTGTAAGCCTCTGTACCTAGCGTATTTGCAACCTTTCCCTTTCCTGCCAGTCCTAGTGTAATACACTTTCACTTAGTAAAGTGTCTGAGTGGTTATTGGGACCCACTAGGCCTAGTGCTTAGATAACTAGTTGCTGATGCACCTGCAGTGCTTGTCTCTGAGACATGGTGCACCTATCTCACTACGAGCCCCGTAGGAGTTTGTTGTACTGGGCAGCCATTACAATTACAGTACCATTCAGAGTGACGTTTGAATCTGTAAAATCTAAGTATGTGCCTGTAAAATCTCATGCATGCAAAAAGAAAGGCCAGCTACTGCAAATTTAGATCACTGTTGTTTGGTAATCTAGTGAAACCTGTACAACAGGCAGGCAACTGCCTGTATTAACACTCCCCAAATATACTACAAACCTGCTGCAGGGCTATCTTTATTCTCTGTTATGCAACCAGATTTTTTTCAGTCACTTAAGTGGTTGCTTAAGAAAAGTTGTAGTATTTATAAGTGCATGTATCTGTTCCTGAGATTTATTTCTAAACATACTCCCAAACTCATTGGCTGACATCCATTTTGCCAAAGCAGAATATTTCCCTCTCCATTTTTAAAACCACTTTTTTGGAAAACATAATCCAAACAATACATATAAAATTATGGGGTCTAAATTAGCTGTTACCACTCAAGAAAGAGATCTTGGAGTTACTGTGAATAGTTCTTTGAAAACATCCACTCAATGTACAACAGCAGTCAAAAAAAGTGAACAGAATGTTGGGAATCATTAGGAAAGGGATAAATAATAAGACAGAAAATATCATAGTGCCTCTATATAAATCCATGGTACACCCACATCTTGAACAATGCATGCAGATCTGATCGCTCCATCTCAAAAAAGATATATTGGAACTGGAAAAGGTACAGGAAAGGGCAAGAAAAATTATTAGAGGTATGGAACTGCTTCTTTAAGAGGAGAGATTAATAAGACTGGGACTTTTCAGCTTGGAAAAGAGATGTCTAAGGGCGGGGTATGATAGAGGTCTATAAAATTATGATTAGTGTGGATAAAGTAAACAAGGAAGTGTTATTTACTCCTCATAACACAAGAACTAGGAGTCATCAAATGAAATTATAGGAAGCAGGTTTAGAACAAACAAAAGGAAGTATTTCTTCACACAACATGCAGTCAACATGTGGAACTCTTTGCCAGAGGATGTTGTGAAGGTCAAGATTATAACAAGGTTCAAAAAAGACCTAGAAAAGTTCATGGAGGATAGGTCCATCAATCACTATTAGCCAGGATGCAGGGAATGGGCAGGGATGCAAAACCATGCTCTGAAGTGCCCCCAGTTTCTGTTTGCCAGAAGCAGGGAATGGGCAATAGGGGATGGATCACTTGACGATTACCTGTTCTGTTCATTCCCTCTAAGACACCTGTCACTGGCCACTGTTGGAAGACAGGATACTGGGCTAGATGGACTGTTGCTCTGTCCCAGTATGGCCAATCTTAGGTTCTTATATTCTCAATTTCTTGTCAGATCTAGAAAAGAGAGGGGGAGAGTGAGAGAGAACTTAGCTCTATAAATTCTGCTAGAAGGATCTACCTTTATAATTCTGTCCCTCTAATAGCACAATACCTTTTTTAGTGTTACAAGGTGTATTTTGATTTTTAAGCCATAAAATGAGCAAAATATTATAAGGGGTGTTTAGAGTACTTACAGTTACATAGCACTTTACAAGCCAGATCCTCAGCTGGTGAAAATCAACATATCTCCATTGACTCCAACAGAGCTACATGACCTGAGAATCTAGCACTATATTTTCAGAGTGCTGTAGAAATATGAATAAAAATCAAAGTAATGAAAATATTCAACTGTATGTTTAATGGTTGCACATTTCCAAATGAATTAATTTAATGGTCCTTGATATTCTATCAATGCATTGGAGGAGTTGTGTTTACCGATATCTGACTTTTTAAATACAAATAAGTAAATACGTATATTTAATTTCTCTAGATTTCAAGCAATTTGGGGGGGAAGGGAAGGAGTGGTCAGAACATAGTTCTCTATCCCCTAAGGAGTGCTAAAGCTAAGAGGATAAAATGAATAAACACAACTTTTCTAGTGGTTTGTACTAAACCCTATATTCAGATCATTTATGGCCTAACCCTGCAAACACACATGCAAGCAACTTTATACACAGGAATAGTCCCTCTGAAGGGGACTAGTCTCTTGTGTGAAGTTACTGATGCTTGTGTTTTCAGAGTGGGCCCTAAATGGCCTGTGGCCAATCACAGGGTGTGTCTACCATCAGTCAATCATAGGTACAAGCACCTTTAGGACTTCCTATTTCCCCCATGTAAATAAGTGGAAATGGTATGTGGGAATCATCCCTTCCAAGAAACAATTCCTATCCACTATGTGATCACAGAGACACAGTCTAAAAGACTAACTTGTATAAAAGACACTATGTAGAATAAGGTTCCAGTCCAGCAAATACTTCTGCACCTGCTTAACTTTAGACACTGCCCCTGCTCACATATGTAAAGTGATGCAGGTGCATAAATGTTTGCAGAACTAGGATCTGAAACAGAATTGTCTCCCTGTGATCACATGTGGTAATTTTTCATGTCAACTATAGTCCTAGAGATGGGGCCTATATTCCATGTCCAACACAACAATCATGCACCTTCCCTTCTTCCATGTTGTGGAAGAAAGAACAATGGTGAGTAGATTGAATGTAATCGGGTGTCCTCTACTTTAACTCTGTCCACTTATGAGGCATGCTACCTTAAAACAAAGAGGCTTTGCAGTGAAACCAGAGAGGGAAACTCTGCCCTGAGGAGATAAATGAATGGGTGGCAGCATATAATTAATAAAATAAACCTTCCAGAAACCACTTCTTGTAGACAGAAACAGTACTTTCAGGAGACGGTCGTGACAAAATCCAACCTTTAATCCAATTTTTATGGCATGCACATCTGAAAAAACAATAAATAAATGCAGTTCAAATGATACCTCACCTATTCAAGTCAGATTAGAATTGATAAGGTCATGGAAACAAACAGTCTAAGAACTAATTATTATTATTATAGGGGATATTTATAAGTAACCCCCTATTCTACTTGGCAGTGCTACCCAGAGACTATGAGGCCTCAGTTTATAGGTTGGGGTGATGAGGATCTAGTTTGTAACGTGGCCTGTTTAATGGCAACTGGCTCTGACACAATCAGTGGTGTAAAAGCAGTGCCTCTAGCTCTCATGGGGAAATGAACACAATGGGTGTCAACCTACTGGTGACAGGACTTTTGGTTTACAGAGTGAACAAAGGAATCAGAGAACCAGTCAGAATACAAGCAGTAAGAACTCGTAATGCAAGGAACTAAGGGAAAGAAATGTATTGGGGAAAGGGCAAAATTAAAAAAGGGAAACAGGAACGCTCTATAAAGCAAACACAATATCAATCAATTGACCAGTGAACTCCTCCCACATCCCTAACAAGCCATTGGCCGGGTTGCTGAATGTGACCCTAGTGGTCTACTAGAACTTGCATGCACAACTGAGAGCTCTATCCCTCTCCAGGCCCCCTGCTGGTAGAGGCCATAGATGGAAGGTGCAATCAAGAGTTAAGGAATAGCCTTAAACAACTGCAGGAATCCAGACTTAAGGGTAACAGCAAGCTGAGTGTTACTCATAAGCACACAGTCCCACACACAGCAATCAGGGCATTTGACTCCTTTATGATAAAAAAAAAATGCAACACTCAGGCTGTCTTACCCCTGAGGATTCTCTGAACCTTACTAACTAGGCAATGGTTCCTGAGGAAACAGCAGCCACAGTCCATCTGTGGGTCAAGCGGGCAGCTCAGAATCAAGCATCTCAGGAATAGGAGTATGGTAGTCAGACCACAGCCTGCAATTTTCTTTAGCTCCCCACTGTAGTTAAAATAGTCCAGGTGGTGGCAAAGAGAGAAAATGGCAGAGAGAAAAGGAGAAGGAGATGAGAAAATACAGATGATACAAATCAGGGAAGAACAACTTTGTGGCTAAGGCACTGGATGGGGAAACTAAGAAAGAGTGAGAGATTTTGCAGCAGTGGAGTTAGAGTTGGCAAAGAGGTGGTTTGGGGGGAATGAAAGGACAATCAGAAGGGTACCAAGGGTGGGAGCAGGAAGGGACAAGGAGCAGACACTAAAAAGAGAGGACAAAGGCTGGGAAAGTACACAGTCAACTGGAGAGAAATGACATGCCATACTGTGTCTCAAAATTTTTCTTCATGTGCCATTGTGCCTGATTTGGGGGCTCTATATCTCACAGTTTGGCAGTTGTTGATTAAGTGGTATGTGATCTAATGTCATTCCAAATGGGACTACAACTCCCAGCATCCCTTGAGGCTTGTATCTCTTAGAATTCCTAAAAATTATAGCTTAGTATATTAATCAAAGGAAAGGTAACATCAAGACCATGTTCAGGTATTAGAAATATTTGCTCTCGCTCTCTCTCCTTAAGGAGCTAGATATTTTGGAATTCTTACGTGTTTGTTGTTTTTATGGATTCCCAAGGTCACGATGAGTAATAAAATATTAACACTGAATCTATCATACCACTTATGAAAACTATAATCAAACCCAGAACTTCACGTTGAGTACCAGCCTGTTAACTAAAGAATCAAATCTTCCTGTAATAAATACTCACATTGTGACAGGTAAAACTCAGGTCATATGTCTCCTTTGAAGTTTTAATGGCCACTCCAATTTTATGATAAAGCCACTCAACTTACGTTTGTAGTAATTTTGCAAAGCCTGAAGCGGCTCTAGTCATCTTTAGTGTACAGCTCCCAAGGACAAGGCTCTCATAAAACTGTAAGCTTCAAAGAGATTATGCCTCTTCTTTTCTTTTTCTTTCTTTCTAATTTTTTTTTCTGGTTAAAGAAAACTCAACCCTGTTCCACATGGGACCCTGAGGAGCCTCCTCAATTTATCCTCCATTTAAACCTTCTCAAGCCCCGTGTGTCAGCCTTCATCCAGCCAGGGCAGTTAAGAAGGTATTCCTCTTCCTTTCTCCTTTTTGTGGCAGTTCTCTGGGGTAAATGCTGTTCTTTTACTCTATGCTAAATGAGGAGAAATTCCATCCAAATCAATGGAGTTGCTGGGCATCTGCAAAAAGGTAACAGGTCGTCACATTAGGCCTTTTAACTCCAGATTGTCAGACAATTTACCAAGCACCTCTCTCACCTGGGCTCTTTTGCATCTGTTGTTTCTCTGTGCATTTTTTGAGGTGGCAGAGGAATAGGGTGACCAGACAGCAAGTATGAAAAATCGGGACAGAGGTGGGGGGTAATAGATGCCCATATAAGAAAAAGTCCCGAATATCAGGACTGTCCCTATAAAATCGGGACATCTGGTCACCCTGCAGAGGAATGTAAATTTAGTTAATCCTGCTCCGCCTCACTTAAATGCGAGACTAGGGCTATGGCTTCACTACTAGGCTTTTAGCGAAACGGCTGTGCCACTGTACTGCTTCAAGGCACGCAGCGTAGCTGCTGTTTGTCAGCAGGAGAAAGCTCTCCTGCCGACAAAAACTTCCACCCCCCACGAGTGGCAGTGGCTTTGTCAGTAGGAGAGTGACCAACAATGCTGTTCAAGCCGGCACTTTTGATCAGTAAAACTTTTGTTGTTCAGGGGAGGGTGTTTTTTCTTTACACCACTGAATGACAAAAAGTTTTGTCAATGAAGTGCCAGTGTAGACAAACTGTAGGAATCCAGTATGACACCTTTAACCCACCTCAGCCAGCCGGTCCCTTGCATTCTTTTGTCTTTCAAATATTTTTCAACTTTTTTTAATGATTTATTCTACAGTTTATTTTACATGTGATTTTATTTATAAAAAGACAATGGGCAAAATTTTCAAGAGTGTCCTAGGTGCCTATGACCCATTTTCAGACATTGGAAGTTAGGCACCTAAATACCTGTGAAGATCTGGGTCCTAAGACCAATTGACTTCCTATGAGATTTAGGCTCCTAAGTGCCTAAGTCACTTTTGAAAATGGAATCTTTGAAATTTTTATCCAATAAGGCTTTATAGCAACCTACTAAAACACAGTGAAACCAAACAAGAGACACATACCTTCACTTATTAGCAACAATCTGTGTTAAGAGACCAGCCTGTACATGCTTAGTACTTCTACAATGGGTACAATTCTGTGCTACCTACATTAGAAAGCCATCTTCAATAAGCAAATGATTTTTGTTGGCCTCTTGAGATGGCACTATTAGGTGTATGTCCCTTTTTCCTTCTTTATTACATTAGGTAGATGTGCTCACACAGCTCGACAGTTAAGGGAGGAAAAATTTGGCCAACATACCAGCACAAGTGCTAGTTCACACTCCCATAGAGCATACAAAACCTTGGTCTAAAAGATCCCAATATAGTCAACTAGATGGTGATCTGGTTCTCTTCCTCAGAAGGGTAAAGGACTGAGATGAATCTGCTGGATTTTGAACATTTGGTTTTTCAAATCTAATGTTTATATCACTAAGCTAGGCCCACCAGGAAGCTGATTGAATAATGTAGGCCTCTATATTTAGCAGCTTGCAGATCTATTTCATACTTTGACTTTGCTGTGATCAGTCTTTTTCTATGAATTGTTAATGCTGTATTTAAAATATTTACTCTCAATGCCAAAAATAAAGTACAAAAATAAAGCACATTTGTCCATCTCATCCAATGTATTTTTGGAAGAGACATCAATTTTTTCATATTGGAGTTATCAAGACAAGAGGGAAAGAGCTGGGAAATTTCTGGGCTGTGGAATTTGGCTAATAAAATCAAGGTTCTATTCCACTTCAGAGACAGCACAAACAGTTCAGAACCTTATCAATGTGACCAGGAGAAAAACTCCTATTACAATAACTGCTCTAGTCTCAGTCTTCACTTCATCTATGTGGGGTTCACAGATCTAGGTGTGTTCTGATTATAGCCTTATAACATTTGTACATTGTAAATGATTTGCAGACTGGTAAATGTATCATATACATCTTTGCTTCAGATCAACAAGCTTCATTTCACACTCTGAACTCTGCTGCTTTCCCATTCAGCATGCAGAGTGAATTACACTCACAGGGGTGCTCTCTAGGGGACTGCCTCAAAACATCAATGTCAGAACAATCATGAACAAGTTAGGGAACATCTACCAATTAAAATATGTAACCTAAGCAATATAAATATGCAAAGCATTTTATAATGTAGACAAACATTTAGCATGTGCACTGTGACTAATTTATTTGCAGATGATACATGCTAGAATTAGTTAACAGGCAAGACTGCCTTTTTTTTATACTTTAGCTTCTTCAAGATTACTGAAAAGTTCCTTTACACAAGAAATTAGCTGAAATGTCCTAAGGCATGGTATGTACTCTGAAAATGCTCACATTTCATTTGATTGCTGCTGTTAATGTTTCAGAAATGAAGTAAGTTTTCCCCAGGGGATATTCAGCATGGTTTACCCATTTGTCTAAGCTTCTTCAAAGGAGGAACAATTCTTAGTTATATCTTGATAACAGCAAAAGAAAAAAAAACAAATGCAATGTTAGAAAAACAAATATTGAATTAAAAAAGGCATGGTAATTTTAATAAAATTACACAATTATTTTAAAAGGAAACTGCTACTATTTCACAACAGCTATAAGCTAATGATGAGAAGAACAAAAAGCCATCCCCAAATCAGCTCAACTGAAATTGTATTTTTCTCCTATTACTGCTGCCGCTTCTCACCTGCTTTCTGTAAATTCATTTATTTATATCAGGTCTCTGTTACAGATGGGCTGGTAAAGTAGCTTTGGATCAGCTTAAGATTCCATAGGTGATCAGAGTTCAGTCAGGATTAAGAGTCAGATTTAGGGTTGATATCAAAATCTTGCAAGATTTCTGGCACCTTGCAAGGGAGAAATCTTATAATATTGGTGGTTCTTGTGAGATTTTTGTTCTGTTGGACCAAAATCATCTTTCTGCTCCTGAACAGAACTGGAAAATAGTTCCACTCTGAAACTGATCCAAGGGATTGATATGGATTCAAAGCCAAACTTTCACAAAATCATTGTTCTGTAGAGTTTGCATTCAGGTTCTAGTCTATCTCTGATGTCCATTTTGAAAGTACCAGTACGAATTAAATAGTTCTTTAGAATAAAAGTTTGCTGCTGTCACTGACAATCAAAACTTCAGAAGGCCAAAGAAAACTGAAGACTTTTCATATTGGGTTGCATCATTCTACTCTCTGAAAGACAGCAGGAGTGAAAGACCCAATTCAGCATGAACTATGGGCACAATGCTGTATGGTATTGATAGACTCCTCACTTGTTACCAACACTGAACCCATTAATGCAAATTTAGGATGCTCAGCACTTCATAGGATCAAGTCCAAAGGCTGGTTTGTGTGCCATGGAAATCCACAGAAACAGATTTTTGGTGGGTCCCGAGTCCTGTGAGATGAAGAAGCTGGACATTGATTGTTATTGAATCAGGCTTTATGACAAGGGATGGATCATTCAGTAATTGCCCTGTTCTGTACATTCTCTCTGAAGCCTCTGGCAGCAGCCAGTGTCAGAAGTCAGAAGACAGGATACTGGGATGGAACATTGGTCTGACCCAGTATGGCTGTTCTTACGTTCTTAAATAATGACCAAGCACAACAACAAGGAAAGCTAAAAAAGTATAAAAAGAACCAAAAACAACAAGCTCCAAACCCTAGACTATAATTGTAATGAAGCTGGGAAGAAAAGCAGCCATTGGGGGAACCATTTAGAGAGGGGATCTCAGAATTCTCATTCCTCAGGCAGGAAAAGTGGCAAATCTACCAGCGTGATTCTCTCAGTTGCTGTAAAAGAGTACACTACATTGCCCTAGAAATTCCTGCAGCCAAAGCCATTAAACTGAGGCAACAGTCAAAAAGGGTGTTAGATGGGAAAATGGGCAGCTCAGAATAAAAAGAGTGGTTGAAAACCCCATGACTCCACAGCAAACAGCTGAACATTTTTGAGTTGTTCCCTCAGAACTAGCATGAGATTCCCCCCTTGGCATCACGCATCTTTGGTCAGTCGCATGGAAAAGAGAAGCCTCTATTCAGATGTCTGGGAGTCATGCTCAAAAAATTAAATTGGGTGCAACTATAATTATGTGCATAGTGAAACCATGTTATATGTAGCAACCAAGCATTGTGCGCAGAGAAAAAAGGAAGTTTGACCAATTTATATAGTACGGCACAGGGAGAAAAGCTGTGAGTATACAAGCATAGAGTCAGTGCTGTGATTTTGTGTCCTAAAGATAAGTGAACAGAGAGGAAAAGGTCTCTTTCCAGGTTCATACTTGGTTCCTGTGACACTGTGTCATCCTTCTACCAGCCCCATATGGCCCGAGGTCCTAACTGGTTAGAACAAGTCACACAGAGAACAGCAAACAAACAGTTATTCAAAACTAACCAAAAAAGCCATGCTACTTTTTCCAGTCTAGTTTCCCCTGCCACTGCTGGCATGCCCACTCCCCCACCACCACCTCTGCATACACAATTCCTACTATACTTCCCCTACCACATTCCAATTCCACTTTTAAATGTTGATACAAATCACTGTTTAAAGGCTGAATGTACTTGATGTGCAGGAGGCCATGAGGAGGAGCTGGGGAAATGCATGTTGAGAGCAGGGTTGTGTGGAAGCATAGAAGTGATGGAGGGAATGAAATTGAACAGTGGCAAATTCAAAACAGATAAAAGGAGGTAAAACTTCCCATTGCTAGGGCTACACAGCACAGTAGATGCTACTGGCACTTTACAGAACAGATTAAAGAGGTACTCCTTGCCATTAAGAACGTATAAAGGCCGCAATTCAAGAATGAGAACTCACTGGGCACAGAGGTCCTACTGCGCAGCTGAGGTGAAAGCAAGAGGAAGAAACTGCAGTGTGAGGAACGAAAGAGAACAACAATCATGTGGTCACACAGGAAGCCAGAACACACATCTCATCATTGGGAGCAGTCTTTACCTTATTATGCAGAGGTATAATTTGTGTGAGTGGACATTGTCAATGTGTTGGAGTACTTCACTGCCTTTGCTTCAAAGCTACCACATGATAGTTACTGTCACACAACCCCTTTTATGAATTTTGGGAGCAAATCAGCTACTCTTATTTGTGAGGAAGATCATTTTTACAACTTAAAAAAAATTGAGTCAGCAAAATATCATTTGGATAATTGCCTTAAAACCATGCATTCTGGACACAGAATTATGTATTTCAGTAAAGAAAGCTTCATTGTTTAGTTCTGGTATGCATCATGTTATGATGCATGGCTACATCATGTGCATCTCTCATTATGTAGATATGTTTTGAAACCACACAAAGTTTTATTCTCTAACATGAATCTCTGATAGTTGGTCACTGTAGTTACACAGAATTGTGTGTGTAAAATAGCTATTATTATAGACAATGTCTCAATAATTTCATTGGCATTTTTCTATTGTAAGATAGGGTTTTGATTTGTAACATAAACAAACCTGTGATTATGTAATGTGGAAGGCATCAGTGGGGGGAAAATAAGGAAGCGGGGTAGGGGGGAAAAGGATTAGGATATATAGAATTTGTCATACTCTGTGGGCAGGTCTACACTACGGGGCTAAATCAACCTAAGTTACGCAACTCCAGGTACGTGAACATCATAGCTGGAATCAACGTACCTTAGGTCGTCTTCCGGTATCTACCCTGCACTGCATCAACAGGAGAAACTCTCCCATCGACTTACCTTATGTTTCTAGTTCCAATGGAGTACCGAGTTGACAGGACAGCACTCAGTGGATGGTTTAGTGGGTCTTCACTAGACTGCTAAATCAACCCCAGGTAGATTGATCGCTGTGCATCAATCTCCCAGTAAGTGGAGACAAGCCCTCAATCTATACTGCAGTTTGTTATTCATGGGTGTGAATAAATCACTCCCCTGAATGACAAATTACACTGACATAAGCGCTAGTGTGGACAGTGCTATGTTGGTGGGAGAGCATCACCTGCTCACAGGGGCTGGAGTAGGTAAGCTGATGGGAGAGCTCTCCCCCACTGGCTTAGGGTGCTACATTAAAGACCCTGCAGCTGCGCCGCTTTAAACTCTCAAAACGTAGCCGTGTCTTCAGTGATTGGAGCAGAGACTTAGATGTCAGGATTCAATTTCTCATCCTTCCATAATCTTGGAAAGAACTCCCTGGCTGCTGTGTCTTAGTTTGCTCATCTATAATCTATATAACAATACCCCTATGGGACAGAATAGTGTGAGAGGACTGAGTCAAGGTGCTGTAAGTGTAAAATTCTACAGGGTCAGCTCTACTGTAGTTTCCGTTCCTTCCAGGAAGTACTGGTTTTCTTCAAGTTTGCAGGAGCACAGAAAATGGGTGTAACCCAGTAGCTGCGTGTACACATTTTTTATATATTTTTTAAAGTGACTAAGCCTCTCTCCTTCAATAGCAAAGATCCTGAAATGGAGAGAAGATAGTGGATAATAGTATATACCATTCACATAAGGTGATAGAGCTGCAGAACAGATGTAAATAAAATAATAGCACCATAAAGCTAGCTCTTATCACTTCATATCTACAATTTTAAATTGTGGTGGTGCCCAAGAAGTGCTAGGTACTTTCCAAGCAGAAAATGATGGTCCTTGCAATGAAGGACATACAGTGTTGCCTCTAAGAATTCTATTATTTGAAAATCAATATGCAAAGTCACGGGTAAGGAGCTATACAGAGAACACTCACGCATATTAATTTTAGGCACTTTGTTTTATTTTCCAAAAAATTGTCTTTATATATAAACCATTTCATTCTCTCTCAAAACATTCTACAACTATACAGCTGTTTGCTCCATCATTTGCATAGGAAATACCACAAATACAAAAATATGGGGGGGGAGGGAAAAAGAAGCAAAACAGTAACCAATTTCTGCATGTGTTTCCATGTATAAACATTTGAAGCCTTACAAAATTATTTACATCATTTGTCAACTATTTACAATTAAGAGCAATGTTTCTATCTATAACAAACAAAAACTATAATTTATCAAGTGTATGTAAAATGGTCTTAAAAAATGTCTACCATGTACCACAAAATAAATAAAAAGACAGACAACAGTTTTAACAAAGCTATGTTTTCCTTTGAGACCCTTTTTTGGCTTTTTGGTTGTTCATTCCACCTATTGGTTGACATCATGAAATCACAGTTTGTGAATTGCATATGTGTATTAGTTGTTTCCTTTATGTTGTAGATACTTCGGCCAAGTCCTACAAAGTGTAACCTCATTTTTTGGCCCTTCATTTCCTATTTCCAGACAGAATGCTGTCGACTAAATTCACTGTTGGCATAAAAGGGCAGAACTCCTTTGACTTCAGTTGCATCTATTTATGTCAGCAGTGACTTTTGTCCAGTGTGTGTCAATGTTAACAGTGGATTAACTAAATTGCACCGTAATTTTAAATAAAATTACTGTATCCTTTACCTTCTGGTAAATTACATGCAACATCCACATGAAACTAGATCATACAGGTGCTAAACCAGCTTAACATGTCAGTCTATGAAAATTGCATCCTAAATCCTTCTTTTTAAAGTGATACTAAGTTTAGCTTATAGTAAGAGGTTTAACATTCTGTATACTGTAACTATCCTCATTATTTAAGCTTCCAACATTTGCAGTTCATTCTAAATGTTTTGCCCTTTTAAGCATTCTGAAAACTCAATCCTGTTTTGAATATTCAGTGCACAACATTTATGTTAACAGGTACAAAATGTCTGAATGGCTAGTTCACTTTTCTTCAGAAAATGAAACTAAGTTGGTAATGTTTTGAGAGGTATTTAAATAAATTTAATTGAAAATGTGCCATATTTTCAAATGTACATCTGAATTTTCAGAGGATTCCTAGAAAACTTTTGTAATAAAACCTAAAAAGCTGATTTGCATATTTACAAAATCGTTGTCATAGCAAACATGCAACATACTGAACAAACTTTTTGTTCTATGGCTGTTTATGAATTTTTCTATATATTTTATCTGCACAGAAAGACAACATTTTAAAAAAACCACACAAGTACTAAATATGTCCAGTAAAAACCTGACAGACTACAATTCATGGCTTGTCCTCTGTGTTAATTCGTCTATGCCCTCCCATTAATTCATTTACTAAACATTGCCACAATAATGACAGTGCTTTGGTCAAAACACCGTAAGAAAATAATCTATAATGATGCAACGTGCTGAAACATAATACTTGAGATGAAACCTGCTGACTAAAGCCATATACATGATCAGAGCAAACAAAATAAATGACTGAACACTCTGGTACTGTGGTACAGTGTCTTCCCTGTTTCCTCATAAATATACAAAATATACATTTCCAGTTTCTTTGGAGACTTTATGGATAGTCATTAGTCAAAAATTAAAACTAAATTCTAACCACGTGTTGAGAGTCACTGGGAAATTGCATAGATAGATACAGACAGCCTCCACGTCGAACCCAACGTTTAGTTCTGATGTCTCTTCATGTGCAGAGCCAGGTGGTCAGAGCGAGAGAAGCTACGATTGCACACAGCACACTGGAAAGGTTTGGCCCCTGTGTGCTTCCTGTAGTGGCGTGTTAACTCATCTGAACGAGCAAATCTCCAGTCACAGCCATCCCAAGTGCATTTGTATGGCTTCTCCCCTGAAACATTTGGAACACACAGAAACAGATGGTTAGCTGTGACTCCACAGAAGAAGAACAATTAACAAGAATGCATACTAAATGCCAATAGTTTGCACTTTAAAGGTGGGGGGGCGGAGGGAGAAAGAGAAGAGTGCTCATGGTTCCTGATGATTTGCTGATATATTTAATACTCACAAGTTAATCTTTGCTACAAGTTCACAGAATTTTGTTCTTGAAATTTGTGGTAAACAGACACCACTGCAGAGACATGTAAACATAACCTAATTATACCCCTATTACAAAAAGTAAAAATATACACCTAGAAATAATTACATGGAATTGAAAAACACACACTTCCTCACAATGAGAGGTGGTAGAGAGCATCATACTACAATCTGCTCTAACTTAATATACAAATTATTTAAAAAAAAGTGACAAGAGTCATACATTAAAGAAATATTTTTAAGATCTAGTTTAAATGTGGAGAAAGGTTACTATAAGATTTATAATACAGAGATTTAAGAGCTTCTGATGTGTAAGTAAAACTAGAATTTCTTTATGCAGTATGTAACAAATACAACTGGGATAATATTTTCTAAAACAAAAACAAACGAAAAGGTCAGCTAATAATTCTGCAATAAAATCTTGTGGCCTTCTGGCTTACTGACAACTGTATATAGAGAAAAACGTCTAAAAGACTCAGGCCCAAGTTTTCAAAATTGGATGTCTAGAATTAGGTGCTTACATGGCCAGATTATTCAGAGGTGCCAAGCCCCTGCTGTTCCTATTAGCTTACATGGATGTGGAGAGTGCACAGCTCCTCTGAAAAAAATCTGACCACATTTATAGAGGCGCCTAATATAGATTAAAATGCCCAGCTTTAGGTAGCTAGATTTGAACATGTTGGCCAAACTACCACAGGTATTTGCATTAATCCATTTCAGAATTGAAAATGGGACATTTTAAGCACACCTATAATTTGTAGTTATGTTTGTTGAAATACTGGGGAAATACCAAGTCAGAAACTCAAGGTGATTTCTTTCTCTACAACAGGGAACCAGTTATTTAAACAAAACACTCATCTGCTTTGAAGCGGTTATGTATGTGATGTCACCCTAAACAGACAGAAAACATTTTTTTTTTTTAAAATATAAATGGAGAGCTAGGATTGCCTATTTATAGGATCACTGCTAGAGTTATATACACTGAACTACTCTATATTCATTTCAAAGTGTCTTTAGATCAGAGCTCTCAAATTCTAATTTTTAAGAACTTGTTACAAGTAACCCACATGTAAACAGAGAGAGAAGGTGGAATATATTAAAGCACTCAGCTTTGACTTAACTGTGCTGCCATTGAAGTGAATGGTAAAACTTGCATTGACAAATGGGAACAGAGTTAGGTCAGTGCCAAGTGCTTTGGAAAATCCCATCCAGAGTATGTTGTGTATCACCTTCCTCCTAGTTTTCATCACATGGAGCTTTCGCCACTCCCATTCACATCCAATAACAATCCTCACAAACCAACTACAGTACTTGGAAAGTATTTTAATGTAGGTTTAGCGGGTGGAAACAAGGAAGAAAGCCAGCACCACGTGACCAGACAGCTCATTTTGCACCATCAACAGCCCAGAGAACACCATGTGAGACCCGCCCCACCATGTCAGAAGATTAAGAATTTAGCAAAAATTAAGGTTCTGTTGCTTGACAGCAGAAGGGCTAAGTCCCTTTTAAAACAATCAAAATTATAAAATCCATCCTCCTTGTAGAGTTTATGATGCCTTTTATGATCAACACTTAACCTACTGCAAAAGGAGAGACTACCCCCCACCCCCCATCTTCATGAATGGGAAGTAACTTCACATTGGCAGCACATTCGCACTGAATGGAGTCTACATCAAAAAACCCAGCAACTTCTTAGTGCACAGGACAACCAAGATTTATTGCTAACACTACCATCCTTGAAGTGTATCATTCTTTAAGAGAAGCACACTTAGGGCCTGATCCACCTCCTAGGAACCTAATGAGATTCTTTCCATTGATGTCCATCCCATTCCAATGGAAAATAATTTAGGCTGCAACCAGTTATAGCTCATATTTGCTCTGCATGACTGTGACCAATGAACATGGTACGGCATCGTTTGTGATCGCACCTATGTCCCAGACAAGGCATACTGTAGATGAAAACAAGGATGTTGTGTAAACCTGACAAGTGAAGCACTACCAGAAAAGCCAGTTGAGTTAATGTATTAGAATCCCAGAGGTATAATGGCAGAAGTCCGGTACAGGATCTCATGCAGTACAGTAATCATCCTTCCAATATCTAAACTGGGTCTTCCTATAACTTGCTCCATGGTTGTTAATGCAGTGTTTAGAACATTACATTGCACATTACATGGACACAGAAGCAGCGGCCACTTGTAGGTGTGCTTTGTGGTAAAACAGAAACATAATCATACCTCTTTTGTGGAACTCAACAGCAGATGTGCTTTCTTTAAGAACATTATAAAGTTTTTTGGGGATCTGACTTCAAACACTTTTTAAACAGATGTTTTATTTTGCTTATGACTAATTTTTAAAAAACCAAATAGCAGCGTAGATAATGTGGCTCTCTGGCAGATACAGATGTTCTTTTAATATAGTCGTGTATTAAAGGCTGCCTTCTTGTACTCAGCACCTCAGTTGTTCCAACCTTGTCCCATAGATAGCAGCAGAGAGAGGAGGAAGAACTGGGAGACACCTCATCAGGAAGGACCCATTATCTGAGGATTTTTAGAGTTATTTTTGTTTGGGGGTGGGGGGAGGGAAAGTTATACTAGCTGTAAGGGAGGCTGTGGATATCTACATAGATTTTGGGGGAGTAGGGTGAAGGAGATGCAAAAATTTCTCCACAATTCCTAAATTTGATGTTTATATTACAAGTCACTTCTGTTTTCACTTCAGTTTTAAGAGCTATGTTGCTTGCCACTTGGTAAAATAAGTTCAGAAGGACCCCACTAGTTGGAAGAGATTTAAGGGGTAGCTCTGGACACTGCTAGCTGTTCTATGTACACAGAACAGCAGGCCAGAAAACAGAAGAGAAACTTTTGATTTGAAGAAAAATCCCTGTTTCTTTTTCTTAATCAGATTTGACCTTTTAGCCCTCTTTCCCCTCCCCTCCCTCAATTTTCCCTCCACTGAAATGTCAACAATATTTTTCATCAAAAATGTCAATGAGCTGTAGTTCCCAGCAGGCAAAGTAGGCTTGGATTTGAAAGTGGCCACGGTTTACAATGCTGCTGCTATTCCTGCAGAGGTGGGATGGAGTATCAGGAGCTTTATGAATGCCTGCACTGCAGCGCACTGAACACATCCGCAAAACCGCCTTGTGTAGCTAATGTCTAGTGTGTATACCACCACCCCCAAATGTACTGCTGGTGGGATGAAATAGTGGTATGCAGACTTGTATGCTTAAAGTTACTGATATTTTGGACAGTAGTAACTTATGTGGCCTTGTTGAGCATAAATTACTAAATATCGCTGTGAAATCCTGATTCCACTGATGTTGATGTCAATGAAAGGGGTTTTTTTTTGCCTTCAGCAGGTCTTGGATTTCACCTCAGATTTCCAGGGGAACATCAGCTGTTCCCAGTGCCTACCCTGATTGCTGCTGGCTATGCCACAAGACTGTGGGAAGTTTCATAATAATATAGCAGGTTACGGCAATGGCAGCATAGACAGCTATGTGCTGCTGCTCTGCCCCATGCTGTGATAGCCCCACCTTGGTTTCTCCACATTTGAAATGTGAAGAATTTCATTGAAAGTACGCATGGAGAGGACTGAGTAAGTGTAACCCACACACTTCCTGGCTATGGTGTTGTGTCCCATCTAGTGGCACCGAGATCTCTTAGAGAGATAAAATGAGTCTTCCTTACAGCCTTAGCTAATAAGCAGGGGGCTGTTAGCTCATGCTGTAGCAGCTCATGCATTAAGCTCCCAAGGTCCCCAGTTTGATCCTGCCTGCCAATGACCAGGGTCTGTTGACATTTCATAAGCACCTCACGCAGTTTGTTTTGAACACTACTACTTTTATGTACTAGAAATTAAAGCCATAACACTGCCCTTCACCCCTACTATGGCTAGCAGCGTGGGAACTGAGACCTAAAAAGAAAATATAAAAATAATGTATGAAAAAAATGTATCTTTTTAGCGTCGGTATAAAGGCCCAGCTTATTTTGGAGAAATCTAAGAGGTGAAATACTGAAAGAAAAAATAATAACCTATGTTTGTGATGCTAGTTTCTGTTGGAAAGTTCTTGAAGGGAATCAATCTGAAATGTTTTTCTTTTGGGTGTGGGGAGGGAGAGGCAAGTGAAGATAGAGATTAAAAACTTGTTTAAAATGAGAGCAAAAGAACAACTAACCGCAGTACTGTTTAATCTTTCCCAATCCATACACATTTGTGTCATATTTAGTGGGAAGAAGAATTTGATTTAAGTTTATGTGGCAAGGAAAAAAAAGGTAAAGTTACTTTAAAAAAAAAGTGATTCTTGTTCTTCGCCATACTGATTTTAATAAGCAGAGGAATCTGTTAAAAAAATTATAAAGCCAAGGAACATTGAATGCTTTATCCACTATTTTCATTAGCTACATAGTAATGTAAAATTTGTTTACTTTAACAATTGTGTTAAATACACTAGCTGTACAGTTTCAGAAATAGTTGGTTTCCTCCAGCAGTTTAGAACTTCTGGGTTTAACATCCTATAGAATGCCATTGGTCATCAAATACTAATGTACTATAGTTCAGTTACTGGAACATGATCACTGTATCAAACAAATATTTCACTGTAAAAGCAAAAAAAAAAAAAAAAAAGCTAACTCCTCCACTTCAGGGGAGCTTCCATGGGATTTGTTAAAATGTCAACACTGTTCAAGTAAAACACCATGCAGGAAGCTGGTACCGAGTTCTAGCCAAATAGCACACTCCAGGCCTTTCTTCCAAAGCCAGAAATATTATACACAGCTCTTCTGGGAAACAGAACTGCTTTCTGTTGAATTATATTTCAACAGGATAGAGGTTTCATACATTTAATTGGATTTTTGCATCATCTCTTTCCAGTATCACTGATTTTAAGTATTTTGTTAGGCTGTCACATCACAAAATGTATTTTAAGTTCCTTGGCCATTAATATGTATTCCTTCTCACGCACAATAAATAAACGTATTTGTATAGCATGTGAAACAACCTTGTACTTTAGTGCAAGTGTTTAAAAAACTTTGTTGAACACTAAACTAGTTTGGAATCTCTTTAGGAGAAAGCACTTAACAAGTGATAAGGAAAATGTAACTTGAAAACTTTCTTGTAGCTCACTTGTCTTTAAAAGTAAATATTAATGGTGTAATGGTTAGAGAGTTGTCAAAAGGAGACTTTGATGTTCATAGGAGGAATGCTACTGAGTATGCAAGCCTTCTCTGTTACTTCAATAACACCCCCATTGCCCAAGTGGTTCCCAAACTTTGGCCAACAAAGTCCTTGCTGGTCACTGCAGAGAGCTGTTTGGTCACAGGGAGGTGGCCCTCCTTAATTTAAGATGCTAAATCACATTAAAATAAAATTAATACATTGAATATTATACTAATACTATTTCACCACATAAGCTACTGCTGTAGATGCCACCTGGATGTTATTCAGTGACCAGTGGAGAGAAGCCCTACTCTATTAAAATCTCTCTCAGCAAAACACCATTTAAAAAGCCCCAAATAATTAATGAAATTCCCAGTGACAATACAAGAAAATATGCTTCTGTTTAAAAAAAAAAAATTAAAATGAGTGACTATTTAATCAATGAATTTTTCTATAGCTGGGTTTATCTTTAAAAATAAAGCTAAAAATTACAGGCAAGTTTTTCACTTTGCTGCTTACAGTCAGGTAACTAAATTTATATTTTCCCAAGACACTGATCATTCAATAGCTGCTGTTCAGTGTCCACAGTTCATGTGGAAACTGAGCAGAGTTGGGTGGAAAATGGTTCTCGTCTCACACACATTTTCAAGAGTTAGAACTTTTCTTCCCCACTGTGAATTGGGATGAAGAGTCAAAATCATTCATAAAACAGAAAAACTAATTCCCTTTCTCTGCCTGAAATCTCATTTCAGGTCAATTGAAACATTGTTTTGATAATTTCAACACATCTCATTTCAAACTTAAAAAAAATCCTTTTAAACTTGTCAATCACATTAGCTTAAGTTTCCAAACAAGTCATTTCAAACTGGAAAAGAAATTTTCCTATAGAAAATTGTCAAAATGTTTTCTTTGACAATTTCAATTCTTCCCCTCCCAGCCCCAACATTTTTTCAAGTTGGGAAATCTAACCAGATCCTGTTTTGCAAACAGTTTTGGTTTCAACAAATGAGATTTCTCAACAAAAAACCAATTAATCAAAAAAGTTCCCAACCAGTTCTAGTGCTGAGTACCTTTGGGGAAGAAAATAAAATAAAAAACACCACACAGGTTAACTTTGGGTAATCAAGTTTGAAAATGTTGGCTGTAGCCTACAAGTGTACATGAAGTAAGACTATTGGGGGAGGAGGGTCTGAAATGTTACCCCACTGTCCTGTGTTTTGTTGCATGTAGAGCACACAATGATGTGGTATAAGTGACTTACCACCACATGTTTGGAACAACCACATTATGAGAGAATTATACTGGTCAAAGGATTGTCCATTATTTATATCTGACAATTCCCCAAAAGAGTGGTATGTCCTCTCATCTGTACTGTGAGGCACCTAAGGTGAAATCTTGACCCCATTAAAGACTCCCAGTGACTTCAAAAGGAGGCCAGGACTTCATCCTGGGTCCTGCTCCAAGCTAGTTTCAGACAAGACAGAATGGTGGGGGAGGGGACAATGGATAAACAATATAGTAAGTATGTTCAAGGAAAAACAGCAGTAAAACAATAAAATTACCTAGTTACTCATTAATTTTAAGAGGAACTAGATTGTGTGTGTGTTAGAACTTTTCTAGGATACTAGTTTTCATATCCTTCCACCTCTAGAGCCAGTTTGCTTTAGTTACCAGATATGTTGAGGCCTGAAACTTGACAGAAAGGTTAGAACTAATCTTTTCCAAGTTTACCTGAAATAGCTTTTCTGTAGAATATGGTGTCATGATTTTAAGCCTATCCCCCCTTCCTCTCTAACAGGACTTGAAGTAGTTGCTGGTGTATTTGTGTGTATCCCAGCTCACCTATGGAATATAGCACAAGTTTCCAGCCTTGACAATTTACCAGATACAAAACATACACACACGCACTTTTAAGTTTCCTTTTAATGTGTAGTATAACACTACTTGAAAAAGGTGTTAAACCAGATAAATACAATATTTTAGAGCATATGACAGGAAGCATTAGTCTCACTGATGGGAGAGGGAGATCCAATTACTGGTTAATTAACCAGTATTTTGAGCTCCTTCTACCACAAATGTGTAGAGACAAGAAAACATTAGTCTTAGGTAACTGAAGAAGGTGGATATGCACGTCAAAAGTTAATCACCAAATCCTAGTTTTCATTCTTTTTGTGACTACAGACATGGAGAAAACATTATCTCCTCATCAGCCAATAAACATTCAGAATTCCCCAATGCTCTGAAGCACTCTTATTTTGTTAAGTGTTGTCTCATGCAGCTCTAGGATTACTGAGGAATCTTGACTGGCTTGTGAAGTTGTTTATTCTCTCTCTGGTATAACATACTGTTATAGCAGAGGTGGTCTCTCCTCAAGAATATAGGCAAACAAAAGTCAGGGAATTCTAATTTTTAAAAAGTTGATTCATAATAAATCCATGCCATTTGCTATGTGTGTGTATTTACATGTCATATGGGAGAAGAGGCATATATGGGAGAAGATGGCTGCCGGAACTGCTTTGGAGTTTTCACACCTACAGCTCTGGCACTTAATGTAATAAGTTTAGACTACAATCCTTAAGATCTCCACCAACTGTATGTATATATAAAAAAAATAAAAATAAAATTGCCAAAGCAGTAAGTTAAAGCCTTCTTTAACTGAAGGCAAAGTACTGTATACTTGCCAAATGAAAGGTTTCAATATGTCCTTAATCAGAGTTGTTAGAGATCACTGAATATAAATAATACAGTCTGACAGGACAGGAATGCTGCTACCAAGATACTCAGACTAAACTAGGACATTACTTAAATGTTTCTAATCTTTCACCAATGGGAGGTTCATGTCAGCTAGTAAACAACCAACAACATTCACCCCAGAATATATTCCATGGAACTAGAGGAGATTCAATTGTCCAAGTCAAGCTCAGACATTAAATTACAATATGGAATGTCTAATCAAATAGAAAGTTTTAATCACTGGTAATTGCTGTGAATCTTGGACTGTATTAGTGTGTGTTGGTCAGTCTCAGAACGGAACTATATTTAAAGCCAGTCTCTTAGGTCATCAGTTGCCTTATCAGGAATCAAATATCCTGGAAAAGAAGTTTAATCCTCTCAGGGAGCAATTGACAGAAACAGTTTTTAAGCTTTCATGCTTAGAGAGACTTTTTAGGCTTTTAATCAAGAAGAGAAATTGTTGGACTAAAAAAAGAAAATCTAAAAATCTAACATGACTGCTCTTCACCTGACACTTCTTTGAATTAATTTTTAAAAAATTGTGCCTGGACAGTGGGAGATTTTTTTTTTTACAGTTCTGGGTCAGTCATACCAACATAGGCCTGATTCTGATAAGACTTTGCCTCAAAAAAGCACAATGTTAAAACATATTTCACTAAAGCCATAATTGGAGATAAAGAACCAAATCAATTAACCTTCATGGCCTATAGTCATTCAAAGAAAAGTCTGAAAAAACCATGTTGGGAATTTCTCCCACAAGCAACTAATGGATTATGGAAAACTCATAAAAGATACCAATTACTCTCCATTACTACCTCACTGCTCTTTTGAGCAAGTTATTTCTGCCTTAACATCTGCTGATCACTTTGTTGACAGTATTTTAAATTTTGCTTTGCTTCACCTTTCGTTATTCTAGTCTATTACTGACAACGTGCATACCAGGCCAGAGCCCGAACCCCTCCTGCAGTCAAACCCCCTGCCCTGAGCCCCTGCCACACCCCTCCTGCACCGCAAGCCCCTGCCCTGATCCCGCTGCCGCATCCCAAGGCCCTGCCCTGATCCCGCTGCCGCATCCCAAGGCCCTGCCGTACCTTGCACCTTGACCCCCTTCCCTGAGCCCCCTGCTGCACCCCGCACCTCAACCCCCTTCCCTGAGCTGCCTGTCGCACCCAGCACCTCAATCCCCTGCCCTGAGCCCCCTGCCAGACCCCTCCTGCACCCCAATCCCCTGCCCTGAGCCCCCTGCCAGACCCCTCCTGCACCCCAATCCCCTGCCAGACCCCTCATCCCTCCTGCTCCCCCTGGGGGCACTGAGGAGGTGGAGTTGGGGTGGGGATTTCAGAGAAGGGGTTGGAATGGGGGCAGGGAAGGGGCCAAGGGTGGTGGGGGGAGGTGTCAGTAATGCAGCCCTTGGGCCAATCTACTAGTCCTCATGTGGCCCTCGTGGTCATTTGAGTTTGAGACCTCAGGTTTACATAAATCAACCTTAAAGTGTTATCTCCAACAGGTAAAAACAAAAAAAAAAATATATCTTTCCTTGTAAAGTATATGAATAAAAATGAAAAAACTTTTTACTGCCATTTCTAAGAGGCAGGCCCCAAAAGATCTCCATGATAAGTATTACCATATTTTACACATTAAGTAATTTTCTTTGAAAAAAAAATCAAAAAAAGTGCTGATAATTACAAGAGTCAAGCACATAAGGAGTATTAATGTCTGAGATTAGCCTCTCCTGCTTTGTGGCTCCAGTGCATCCAGGGTGCTACTTTCCAAGACGTTACAAACGAAAATCAGTATATTGGTAGAACAGTATTGTGGGTTAAGGCACAAAAAAGATTTGGGTTCAATGAAACTCAGACTTCCTGTGTGACATTGGGCTTGTCACTCTTTTGCTCTGTGCCTCAATTTCCCATCTGTAATTGCACTTCCCTATCTCACAGTCCTCCAACATTCTCCATTGTCTTTGTTTCTAGGCCAAGCAGAGCAAGCTGAATGCCTATCACAGGGGTCGGCAACCTTTCAGAAGCTGTGTGCTGAGTCTTCATTTATTCACTTTAATTTGAGGTTTTGTGTGTCAGTAAAAACATTAAAATGTGTTAGAAGCTCTCTCTATAATTCTATATATTATATAACTAAAGTATTGTCATATGTAAAGTAAACAAGGTTTTCAAAATGCTTAAATTAAAATGCTGATCTTACACCACCAGCCCACTGTCCGCCTGGCGTTCCCATTCACCTGGGCTGAGCAAGGCCTGTGGCCAGGACTCTGGCTGGCAAGGGGCCGGAAGCCAAAACCCCAGACCAGCAGTGGGCTGAGTGGAACCAGCAGTGGGCTGAGCACTTCAGCCTGCTGCTGGACTGGGGTTCTGTTCACTGGCTCCTGCCAGCCAGGGTCCTGGCTGCTGCCCCTTCTCAGACCGCTGCTGGTCTGGGGTCCCAGCCCTGCTCACATAGAGTGGGTACCTACCTTCTCCCTGCTTTTAGCCCATTCTCTTCCTCTCTGTGCACTGAGCTGAGGGTGGGAGTGCACTGAGAACAAGGCTGGGGGTTGGGGTGCAGGGTCTGCCCAGGAGCTAGAATGAGGGAGGAAGGCTCAGGGTTGGGGCAGGAGGTTTGGGTGTGGAGTGTTTACCTGGGCAGCTCCCATTTGATGTGAAGGGTCCAGGTGGGAATATGTGTGTGTGTGTGGGGGGGGGGGGGGGGGCAGTTTGCAGGAGCTTTCATTTGGTGCTCAGGGTGAGGCTGGGGGTGTGTGGGGGGGTGCAACAGAAGAGGGTTGGGGGCATGTGAGGGGGTGCAGGAGTCAGGGCATGGAGTGTGGGGGAGCCGGGTATGTCAGGGCTGGGGTTCAGAGGAGCTGTAGGGGTCAGGGCAGAGGGGGGAGTTCAGGAGTCAGGGCAAGGGGTTGGATGTGTGGGCTGGAGTTGTGGGTTCGACAGCGGGCTGAGCGGTGCCAGTGGCCGGCAGCAACGTGCCAAGAAAAAAAAAAAAAAAAAAAAAAAAAAAAAAAAAAAAAAAGAAGGCTAGCGTGCCGTCTTTGGCATGCGTGCCATAGGTTGCTGACCCCTGGCCTATTACAATGCTCAGTGTGTCTTAGAAGGTTGAACCTCATAAGCCTCTTCCCCTTGAGTGGGGAGAATGAAAGAAGAATTCCAACTACCACCCTGCTCCCTCTTACTAGCCTTCTCTGTGACAAAATCCTTGACCTGCCTATGCTGAAGTGGAGGAAAAACAAAACTGGCTCCTCTAATAGGAAGGCAGTAAAGCCACTGGCACTTGTCACCCTCCTTTCAGACCTCTTGCAACCCTTTTTGTGAATGTATCTGGAGAAAGGCAGGAGAGCTGGGCATGTTTTGCAGAGGGAGGGATATAGATAAGATAGAAAAAGGATACTTGGGAAAGAAGGAAGAGAAAGAAATAGGAAAGTGGGGGTGGAGGGAAGAGAACGTCAATCACTAAACAGTAAAGAAATGATTAATATGATGAAAAAAACAGCAAAGGGAGAAAATTTAGTAAAGCAGGGGAAAAGCAAAGAGTGAAGGACAAAAGCAAGAGGCTCAAAAGTAATATTTGAAATTAATATCAAAATATTAACGAGTGACTATGTGGCTCTCACATACACACACTTGACTAAAAGTACACCTCTACAAAATCACACGATTTGATTTCCTCACAGTTCAACAGCACCATTTGTGTTTTATATACAGTACCAGGAAGATAGATTCCTACAGGCTGCTCAAAGCCTGTTGTCCACCACTGGTTCTGACTATGACTGACCATGTCAGTAGATCCAAAATTGGACTGTGAAGCCATATATTAAAATCAAGTTAACATCTTGAGGCATTGAATAAAATTAACAGTTATCCTAAGCCTATATAAACATTTGACGTAACTAGGGATGTTGAAGTATTTTGACTTGATCTCATTTAAGGAATGCTATTGCTCTTGAGGTATCTAGGCTTTCACTTCCCATCACCACATAGAAACTATCTATAGATCTAGCTTGTAACATTAACTGCAAAACTATTTCATCTCTCTATTAATGGCAAACCCACCATGTGATCAGAGAACATGCCTGTATGAAGACTTTGTACCGAAAGCCAATATGCAGCTGAAAAAACATCCTCAGTGTGTGTACCCTGACGTGTACAAAACAATGATGGTGTTTCCTCTAAACAGAAGAGAATACATCTCTGAAACATGCAGCTGCTCACAGAAATGAAGCACTGGAGTGTACAACTGTAGTGCACTGTTACAGGTGAGATAACTCAGACTTCAGTGTTTAAAAAGACCTCAAGCATATCACTACAGGGGTGGGGGAGACAGTTGTTAAAGGGGGAGCTGTTAAGTATGTTCAAGCAACATGAAATAAAGTTAACAGGGTTTATTAATGCACAATTATCTGCTTTTCTTTGACATTTGACAAGTTTTTCAAGTTGGGCACATACCTTAAGGCACTAGCATGAACAACTAATTTTACTATAGTGTAGCCAATAGATGCGTTTTAAAAAAAAAACAGGAACATTATATGCTGGTTGCACAATACAAAAGTTATGAAACTAAACTTGTCCTATGACTAATAGGTCAATGTATTTTAGAAGATAATATAAAGAGGTTGAAGAAACCCATCTATACTGAAAGATGCTCCTACATGTACACTAGCACATACTCATTTTAATTAGCTAAAGATGGAGGATCAAATGCTAATCCATGCTAGTAAAATAATGCACTGTAGTGCTTTTAAGACATTACTTAAGAGAACTTGACACCTGATCCAAAATCGTTCAGAGAAGGATACAAAAATACATTCTGTACTTTTGTAACTTGGCAACAGCAGCTTGTTTGTCTGTGTTCAATTTTGAAGCTACCAGCTTAACACCAATTAGAATTCCCTCCATAAATTTTAAAACAACTGTAGAGAGACATACCTATTTCAGGAATTACAACACAACACAGTAACTTGATTATTTTGGAATACAATTTTCACCTAAAGATTTTTTTTTTTAAATGAAAACAGGTCCCTGTAACAACTCTATTAAAATTAAGGGAGCTTTACCTTCTTAAGCCAGGGCAGGATCTGACTTATATTTTTACTCTTAAAAAAGGGCAAGGGGGGAAAAACTTTCAACTCAGCCATTTCTTATGACCTCATTTAAATGTGACTTATGAACTTGCCAATTAGTTCATATTTGAATGAGGAAACAGACTATGGCTCACATTCCTTCTTTCAGAAATAACATTTCCCTTAAGTTTGTTCTCAAAGAATGTCTATTAAACTCATTGAAAGCCATTCAGGAGGGAGAGACTCCTAAATAAATACTGTGAAAGGCTGAGATTTTCCAATACAAAGGAAAAGCATAAGGTCTGTTTTGACTTTTAATGGCAGACAAACTTTGCTGCAGGCACTTTTGATTTTAAAATGACAGATTGCTGAAGAGGGTGGAGGCTGTTTGGGAAGAGAGAGATTGCAGCCAATTTAAAAGGTATTGTCAAGAATAAAGAGAAAACAACTTCAGTGGTCCATGATTACTAAAGAACGGGTTTAGCCAGATAAACAGGCCTGCTACACCCCTAAGGGATTTGAAAGAATATCACACAAAACTTTATTAAACTGGATTAGGTGAGACTCACCTATTAAATTTAAACTTTGAAGGTAATTACTCCATAAAAAGTACAGGTATTTTTAAGATTAAAAAGAGAAATGTTTAATAGTGCTGCATAAATCCAATTGGTTTAAGGGGGCACACAAAGTAAGGGTGGAATTTATACAGACAAACTCAAACTCATACGCATAGCCAAATTTAGCCCAACGGGGCTGACACTTCCCTTTTGAAGTCAAAGAGAAAATTCTCATTGACTTCTGGGAGAACTGGACATGTAGTATAGCTCCATGGAGTTCCCGGAGGTTACATCCACTTTTACCAAGGCAGAATTTAGCCCTTAATCTTTCAATTCATTAATTTATACAGCACTGGGAATATTAAATGGTGCGCTTGTGTTCAGAAAGCTTGCACACAAGGATGGTTTAATTTAAAAACCTTGGATTTTCAAATGGTTATTGTTTATTCATACTCTACAATAAAAGGTAGGTAACAGGAAATGGACTAATGTTTGTATTTTAACTCTTTGGACAATTTATCCCTTCATTCCCCTGCCTAAAAGACCCTTTGTATTAAAGGCTTACTTAAATTCACTAGATTTTATCTGAAGCGGCATTCTTGTTTCTATGAATAGATCAGCTTCCCTGACCTTTGCACACTTAGCCACACTGCTCAGGTCAAATGTCTACAGGTTAAAAAAAAAGTAGAAAGCACCATTAACTTTTACTCATCCATAGCAACAGGTACTAGTGATCACAACTTTGGTAAATATTTTTTTTATATGTACAAGAATACATTAATTTTAGAATTGCTTCATCAGTACTATTTGAAGATATGAAAATTATACATATTTCTGAAAATTGAGTGATTTTCATTTTTACAATTACTTAGTAAAATTACATTTTAAGTTCAGCTTTATTCTTCAGTCTGTTCCTACAGTCACTGTATAATGAAAAGTTACACATTTTCAATCCAATGTAATAGGGCACTAGCACCCACTCTTTCCTTACTAAATAATCTGTAAAGTAAGATGAAGGTTGCATTCTATTATATTAGTCAAGTTTACATCCTCATTAAAAAAAATTAAATTACCCTGTCATTAAGCTAGCTAGTAATGAGTGATTATATGTATCACAAAATGTTTGTAACAATATTCTTGTTCAGTCTATTGCTAGTGGAGAGCACTGACCTTTGCAAAATTGCTTTTCATTTTTACTGTGGCTGTGATACAGATAACTGCTTCATTTATGAAAACTGGATTTCCATAGTAACACAGCCTCGAGATATTCAGTTTCTTTACAGTCATCCAACAATCCACTCATAGTAACTGTTGAATACAAGATCTTTTTCCACAGAGAGGAAATAAGTTTTGTTTTGACTTTTGCTTTTAAACTAAGATGAAACCATGTTATTCAAACAGTACAAATTTAACGTTGACAGGCCTACTACAGTAAGCATTTTGCTTTAATTAGAACCATAAATTACTCTGATTTGAGGATCACATACCCATGTGTAAGTATTTCACATTGGAGTACAGATCCTGCAATTAGATTTAAAGAGGACAGTGGCTTCTTAGCCTAGGTTTCTTTGAAAGACACTGTAATTTTCATTTCAAAGGTTCAGCTAAACTGCAAAAACAATTCTGTATCCAAGTCCCCTGCACAAGAATTATCCTGAACTGTTAATACAGTTTCGTTGTGATGTCAGACACCTAATTTAAAAAAAACAAAAACAAAAAATGTCATGTATCTAAACTGAGCTATGGTCTGGATAGAATGGTTCCACCCTCTTTCCAATACGTGTTGTTTGTAACACCCATGCATGTCGAGTAGAGAAGAGAACCCTTAGTTCACACTAGAGTCAGTGAACTAAACTTTACTCTTCAGTTTATACCTGTGCAGGTCCATTAACTGAGACTGCACGCACGTAGCTTCAGACAGGATTTGGTCTATGGTACGACTACATAGGTTTCGCACCTCAACACTGTTTTTAATTTTCTTACCACTTCAGTAACTCTTCACCAAGAAATAAAAATGAGATTTGTACTTTTTTTTTTTTTAAAAAAAGTGGTTTTTAAAACATGGAAGTTTAATGCTGGAGAAAGAGCAAATGGAGAAGAATTGTGGAGCTATACTGAAATCTGAGGAGAAAAATCTTTAAGTACTAGTGCTGACAGAACTATTTTTTTTAAGTATTTAAAGCCAGAAGAAATGAGTTTAATAAACAGAAATCATATTTATTGCGCTTAACTCAAGAAAAAAATCCAACATCAAAATTTTTCCTTTAAAAAAAGGAAATTTTTTTTAAAAATGCATTTTAGAGAAAAATTGAGGGTTTCAAAGGGAATATTTTGCTTGCTTTCAGTTAGTAAATATTTACTATAAGGAATTCAAAATAACTAAACAAAATGTCTTAAAAATAAATGGGTAACTTCAACTTTTATTGACAAAGTTGGTTGATTTAACTGAACTATCTTGAACCTAGCCCATTCTGCAAAATCAAAGAAAGAAAAGATGACAAATCAAACGTTTGCTTTTTCAAAAAGATTCATAACCAAGGAATAAAACAAGGAAAGTACATACCAGTATGAGTTCTCAGGTGAGCTTTTAAGTGGGAAGACTTTGTATAAACTTTTGTGCAGCCTAAAAAAAAAAAGAAAAAAGAGAAAGCATATCAGCAGGGAGATTATAATGCTCTAGGTTTGTTTATAAAGCCACTCATTCTGAAAATATTGAAAAACAAAAAACCTTACTACCTTGTGGCAGCATAATCATTTGAAGTTTCACATGATTTACTACAGAAAGTTCTTATGAATGGGTTGCTTTACATAATCAAGAGAAAAGGCAATACTTAAGATCCTGGGACCCTTAATTACTTATGTTATACAAAAGGATAGCAGCTACAAGCTAAATACAACTGAGAGTTCACATTTAAATTACATTTGCTACATGAAGAAGCCACACCTGTTACTCAATGATATATGAATGTCACTGAAGAACTTTATTTTTTAAAATGTTCCTAAAGGACTGTCTGATCTTTCCAGGGTATTACTCAATATCACTGTTATTTACCATAGTTCTACACTGATTTTTTTTTAAATTCAAAATTTGTTGTATTATAACATTTACTACATTCAAGATACTATATCCTGTATTATATTTAAGAGGAAACTAGTTTCCATTCAGCACAGTGTTGACATTTTATATTTGGGATCACATATTTCATTAATGAATGATTAACATTTGCTGCTAGATTCATCTTTTAGTCTAGCATACAAAATGGATGGACAATTATAGTTGACAACCGAGGAACAAGTTTACACACTGAATCTTCTGTTCATATCAAGATAGCTACTGTAAGCTGGACAAAGGATATGGCCTTATGTCAATGGACTTCAATATGCCAATTTACACCTGTTGAGCATCTGGTCCATTGCACATTGAAGAAGTTTGCTAGAACAAAGCATAGCCAGATACCAAAGTTGTTCAACATTACCCATCCCAGCCTTCTTTTTTTCCCCAGAGCTACAAGTTTTGTGATGCAGGGATCCACATACGTGTATTTAAAAACAGTAAGAACTGATGTATTATCTTCCAGAAAAGTTAGCGACAATTATTTAAAAATTGTAAGAAAAGATGGCACAGAACAATAAGGCTTTGGAGAAGAAGAAAAGTTGATTTGGGTCTCACTGTAGCTGGACCACCAAAGACAGTCACTTCCACCCATATTGTTATCATCAGTATCTGATTTTTTGCAAGATTAAAGAAAATATTTGGGTGATTTATTCTCCATTAGGATAGATTGCTTACCAGGATAATCACAGTAGTGGATACGTCTCTTCTCCAGATCTGGGTTACTCCTTCTATTGTATCTGACTGTCTGGATGTTCTGTGGATTTATTGGCATGGCCACCGGTAAATTTGGATTCTGGACTGCCAGCTTGGAAGCTATAGTCGCAGCATAGGATGGAGGAGGAGTTAAATTTTGTAGCATTTCTGCTTGTCTATCAGGACTTCCGGGCTCTGAATTTGGGGGTGAAGGAGGGAAGTAAGTGGCCTGTGGTTGAAGAAACTGATTTGGCATTGTGTATGTGCATTGGGGGATACCCTGGAATTGTTTTATTGTAGTCTGTGGAATAGCTGAGGAGAGAGTGTTAAGGCCTGCCATGGCTGATGACATGGAAACATTGTTAAGAGAGTCCATTACTGCTGCCTGAGCAGTAGAATTGGGCAAATCTAAATCCGGTGAACTCAAGAGCTGATATAACTGGCCCTGCTGTGGTGTGAGAGAAAGATGAATATCTGGAGTAGGAAGCTCCTGCTTGATGAAAATGTTGTTCACGTCGGGAGTTTGATGAGAGCTGAAGATGCTGGTAAACTCAGGGAGAGCCTGAGTGGGGGTGGGGGCAGGGGCAGTAGTTTCACTCTGATGACTGAAGATGGTAACTGGTTCTGTCTTGATGTGGGTAACACATGGTCTCTGGGATTTGTATAGGCCAGTTCTCAGGTGAGTAATGTCAGGAAAGAAGACATTCATGTTGATACTATAAGGCAACCCTTCACTGTCAGTGAAGAACTGGTCTACAACTGAGGCGCTGTCTCTTCTGTATTTTTTATGTTCAGGGATGACAGGAACTGGTGGAAGCTGAGGTGCCAGATATTTCTCCATTTCACATCTTGTCTAAACAAAAACAAAAACATAATCCACATGATTTGTTACCAAACCACAAGTGAGATGGGACATCAAGAACATACATAACAACCACCACCACCACCACCACCCCACCCCTCCTTACGAGTACTCTTTTACTAGAAGAGCTAAACAAATCCCATCTCTTCCACAGGGGAAGTTTTAAATAGTCAGAATAATGAGACATAGTAAAACAACCCTGCCTTTTATAGTTGATATGCTAATCAACAACTCCAAGAACAAATTAGACTGAACAATGTTTATGCAGAACAAGAGTACAAATATTTTGAAGTGTATCATAATATTTGCAATAGGATAATGTAACCAAAAAAAGTCATCTAATTCGTTTCTACAATTCCTGTACTCTACTATTTCACCATTATTCTACTAAGTGTATTGACATTCTTTTACAGGAAGTTCACACTTCTCTTTGAATTGCTAACTGTAAAAACCATGCCCTCATCTGACTATTTGAAGGCTAACATTTCAAATATATATTCATACTTCAGAACAGATTTAGAACATAAATGAGAATTATCTACTGGAAATAAAACCCAAAACAGGTGTAAACTTATAAACAATATAGAATAACAAGGAGGCAGGATCGTGACTTTAAGTTACTATATATTTGGTGTAAAGAGTTCTTTGGACTAGAGTAACAATGTTTTTAAATATACAGAGAGTCTATAATTTGTTAAGAATGTGATAACCATGTTTCTACTCATGGTCACACTCTAAACTCTTTAATTCCTACAATGAAATCAGTCCCTTAGTGCAGTGGTCGTAGGGTATCCGTGGGTGGCGAAAGCCTGATACGTTACTGGGATAGTCATCAGTAAAACATTTATCATGTACTCTCCAATGGGCAAATGTTACATTCCCCCTTGCCCTGTAAAAAGTCCAGTCATACCAAATCCCTTTAGCACCCCGAAAAACAGCAAGCAGCTGACAAACAAAACGTCTACTTAAAAAAGTGTATTTCGAAAGCCTGTCTCAAAGAAAAAAACAAAACCAAAACGCCACCACACACACACAAAATGCTTGTCTTTGATCTAGACCCGTCCTTAACGTGCCAGGCTCCTTTTTCCAGCTCTTGTTTACAAGCCAAGGCCAGCTTGCTTTGAAGGCAGAAACATGTATTCTTTGAAAAGATATCGCTGAGCCACAGAGACTGAAATACGTCCCACTAATATTCACTGCCTTGCTTATCAATTCTCGGGAGGGGAGTTCCTCCTTAATCTTAGTTACATTGGAGATAGGGACCGAGTGACTCCGACTGAGATCCCAGGGCAGGGCCCTCCTTATAAATACACTTTGGAAGTTGCCTCTGCACAGGTTTGTCACATTGCTCAGGATCTCATAGGCTTGTCTGCTTCGTTTATACAATGCCACTTGTGTCACACAAGGCTACTCACTATAATAAACCGCACACGAAACTATTCAATGAAAGAGTCAAGGGCTGGAAATAGCCTCAAAAGAAGCCCGTTCCTGAGCTAAAATCAGGTTGCGGTTGGCGCTGGCTGATTTTAGCTCTTCCAGCTGTTTGCCTGTGGATCTGTTGCCAAACAGTTTCTGGGACACGCAGAAAGTCCCGACAAGTCTCCCCCCCGCCCCAGTCTAACATGACCCTGCGTGGGCGAGAGAGACAGGCGGCGGCGCTAATTCTGCTGCTGGGCAAGTGCAAAGGCAGCAGCTGTAGCTTTCAACACCCTCGCGGGGCGGCTCTGCCCCTGCCCCCTCGAATCCGCCTTGAGCGGTTTGGAAGTTCGACTCCCCGGAGCCCCGATCCGGGCACCCCTCGATTTCTAGCAGCTCCCTGGCCGGAGGGCGGCAGCGCCCGGCTGGATCCCCGCCCGCAGCAGGGGAGCAGAGCGGCTGGCTCCCTGGGAGGCGCAGCGCAGCCGGGGACACGCGGACCAGGCGCATCCCCACGCAGGCCGGAGCGAGGGGGGCAAGCGGGGACTTCGGGCCCCAGCCCCACTGCCCAGGTGGGGCTCCCCGCCTCGCGCTGGCTCCCCGCTGCAGGGCGCCGCCCTGATTCCCCGCCACTGCCCCACCCAGTGAGCGCTGCCCGTGCGGGCTGCGCCGGACCCTGGCTCCAGCCCCAGCCCAGCGCCTAGGGGCACGGCCAGGAGGGGGTCCGCCCAAGCGCCTTCTCCTGCCTCACCTGCACCATCTCCTCCGCCGGGATCCTGGCCCCGCCGCCCGGCTGCTGCTGCTGCTTCAGATCCTCCCCAGTGAACATCGCCGCCTCCCGGGCGCCCAGCACGGGCTTGAGCTGAGCGAACACCGGCTCGTCGGGCTGCTGCATGGGACCCAAGCGGGCGCTCATGGGCAGCACCTGAGTGGCCATGGCCGAGTGGGATCCCCCCGGAGCGGGCCCGCAACCTCCCCCTGCTGCCGCTGCCTGGGGCTAGGGGATCGCTGCCCTGGCGCTCGCACCCAGCCCACACGCCCGGCGACAACTCCGCTGGCTTCAGCGCAGCCTCCCGCCGCTCTACCTGGCCCGGGGTAGCTCTACTACTGCCACATGCCCGCCTCTATTTCAGCCGACCCCACCCTGGCCAGGCACAAGGGGGCTGGCCCTGCGGGGCCGGGCTGCCTATGGGAAGCGAGCTGCCCGCCCTCTTCCCGCCTCCCTGGGGCTGGGAGCGCGTCCCCCGCTCCTGACAGCCGGAGCCGGCCAGGGGGCGGGGGCCTGTGGAAACAAGGCGCCCTGCACGTTTTAGGTGTTGTGCCCAGGAGCCCAGGCTCAAAGCTGAGGTCACGGCCCCTCCCCCCCCGCTTTGGGGGGGCAGCTGGCGGGGAGCGGCTCCACTGCTGACAGAAGCCAGCCAGGTCATGTGGAATGACAGCCCCGCATGCCGAGCTAAGCACCTCAGCAAAACAGGACCCCGCCGCACACTGCAACATGTTGATCCGCGGGAAGCCTAAAGCGCAGTGCGCCTGGGGCTGGGGCTGCTTTGTGCAGCCGCCAATATTCCGCCAGAAAGAGGAAGGTTGGGGAGCAAAGTGGAAGTGGCTCTGAACAAGTGCTAGGAAGCGCTCACTGAGGCCCTTTGCAGACTTGCATGTTATTTATAGTCGCGTTGGGGAGCATTTTCTCCAGTAGACATTTTAAAATAACCATCCTCAGGACCGTCTCCTCTGCAAAGGGCTTTAGAAACATTCATTCTCATCTATCACTTTGGTGGGGTTTTTTGGTCCTGAAAGCAGTTCAGACTCCAAAGTTTGTGCTAATACGTTTCAGGCATAGCCAGCATCAGGCTGCACATCTCAGCAATATGCCAGGAAAGTGCTATTATAAAAAGAGATCAAAAGAGAAGGAGGAAAGAGACAGGAAAAAAGATATGAGAAATAGAAATAATTATGCCTTCTTTTCCTCTCCTAGGAAGAAAGTGCATGTCTATGTTTTTTGTTTTTGTGTGGGAGACACAAAGCATGCTCTACTATAGACCAGTCGTTTTCAACCTGTGGTCCATCAACCCCGAAGGGTCTGCCGACTAGGGCTAAGATTTCCAAAGGGGTCCGCCCCTCCGCTGGAAAATGTGTAGGGGTCTGCAAATGAAAAAAGGTTTAAAGCCCCTGCTATAGATGTCGCACAATGAACGGAAAGGGGAGGAAAGAATGGCTTAATACCTGCAATAGAAGTTAAATGTCTCATACTGTATATGAAAATACAAGATGTGAGATACTGGAAATAAATCCTATTTCCGCCTTCTCTTCTCCCAAACCAATCCTGTATTCCACAGTTGATGTAGTGATAATCACTAATCCCTGGGAAATGTTAATGGCATCCACCCATTCCTGGATTTACAGATAGACGTTTGCTAAATTTCAAAAATATTTCTCTGGTCAACCTCGCACTCTCCTCCCCTTTTCTTTCAGGCACTGTTTCTCCACAGCAAGCAAGGTGTTGCTAAGTCAGAATGCAGAAAGTTAATTACAGAACCTGGAAAGAGTTTAGCATAACATTTCTTTACACAAACTGTCTCTTTAGGAATGTTCAGCCACTTGATGTTTGTTGTTACTAAAGTAGAGTCAGCTACTCCCGTCAATCTGTAGCATTCAGAATAATACAGACTAATTTCAATCCCAAACCTAAACATATAGCCAAGGATCACACACAATCTAATTTTAGCATTCGTTTCCAAAGTATCTTGAATTCAATGTAATTATATAGTTTATTTTTAAAATAGTTCGTTTAATAGAAGGCTTTTCAAGTATTATAAATAAGAATATATCGTTTATTTCTCCTTGGTTGTTTTAAACTGTAGTGCTCTTCATGTACCCCATATTAACCATTCTGTTCATTTAAATCCAATTTATTTTGACTTTGAACCGTAAGATGAACCATAAGGAGCCCTGAACACTCTTTCAATTTTTCAAAATTACAAATTTAATAGAAATTACAGTCAGCAGCAGCTTTAAACAAAATTGATAACCTCCCAACACACTGGCTAATATTTCAGTCTCCTTAGACTCCCAGAGATCTGATCTAGGTTAAAAACCAATTGGAACATAGGCTCCTGGCATTATAGATGTAGTATACACATTATAATATATTACCAACTTACACACATTTATTATGTAAATCAAATGTTTGTGCAACTTGAAATGTTTCCGAGCCTTTTTCAATATATGTAACTTAATTTAAAATATAATATAGATACTTAATATATGTTTCTGCCTCATGATTAATAAAAAGTCGTGCCAACAAACACTTATTAGGCTGGTGCCTAACTTAAGTGCTGGCACTGCAGTAGGAAAGATATGTCTATACTTAAATGCTTACAGGAGAAGGAGCTCAAGATGTTAAATTTAAAAGCACAATATCAGGCCTACCCTCAAACAAACAAACAAACAAAAGCCCACTCTCTATCTGTGTTACTAGAAATTGGCCCAGTGCTACAGTCCTTACTCAAGCACAGGTGAATACTTTTAAAAATTAACATTTTCTTTTTGGCACTTCACTCACCACTGGCTATTAAATAGGCTAGTCAATTTCATGTTTATTTCTAGTTAGTTTCTTGTTTTTAATCTGACTTGCCCACAGATGCAAGGTTTAGATGGCAGACAGTACAGGGGGTTGTTTAATTCCAAACAAGCAACTGATTTCATTTATATAAAAAAGATAAATTAAACCCTCCATTATTGTTAGGTTTTATACAATGGCTATATGTATGTTTTAATGTATAAGACAAACAATATCAGTAATAAATTGACAATTGGTAGTGTCCCTTTAATAAAAGTTTTATGAAATCAAGTATTTATTGATAGTCAACTAAACATCAGGAAAACAAACCTTTCATAATTACTGAGAATATTTCCATCTCTTTCATTATGCATATAGAAGTTAGAAATAAGTTTATGCTTAACAAACAAATTGACAGTGGAAAATCTGAATGAGGTCCTTTTAACTGAACATAATTTCAGATATTTAAATAAGAATTTTGGCATAAGCATTCAGGAATTAGATCTCTGAGTATCTCATTGAATGTAACTAGTTTTAACATACTCTACAACAGAACAAAAGTAGAAAATAACTGTTTACCACAATGGTAACTGTACAGACATGAATATGTGAAGAACACCTTCCAACGTGTTTAGTTACTGATAAGAGAGGCACAATGCTCTACACTTGAAAAACCATTTCCATATTTAATAAAAAAGGGTTAAAACTTCTGAGGCTTTTCAAATGCTTCAGGTTCTGAGCAGGCATCGATCCAGACATTGTGAATGGATGTAGACTCAATTATGTTGAATTTTCTTGTTCTATGCATTCTTCTTTGCTTAGTACGGCTATGCCCATTAGGAGACTGGAGAAAACAAGAGCAAATGTCAAGGTCCAGGCAGTTGGAACCTTGGCAGTAATGTACTTGTGGGACCAAGCAACACTGCTCTGTTGGAGAATGGTTAGGGAGCAAGGGAGTTTAGGATGGGTGGAATGGGGGAAGAGAAATGTGCAGACTAATCTTCCTTCCTAATTCATAGAGCACCACAGATGTAATCTGAGAGTAGGCCACACGTTTCGCTATCCTTGCTAGAGGAAAGGTGCCAGAATGTGTGGGAGTGCATGTGCATTGTTGGGAGAATGAGGGAATGAGTGAAAAGACATGGATAAATTGCTCCATAGTGATGAGGTGAGGGAAATCTGAGGACTTTAACTAAACTGATCCAGACTTTCAGCCAGACTCAGATGTATGATAATTTCAAGGGCTGTTAGCTCTTTCAGGGAGCTACTCTGTATTAATTTATAGCCAGTTAAATGAAGCTTTCATGTAATGTAGTTGCAAAAGTGGAAAATATATTTCTCCCTTATGCAAAATTAGAGATCTGCTGGATTTTTGGCCACCCATTTGAATCCATATTCACGGTGCACTAGGGAAGGGTGATGTACAGCTGCAAAAGGTGAAGAAACATAGCAGAGGACCTGACCCATAGAGTCTATGAAGTCATAAAGATAAATATGATTTTTGAAATACACAGATGTGCAAACTGACATGACCCTTTATCACAGGTCCCTAATGGAACAAACACCTAGAACAGGGGTGGGCAAACTTTTTGGCCCGAGGGCCACATTGGGGTTGTGAAACTATATGGAGGGCTGGGTAGGGAAGGCTGTGTCTCCCCAAACTGCCTGGCCCCTGCCCCATCCGTCCCCTGACTGCCCCCCTCACTACCCCAACCCATCCAAACCCCCCTGCTTCTTGTCCCCTGACCACCCCCTTCCGGGACTCCCTGCCCCTAACCATTCCCCCAGGACCCCACCCCTTATCCAACAATCCCCCCTGTTCCCCATCCCCTGACCGCCCCCTCAGAACCTCCGCCCCATCCAACCGTCCCCTGCTCCCTGTTCCCTGACTGTCCCTCGGGACCCCGTGCCCCATATCCAACCTCCCCCCCCGCCATTCTCCACCTCTTTACCATGCGGCTCAGAGTGGCAGGAGCTCGCAGCCATGTGGCCTGGCTAGAGCCAGCCACACCGCCCAGAATACTGGCTGCACGGCGAGGTAAGGTGAGCCAAGGCTGCAGGGGAGGGGGACAGCATGGGAAGGGCCAGGGGCCAGTGTCCCAGGCCAGGAGCTCAGGCGCCGGGCAGGATGGTTCCACGGGCTCGATATGGCCCGTGGTCTGTAGTTTGCTTACCTCTGACCTAGAGAGTTCGCAGACCAACTGGAAAGGGACACATAAAGGGAAATCTTTACATAAAGGTGACCTGCCCTTCATCAGCTTTTTAGAATGAGTTGGTCATGCAGCAGAGCAATCTACCATAAGGAAGCTGAAGGGGAAGAATTACGAAAGGGTTAACACAAAAGAACCCTCTGTTCTTTAAAAAAAATTTCCTTGAAGACCTTATATGAAACCCCAATGGGATAGATAAGAAAAAAAGGCAGGGCTCTCAAAACGTTCTGAACACCTGAAAGGAGTCTCAACCTAAGACTTACGAATCTGATTCATGCCCTTCCTAGCTTGTGAAACAAAGTCATGAACAACTGGAGCCATTCCTTACAGAAACAGCCAATGACTCATTCAGAGACGGAATTGTCCCTTCCTCCTTCAAACATGCAATAATCCTATCAACAATGAAGAAATCCACCCTGGGTACTTCAGGATACTTCAGTCCTAGTCACCTCCCACGTTTGAGCAAACTCATAGAGAAGCTAGGAAACGGCTAACTACAAGCTCATCTAACTGAAGCCAACATTCTAGACCCAAACCAGGACACAACTGAAACCACCTTAGTAGCACTGATGGATGATCTCCTCCTGTAATAGACATCCATGCTCTCATCCTGATCCTCCTGGACCTCTCTGCACCATTCAACATTGTTGATTATGATAGTCTTCTGTCTCACCTGAGAGAGGTGTCAGGGGTCCAGGGTAATGTGCTAAAAAGATTTGAGTCCTTCCTGGAAGGACACACCCAATGAGTGATGAGGAACTGCACCTCCACCACTAGACCCCTCACTTGTGGAGTTCTATGAGGATCAGTTCTCTCTCCAGTCCTTTTCAACATTTACTTGCAGCCACTAAATGAACTGGTCAGTTGACAGGGACTCAAGTGCCATTAATATGCAGATGACACACAACACTACCTCTCCTTCACCACATAAGACCACACCACCAAGATGGCTAGTGCATGCATGAGATCAGCTCTTGGATGAAGAACAGCTGGCTGAAGCTGAACCCAAGCAAGACAGAGGTGATGATGGTGGCCAGAGGAAAGTCTTTTGAGGAGCTTGCAGCCACAGTGCAGTGTCTGTTGGTTGAAGATACACACCTACAATTGCTCAGTTCAGTCCATGGTCTAAGAGTAGTTGCAGATTCCTCGCTGAATCTGAGTTCTGACATAGCAGCATCCACAAGTAACGCTTTCTGCCATCTCCACTTGGCTAGGAGATTCCATCCCATCCTGGTGGATGAAGACCTGGTCTCAGTTATTCATGCCTTCATCACCTGTGGGTTGGATTACATCAGTGCAATATATCTGGGCACAAAGCTTTCAGCACTTAGGCAACTCCAACTAGTTCAGAATACTGCAGTGCAACTCCTCAGCAACACAGGCTACTGCCCACATATCAAGTTGTCCTCTGCTCTCTTTGCTGGCTTCCCATAGAATTTCAAACCAAGTTCAAGGTCTCAGTCTTTATTGTCAAAGTGCTCCATGGCCTGGGCCCAGGATATCTAAATGACCATCTAAAGTCCTGGGACAAAGACTGTGGTTGACAACTGTGCTCCTCTGTCACAATGGCACTCTCAGCAGAGTAAAGCTCGTCCATGCAGGAGACAGAAATGTCTCTGGAGGTGGTCCAAGACTATGGAACAAACTCCCTGAAGAATAAGGACCATCACAAACCTCACCACTTTCCACTTCAAGTGCAAGGTACATTTCTTTGACCTTCCTTCTCTTACATAAAAACATAGCAACAGGTATATTTATATTAGAATCTCCAAAAAAACCACACCGTACCAAAACAAGACACTCCCACTGCAGATGCTTCTCCCTCTGGGGAGAGGAAGAGAAAACAAATGTGACAGATGTGTAGTCACATTGCTTAATGCACTACTGGAAGGCATTCAGATACTACAGTGATAAACATGGTATAAAAACCAATACAGAATGGAATATGCAGAGATCTTATTTTCATTTCTCCTGCCCTGTACTGCAAAAGAGAGCCAGCACTCAGACCTAAGAGGAGTACTTCTTATCACTCCAAATTTCCTTTGAAAATAAAAGGTAGCAGCAGTACTTGCTAGAAGTCACCATCGTAGATCATGTGGCAGGTTTTGGGTGTGCTGCTTAAGTACAGCTTCCCACAGCACTAGCAGGGGACAGGAATGTAGCAAGGCAGCTATCCAGTGAGGCCAGTCTGGAAAATTACAAAATATTAGTCTATGGTTTTGTTCCTTATCCTTTGCAGTTCATGGATGCCTGGTGAACTCCTTCCTCCTGGCTCAGGGACGATAGGAGGGCACATTGTTTTAAAGTATTAAAAGAAAAATACTAAAAAAAAAAAAAAAAAAAAAATCCTGGGGAAGATCCAGCATTTAAGGTGAAAAGGGATTTTTGGCTGAAACCAAACAATGGGTAGAGCCAAGAGACTATAAAGTTAGTCACCAGAGGCAGGGCTGGTGCAACCACTTAGGCGACCTAGGCGATCGCCTAGGGCGCTGGTATTTGGGGGGCGCCATTTTCTTTGGCAGTGACCGCGGCGGCCGGATCTTCGGCCACCCCGGTCGGCGCCAGCATTTAGGCGGAGGGAGCTGGGGCAGGGGAGTGCGGGGAGGGCCACCTGCAGCAAGTAAGGGGGGGGCAGCACACAGGGGAACTCTCCACCCCAGCTCACCCCTGCCTCACCTCCTCCCCAAGCACGCCGTGGCTGCTTCACTTCTCCCGCCTCCCAGGCTTGCAACGCCAATCAGCTTAGGTGCCACAAGCCTGGGAAGCGGAATAAGTGAAGCGGCCATGGCATGCTCGGGGAGGAGGTGGGGCAGGGGTGAGCTGGGGCAGCGGGGTGCCTCAGGGCGGAGGGTGGGGGGTGGGGAGCTGCCGCAAGGGGGGTGCCTCAGGGCGGGGACGGGGAGGAGGGCACAAGAGGGAAGTTTCGCCTAGGGTGCGAAACATCCTTGTACCAGCCCTGTCCATAGGAAAGGTACATTATTCAGGATAGTTCTTAGTACAAGAAGGAGTTCAGTATAAGCTAGCGCTCTCTAACAAAACTTGGCCAATAGAAGTGTTAATAACCTAACTGGCTGTTACTTGAACCTTTGGTAAGTCTAACTAACCTACTTTATGGAGTGTTATAGAAATACCCTAATCTTTTGATATTTGTCCTCCTTTTCGCAAGTGTATGACCCATAATTCCCACTCTATTGTTGTAGTATGCAAATTAAAACAAGGTCTTTTAATCAGGAACGTATTCATTCTTCCAAATCTGTTTTCCCTTGAACAAACATTTATTGTGGAGAATACACAGAAAATGAGTCTTTGACTTCCCCAGTGTCCCTCATATCTTCTAGGATCTTGTTCCCAAAGAGCATGCTCTCTCCAGGAATCCAGTGCCATACAGCAACAAGTAAGCATTACCCCCTTCTCTGTGATCTTTTTTTTGCCATCAAAATTGAATTCTCAGATCATAGAATCATAGACCTGTAGGGCTGGAAGGGACCACAAGAGATGATTGAGTCCAGACCTCTGCCTGAGGCAGGACCAAGTACACCCAGACAGGATGTACTTTGTCCAATCTGTTCTTAAAAACCTCCAGTGATGGGGATTCCACAACCTTCCCTGGAAGCCTATTCCAGAGCTCAACTGTCTTTATAGTAAGAAAGCTTTTCCTAGTATCAAATCTCAATCTCCCTTGCTACAGATTAAGCCCATAGATGAAGACCAATGGGTACAGTGACACCAACATCACAGAACTGAAGATGACAGCCTGTAGACTATAAAATGACTACATTATAATTACCAAAATGAGCAAAGGGAGGTGAGCTGTACACTGTATGATGAAAATAACTAGTTCCTCTCTATCGACCAAAGGAGAACAGCTCTTTGTTGGTGAGCATAATAAAGACAAGAACAAAGCAGGTGTTGAATGAATAGTGCTTCTCCTTCATATGATTAAAAGTAGGGGAAAACCTTTAGACTGTGTTTGAAATTCACTAAGTGTGAGCAGCCTGATATAATCGTACATTTGTGTTTTGCTTTTAACCCTGTAGCTAACGCATTAATTTTGGAAAGCATAGTCACATGGGGGCGGGGGAGGTCAGAACACCAGTGAAGACTTGTAACACCTGAAGGTGGGTGTGTAAACTTATCCAGAAATAAGCTCTGAGTACGCCTTTTCAGCAACAGGTAAAGATCACACTGAGTCTGAGTCAAGTCAAAACACAGAAGGTACGATCTGCACTGTACACAATCCAATTATAAACGTGTCTCTGCAAAGCTCTGTGCATGTATTTTGCCTGATTTCATAAGTTTAACCTGAGCATATGTGTGTACATTCTGGTTTTCTGTGATTCAAAGGCAGTGCTGACATGGTGAAATAGTAAATAAAAAATTCAAACACTCACTATTTGAATATTCAGATTAAAGATGATCAAACCAGTTTAGACAGAATAAGACATCTCACTCAACACCCAAACCAAACCTTTAATCAGGTCTGAAGAAGTCTGAATAACTTTTTGTTCCAGTTATTTGTTATTTTCCCACAAGCCTTTGTGCTTCTGGGTTTCAGTTGGGACTGGAAGTGCTTACATAACATGCAAAAGACTGCTCTTGTGGTATTTTCTGCCCATCTGGGGAAAGAAAATACTGGAAATGTCAACAGACATTGTCGAGCTGACATTTCTACTCCAACTTTACTGACCCAAATGAGTAAGCTAAACCTCTGAACTTTTTGAGTGTTGATCAGAACAGGCCATTTGGAGATTGACAGATCACTGATCCAGATTTAGGAGATACAATACTGCATTTTCACCTAGCCTTATGGAACATCGCTGCTTTGAATAGTTTAGTTGTATAGTAGAATCAGTATCTACAAGGGAGTATTTCTTCTTGTCTATCAGAGAACATTGAAACAATTTGTGGTTTGGGTACGTATGGCATACTCTGCACTATCTGATTTTACAAGATTAATTTATAATACATAATTAGAAATTATAACAGGTATGGTTTATCATTAGTATCGGAAAAGAGTACGGCTGTCCCCTGCTGTGTTGTTGTAACTGTGCTGGTCCCAGGATATTAGAAAGACAAGGTGGATGAAGTGATATATTTTATGTATAGCTCTCTTTGTAAGCGGGAAAGCTTGTCTCTCTCACCAACAGAAGTTGGTCCAATAAAGGATATTATCTCACCCACACCTGGAATTTAAGGAGAAGCCACCACCACTCTTTTCTGCTTCACTTATAGAAGACTGTACAGACCCATGTATTTTAGGAAATTCATTCTGCTGGCAACCACTGTCAGAGGGTCCCCCTGAACTGGTATTTCACTGCTTGTGTAGATGAGGCAAATCTGTATTCTGCACTACTAGAGAAAGTGTTATAGAGATTTGGTCCCAAGTATTTATATTTATAAAATATAAACAAGTGCGCACATTATACAGTAGGAACACTTACATGATTTAATTGGAAGTGAACCATTGGCTAGGTAAGTTGTGTAAGGTAGAAGGTTTTAAATTTGGGAGAACATTGGCCTCCATATCTCAGTTGAAGGGGAACCAAACTTTTGGGAGGCAGGCAGGCTAGATTAGTCAGGAGAACATTAAAGTAATAACCACAGGAGAGGGTAAAGGGGAAACAAATGAGCACTCATTTAGAACTAATTCATGATGTTGAGAACAAAAATAATCAAAGAACCAAGTGACGTGAAGAGAAGAAATTCTTTAATTGCCTACACCAAGGGTAGAACCCTGGATAATAAACAAAAGGAATTGGAATTGCTCATTTATGGGCATAATTTTGACTTAGTTGTTATTACTGAAACCTGGTGGAAAGACTTGCATGATTGGAATGTTAAAATCGATGGTTATAACCTGGAAGGCTTGAGTGGGCACAAGGGGAGGGGAAGTGGCACTCCATGTAAAAAATGGCATTACCTATTTCCGAGTCACTGACAACTCAGAATAAAATGATCTTAAATGCAATGTTCTAACAGATATAGCACAAGATGAGGCACGCCGCACTGCCTGGTGTCTGTTACAGATCACCTAATCACAAAAGAGAACAGAATGACTGGCTCCTTAAACACTGTCTATAACGCATAGGGAGGGAAAAGGTGCATTATCATGGGAGATTTCAATTTGAGTGAAACATGCTGAAGGTCTCATGCTGCCAATACAAAGACATCAGAATTTCTGACAATTACAGATGAGAATTTCTTAACTCAAAAAGCAGAGAGTTTCATGTTAGACCTCACCTCGATGGATAACAATGAATTGATCACAGAACTAAAAAGTAGTGGTTTCTTTGATGCAAGTGATCATGACTTGATCACTTTTATTGTGTGCAAACACAATAAAGTCTAAACCAATAATGTAGATACTTCCTGCTTTAAAAAGAGCCAATTCCACAAAGCTGAAAACAATTATCAGCCAAATCAGCTGTGAAAAAGAAATTTAACAGAAAAAATATGAATTATAATTGGTAACTATTTAAGAGTATCTTACTCAATGCCCCAAAATCCACAATCAAGAATAAGGACTAAGCTGGTTAGGAAAACAGCCTGGTTTATAGGGGACATGAAGGCAGTTATTCAAACAAACAAACAAAAATAATAAAACAAAGCAAAAAACCCACAACATATAACAAATGGAAAAAGGGGGAGTTGACAGCAATGAATATACATTAGAAAATAAGAATTGTAAAAATTGATAAGGGAAGCAAAAGGACACAAGAAGAAATCAGTGGCCCATGGAATTAAGGACAATAAGGAGTTTTTAAAAGTATTTAAGAACTAAAGGAATCCTTACAATGGTTTTGTTCCATTAATAGATATAAATAGTCTGTAACCCTTCTGCCATGTCATATCACCTGCAACAAGGACCAAGTTCAATACCTAGGGGTTCCTCTTAACATTTCAAAACAAAACCAGCTCAAGCCCCCACCCAGTAATCTGGTAAAACAAAACACTAACTCTCCTCTGAGAGTCAGCACTTCCCCACTCACAAGTGCTAAGTCTGTGTATAATAAAAGAACATTTTATTAAAAGAGAGTGGGAGCTCAACATTAATTTTGGGGAAACACTGCAACAATGATTGAAAATCATGCAAACCATAAATAGACACCTGCACCACAGTTGCGTTGGGCAGTGTCCTTTGTCTCAGTTTCCCACCTTGTGGTGTGACAATCTGATGAACGAATGTCCCTTTAACACACCACTTCCCTTTCCATCCACTGCACCCCACTCACAGTTGGGTGTCCAAAGTCCTTGAAGTCCCAGAATTGAGGGATGCATCCATGTGGTTCACCTCCCACCCCGAAATGGGGGGCAGGCATTAAGCAATACCTCTGCTGCTGCCCACTGGCCCTGCTGCCACTTGTTGCTCACTGCTGTCTTTGCTGCTGCTCACCACTGTTGCTATCTCTGCAGCTGCTTGATGCCGCCTCTATGGTGTGGAGAGCTCATTCATATCCTGCTTACAGGTAGAATTGTTAATGGAGAAAAGGCAGAAGTGGTAAATAAATATTTCTGTTCTGTATTTGGGGAAAAAACAGGTATATGCATATCATCATGATGATACACTTTTCTGTTCCAGCAGTAACTCAGGAGGATGTTAAACAGGAAATACTGAAGTTAGATGTTTTAAAATAAGCATGCCCAGATAATGTGCATCCAAACATTTTAGAATTGCTAACTGAGAGCTCTCTGGACTGTTAATGTTGATTTTCATTAAGTCAGATATACACTGAACAAAATGAGAAACATAATAGACCTCCTGGGGTAGTCTGCCCAAGAGAGGCCTCAGGATGGAGGAGCAGTTTGCCCACCACTACACTCTAGGCCTCTCAGAAAGCTAGGAGAAGGGCCATTCATGAGCAACACTGTCTGCTCATGCTAAGATCTGATGGTGAGTCAACAGAACCTCATTGTTAAATATCAAAAGCTGCTGGTAGATCTAAAATAATCAGTATAGATACCACTGCCAGAAGAAGATAATCAACTAACTAAATCAGTGCAGTTTCTTTCACATACCCATCCCTTGTCTGATTGACTAGGACCCAGGAAGAATAAAGACACAAGAAGCTACCCGAGTTGCCCCGCTACACACTTATGAATAATCTTTCCCCAAAAAGGGATGTTAGGAGCAAGTCAATAGATTTCAGGATTGCTACAATCAACTGTTGGTTTTTGACCATTAGCCTCGAGAATAAGTGGAAATGACCCCCAGTAGGGAGAAATGGAAAATCTCCCCCAAGATTGGACCTACAACCTCCCTGCTGGCTTCACTATTCATGAAGACCAATGGCATAGAAAAGATTTTAAAGTCCTACCAAATTACTGAAAGAATGGTCAGTTAGTTTGGAAGCTTCTTGGAAGCTCACTGGTACCATCAACCTTTGCTCAGTTTCCTAGGACAGGTGTGGCTTATGAACCATTATACACACACGTGTGCACATTCACACATACATACACCTTGCAAACATACAACATTAATACTGAGACCATATGAAAAATTTCTCAATTCATACTTTACAAAAAGTAAAAAGTCTAGTATATTTAGGACCCAGACAGACACTTCTTAATTTAGTCAACTATATTATTTCTACCAGGCATATAGGCATTTAACTGAAAGTTTTCTTACTGTACACTGCCTTTATTTTCATTTCAGTTTGTCAGGAGTATTACGCAAAATACTGTATAAAACCAAATCTCTTACATATTTCCCTCTTGCTTTTTTTCCTGGTTTCCTTCCTGTCTCAAAATCTTCAGTCTTCAGAACCTGATCAGCACGTGCAAATGGTTTTCTTCACTGTGGTAAAATTGAGCATTGTGCCTATGCATTAACATTAAAAATGGCTGTAGCTTTGTGACATGAAAAAGTAAATTTAAAATGCCAAGAAATGCTTACTCTCATGTTGTCTCTACTGAGACTGGGAACGTCATATCTTTAGAATGCTTTCTTATTGAATCTAGCTATCTATGCATTTATAATATGCCATCACTCTAGTACCTGAGTGGTTTAACATCTATGCAATGCATTTGCTGTCACTGGAACACAGATCTTGCTCAAATAGAAGAGCAATACTTATATATATTACTACTGTTATTTGCTTTGTGCACTAGATGTGTGGCACCATCTCCCTCTTGATCTTAGATAGACATGTTTATTTCAAAAGGCTATGAACACAGAAAGATGCAGTGATTTGATTCCCCATAATGGTAAAAAAAAGCCATGCTTGCTACACTAACACACAGACTATATAATTATTCATCAAACCAAACCATTGTATGTAACACAAACAAGAATTAAAGAATGTAATGAAACAAGAATTTGAAAATCTGGTTTTATGGGTTTTGTTGCGTAGATATTAGGGCTCTGTGTAGCAGTGTCCTGGCTTCCGCATTCCACTTCTTAGCACTTGCAGAGTCAAGCTGTAGTCAGATTGTTTTTATATTGCATACAAATTATGTAGTAAAACATCACTCTTTAGTATAAATACTATATCTAGATTCCACCTGGAGCTTATTTTTATGACATTTATATAAATTACTGATAAATGAATTTTATACTAGAAATGTTGATAAAGTGTGATCTGCTCTAGCTGAATCTCTGTGAACCTTAGTGTGTGATATTAATAGTTAGTAGGAAACACCTCAACTATGTTAGATATGGTTTAGGTATTTGCTCTTGAAATACAGTATCTGAAATCACTATTATGTATGTGCTGTGATGGATATACCTAAGGTTGCACAAATGTTTTCATTTACTTATACCTTTAAGAAATGTTCACTTTTCCAACTTTAGTCTCTGCACAAAACTTAAATATTTTTGAGCATTTAAATAAAAAATAAATCAGCTGTTTTTGAGAATGCGGAGCATGGCAAACACTCACCACTTTTACCATTACAAAAATATTCTTGCAACTATTTATTTTAACCTCTCAAGTCAAAACAGCTAAATTTAGAAAGTTCAAATTTGGCAGGTAATCATCCGCTTTGAAGGAAAGTATGTTTGAGTGTTCCAGTGAAAACTGAGTTTGATTTGATCGAGCTTATGGAAAATTGCACTTCATACACCTATAGCACATTTTGAATGGGGATTACTTGTTACATTCAGAAAGCGCACCGCTCAATAGTAGACACCTGAACACATAACGAACAACAGCGGTGCACAGAATAGTTTGCTGAAGGTTCAAGTTGGCTGAGGCAAGACTATAACAACCCATATCTCAATCCCAGTCTTTTTATTGAATAAGATTTCCTCTCTCTCTCTTTCTCTCTCAGGTATTTATTTTAGTAATTTTGTAGGGAACCAAACACATTTTCTTTTCAGTTAGCAGCAAACCTTTCCTATAAGTAATTCAGGGAATGAGACTTAATGACTTTCATGAACTCTGCCATACACAGAGTGGTGCCTAGTGCCACAAGATACTACATATTTACATCTAAAATTTATAGACTATTGCATATGTGAAATAGCATAAATAACAAACATAATTCATATACTGGTGGGGCAGAGTAAAGGGTGCCTTTGAATCTTATCATTTCCTGATTTTGAGTGCTTAACCATGCAGCTATATAAATTGTATCTAATATTAGCTGAGAAACAATTATTTGAACATAAAAGACAATTTAATCCCTGATGTAACTGCTTTATCGTGAGTGGAGTTACACCAGGGGTGAATTTGGCCCACTGCATGCTTAGCAGCAGAAGCATTTAGCAACAAACCACTCTTGCTCAGTCTCTGCTCTGCACCACTCAGTCCCTGCTTTGCACCGGTGAAGCTATTTAAAGTATGAAGCAGTGGTTGAGTGGAAACTCAATAAGTTTAAATGAGATACTAGTAAAAGAAGAACAAAAAAAGCTCTGTGTTCTTCAACTCAAGGGCAATGTGGTACTGTTAAACCTGCCCCACCGTCAGTTCTTCCTTCAAAAGATTGCTGTGCCATTGAGAGGCACTATGAAGCAAGGCTTATATCTCTCCTGCTGAAAAAAATGTAGTAACAGAGAAGTGATGTTGCTGATGTTACCTGTATTTGCCACAAGAATTGACCTTTCACTGCAGATTGTGTAATTTGTGAAATTCCCCTCCACAAAAAAGTCCAAATTTTGCTAAGCATACATGCATTATGTAGTTTAAATACTATCTCAAAAGCCTGCTATGGGAGACTACAGTGGACCAAATTCTGCTCTCACACCAGTGTGTCAGTAAGTCCAGAGTAATTCCATTGACCTCTGTTGAATTACTCTGGATTTAGACTACTTTGAGAACAGAATTTGGCCTATCATCTCCAAGTAGTGCAGTATATGTGTTACACCACCCTCTTCCCAGAGTTCAGAGATGAGTGACAAGAATGATAAAGGGGCATAGAAAAGTTCTCATGTGAAGAGCCTGAAAAGACAGATTATTTATTTTCGAAGAGCTGAATAAAAGGGAACATGATAGAAGAATACAGAATGGTGAATAGTTCAAAGAAGATGAACCAAGCCATTCTATTTTCTATCTCATAATACAACAAAAGGGGATGGTCTGGTCAATGAAAATGAAAGATGTCAAATTAAAAAAAGAAAATATTTTTCATATTATACATAATTAAACTATGGAACTCATTTCCACATTCTGTCTTTTAGACCAAGAACAATTGGGCATTTATATGGACATGAAGAATATCCAGTAAATTAAAAAAAAGTTTTAGAAGGGTTATAAAATTCCAAGCTTCAAGTCTTAAGCCAATCTCTAACTATTAGAAGTTGGGAAATTTTCATGGGAGAAAAATCAATCCATAACTGCCTACTGTAAAGTTTCTTGCATTGTCTTGTGAAGCATCTGGTGTTGACCAGTGTCAGAGACAGGATAAAGTCCTATATTTTCAGACAATTAGCATAAAAAAGAAATTGATGAAGTTTTATGCAAGTGAATGACAGCATCAAATCTTCACTTAAATATTGGTTATCACCATTGTTGCATACAAGCTACTTGTCAAACGATATTATTGTTTTGTGTTAGAAAATTACATCACATTTCCTAGTTAATCTTATTGTTTTTAAATTTCAATATCTTGGCCATTTAATATTTCATTTCATAACTACAAAAAAAGCTGCTTATATAAAATTTTCCTGTACAGTTTATTGGTAAATACTACACCTGGAACCACAAGAACTTTATATTTTTGCTGCTGTACAATTTCCCGAAATTCTAATGAATTAAAACCATTTTTTGTTTATTTGTTATAAAGCCATTTAATTGTCTCACAATTGTCACCATTCACTAAAACTAGGAAGGTTGTAGCCAGTGAAGGTTTGAAATGGCATGTTAGGATTAAAACTGTTATATTTCATGGGCCTTGGATATTTTGTTTTCATTGACAACAGATCTAATCAGGTGATTGAGGTTTTTCCCCTAGGGAAGTTTCAGTCGGTCCCCATTGTGGGGGTGGGCACCCTGGCCATGCATTTAGATTAGCCTGCAGAGAATTTACTGAGGTAACAAAGCAAGGTAAGCTCCCCCCTGCTGCTGGTAAACTGTTATTGTTCTCCATCTCCTGCTGACTGGAATGAATGCTATTCTGCAAAGCTAATTACTATAATAATGAAAGAAACAGTAAGGATTAAATCACCTGTGTATCATTTCCTTTAGTACTTGCTGCTACTTACTTACAGTCATGTCCCACTCTATTAGATTTGGCATATAAAGACTAAATTAATAAAATAAATGTCAGTGTATAGACAACAGTGCCTGAAGATCTCCCAGTGCCTTAAGAGACAATAACTACCTGCAGAGTTCCACAGATTTACTTGGGAGGAGAGGCATCAGCTGTCTCTGCAGTACTTGGATCAGAAGTGAGAGATACAAGGCAGTGGTTCTCAAACATTTATACTGGTGACCTTTTCACATAGCATGCCTCTGATTGTGATTCCCACCCCGCCTTATCAAGGAAAAACACTTTTTAATATATTTAACAACATTATAAATGCTGGATGCAAAGCAGGGTTTGGGGTGAAGGCTGACAGCTTGAGACTCCCCCATGTAATAACCTCACGACCCCCGAGGGGTCCTGACCCCCAGTTTGAGAACCCCTGATATAAGGTGTTGGCTCCATAGATTATTTAAATTTTTCTTTGCCTACAAGGATCACAGTACCACAAGGTCCTCTGCTATCCTCACAAGGCACCACAGCAGTACATTGGCCTACATGTACATCTGAGGCCCAGTTCACTTCCTGAAAGTTAATTCTGTGAGAGTTGTTGCCATTAGAAATGAGATATTGATCTCAGGAAGGCTCTCCTCACCCTCAAAAGGGCCTCTCTAAAATTTGACCCATGGATTCACGTGAATCAGGGCCGAGCACTGTTCACCCCCATATGACACTGGAGGTTTTATAGATTAAGGCTGTACGACTTTTTGTGTGATGCTCCTGCACCCTGGAGAACCCTCTTTAAAAGGTAGTTCCAGAGATAGCTACATGTGCAAGATTCGCCAGCAGCCCGACTCCATCGGAGCATGTTAGGAGACGCTGAAGCTAATGCAGAGACATAGGACCCCAGTATGGATGGCCCTATGTCCATGGTAGATTTTCTGGGGAATACATACAGTTTGAACACAGGAACCACGGTTTCTTTCAGGGCAGAGAGAACTCAGTAAGGAGTGCTTTAAACTTTTGTTCCCTCAGGACCCTTTCTCAAGACAGACTCCTTTAGGGGGTAATTCTAACTAGATACATAAAATGTAAAGTTCAAAATCCCATAGGAGTCAAATATATTGTCACATTCCACCCAATAACATCTCACAGAGTAACAAATCCTTCCAGCAAAATGAATAAGGAAACAAAGTATAAAGAGTAACTTGTGTGCTCAATATACATCTCTGAGCTCAAGATAAAGATGGAGTATTAGGACTAGTAATTACAACTGCTGTGCTGAAGAATCTAAGCGACCCTTCTACTATTTAACCCAGAAGGGAAAAATGAAAAGAGCTTCTTTGAAATATGGTCACAAATTCCACCCAAAAGACTTTTCCTGCAATTAAGTTACATTTACTGACCCCAAACTCCTTAAAAGCAGCATTAACTCAAAGACTTCAATTATTCATGGTCAAACAAAGTTGATTCTATTGCTTCAGTCAAAGCAGTATTCTCTTTTGCAGTGGTTATTTCTGTAGTATCTTCAAAAAGAACACAATCTATGCAAACATGTAAAGGCTCTAAGTAAATTGGAATTTCCATAATAAATCCTAATTTCCTGTATTTAATACTTCAGCCATTCTAAACTGTATGGTGATGAAACTTGGGATTCTTTCCACTTTGCTCCTTCCTTACAAAAAGCAACTTGGTTAAATTAACAGTTTCAGGAACATGTAGATCCAATTTCTGCAACTTTTTATGTGGGAATTTCTTGAGCAAAATGGCTTAATTAAAAAGGAACTTGCAGGTATTTAAGGCTATATGATAATCTCCTGTGAAAAACCTTTTGGGGAGAAGAAAGCAAACCCAGGGAAGTCTGCAGAGTGAATCTTGTGGAGTTGCCTTCTCACACTTCCAGCTGAGGATTTAAGGGGGCTCTGACGCAGACAAATGACATTGGTCTGCAGACTCATTGAGTCCAAGGATCCACTAAGAACTTTGCCCCATTATCATCATGAAGAGCCTCCATTATTCCCTGTTGCTACTGCCCTGCTATAAATCTCCACTACCATCCATAGGTGCTGACTTTTGTTTTTGTCAGTGGGTGCTCCTCTCTGCCCTCTCCTCCCTATGTGAGTGATGGGCAGGGCCTTGCGGTGGAGCGGTGGTCAGGGTCACAGTCCAGGCACTGTGTCCCACAAAAGATTAATCAAGCCCTGCATGTGCTGAACACCCCTGATTTTTTTTCAGTGGGTGCTTGAGCCCCGGAGCACCCATGGAGTCGGAACATATGGCATCATCCATCTCCTCTGGCACCACTATTCCTTCAGAGTTACTTGTACTTTTACTGATTGCTTTCCAGCTTCAATCTGAAAAACCTCCTGTGCCTTATTGAGCTGTGGAAGTATGCATTTTAAAGGGCAAGAGTTTCCAATCAATCTTGGCAATTTAAGAAGGGGATAACATTGCCCAAAAATACCAAGCAAAACTAACTCTTCCTAAGGTATTTGTTTTATTTTCAAAGATCAAGAATGAGACACACATCCTCTTTATTCTTTGGTATAAGCAAATACTGGGATTAAATTCCTAAAACAGTAGTCTCCAAAGTGGGGTGCACGCACCCTAAGGGGTTCACAAAAGGATCCTTGGGGGTGCACGGCAGCAGTGCTTTTTTTTTCCTCTGTCAGATGGGAGTCTGACCGGCTTTTTTAATTTTTATTTATTTTTTTTTTTTGCTTCGGCAGTTCGGGTGGGAGTCCGAGCAGTTTTTTTTTTTTTGCTTCGGCAAAAATAGTAGAGCCGGCGTGGCAGGGGGTGCGTGCTCAAAATTCTTTTACTGATCGGGGTGCACAATCAAAAAAATTTGGAGACCACTGTCCTAAGACACTGTAAAGTTCTAGCCACCATGCTATTGACTCGTACGTTAACAGGGAGACTTTCTTCCCTCAGTAGATCCCCCTCTTATAAGAGTAATACCCAAAAAGTGTGTGAGAGGGTCACGTACTCAAACTGAAGAGTATTGCTTCTCCCAGTTTCTAAAACCCGCCTGACCGGTGATTGATTTTCAGGCCTGGAAATGGAACAAATAGTTCAGCAAAGGACAGAAAAGAGCTTGCAGAAAGGGATAGTACTGTTTCCAAGCTCTCTCTGGTACCATCATCATCACTCCTACAAAGGTGCAACAGCTGAGGAAGCAAATGAAGGCTACCTAGCTGTCTGTTTTGCTGGGGTTGGAAAGGCATAGCAGTAAAATGGCCTTTTTTGCTCTATGTGGTGTAGCTGTAGCCACGTTGATCCCAGGATGTTAGAAAGACGGGATGGGTGAGGTAATGTATTTTATTGGACCAACTTCTGTTGGTGAGAGACAAGCTTTCGAGCTACACAGAGCTCTATGTAGCTTAAAAGTTGGTCCAATAAAAGATATTACCTCACTCACCTTTTTTTTTTTTTGCTGCATTAGAGACTATATGAAAAGGTTACAGATACTGAAAAATCCTCTGAGAATGGTAAGATAGCAACTGTTATCTGAAATCGTATTTTTTACAGAAGCGCCTAACCCAGAGGTGGGCAAACTTCGGCCCACGGGCCACATTCAGCCCGCAGGACCCTCCTGCCCGGCCCCTGAGCTCCTGCCCCAGGAGGCTAGTCCCCAGCCCCTCCCCCGCAACCTCAGCTCACTGCACTGCCAGCGCAATGTTCTGGGTGGTAGGGCTGCGAGCTCCTGGGGCAGCGCAGCTGCAGAGCCCGACCTGACCGAGTGCTCTGTGCTGCACGGTGGCAATGGCTCAGCTGGCTCCAGCCGAGCGGTGCAGCTGTAGGGCCGCCAGCCACCATTACTCCAGGCAGTGTGGTAAGGGGACAGGGAGCAGGGGCCTTGGATAGAAGGCAGGGGAGTTCAGAGGGCAGGGAACAGAGAGGTTGAATGGGGGCAGGGGTCCTGGGGGGAGCAGTCAGAAAGGAGTAGGGGGGGATGGAGCGGCAGAGGGCAGTCAAGGGACAGGGAAAAGGGGTGATTGGATGGGGCAGGGGTCCTGGGGGAGCCATCAGGAATGATAGAAGTTGGATGGGGCAGCAGGGGGCAATCAAGGGCAGGAGTTCCGGAGGCAGTGAGGGGACAGGGAGTGGGGGGGAATGTGTGGATGGGGCAGGGGTCCCGGGGGCCCCATCAGGGAACGGAGGAGTTGGATGGGGCAGGAGTTCTGGTGGGGGGGGGGGCACATAGGGGGTGGGGGCCGGGCTATGACCCGCTTCCCTAACCGGCCCTCCATACAATTTCCAAAACCCGATGCAGCTCTCAGGCCAAAGGTTTGCCCACCTCTGGCCTAACCAAACCATGAGTGGGGTCCCACTCTGCTAGGCACTGTACCAACAGAGTAGTTGTCTTTGGAAGACTTTGAAAGAAAGATACTGGTAAATGTTCAGTCACCTAGTAGTTAGTGTTATTCATTTTCTCCAAGGTTTCATCAGTGTTTACTACTGAATGGATCGGGGCCCTCAAACTGAGGACTTTCAAATGCACTTCTTGGAACAACATGGAATGCCTGTGAAGTATGACTACTGTATTCAATAATCAGAGGGGTAGCCGTGTTAGTTTGCATCTGTAAAAGCAGCAAAGAGTCCTGTGGCACCTTATAGATTAATAGACGTATTGGAGCATGAGCTTTCATGTGAATACCCACTTTGTCAAATGCACCCACGAAAGCTCATGCTCCGTCTGTCAGTCTATGAGCTTTCGTGGGTGCATCTGACAAAGTGGGTATTCACCCATGAAAGCTCATGCTCCAATACGTCTATTAATCTATAAGGTGCCACAGGACTCTTTGCTGTATTCAATAAATAAATCTTAAAGTTCAGCACCTTATAAGAAGCATATTCCTATTTTCAAACGTGTTCTTGGCCCAGGTCTTGTCCTTTCCTGATGACTGATTTCATCTTAGCTCATTAGCCTCTGGCAAAAGGTGGAAAATTGAGAGTGCACTTGCACTATAAAGAGAAATCACAGCCTGCTCCAAACTTCACCTCTTTCCTCCCTTCAAATTTCCCACAGAACTGTTAAACCTACAAACTGCTAATTCTGAAAATTAAACTAACTCCTCAAGATAGCAGTTAGCAAACATAAAATGGGACAATGGGGTTCTTTTTTTCTCTCTCTTTCCTGGGGGAAAAGAAGACCTGAAGATGGGTAGGAGGTTATTTGGTTATGGAATGTTCAGATGCATGCCAGACCCCTACAGGTTTCACTGGTTTGAATAGTTCCATGACAAGACCACCTACAGTGGAGAAATGCAGAGACAATTTCATTAGGAAGAATCGTGGGGTGAGTTACCTGATAATTATGTTTGTGAGAAATAATGTCACTGAAAATAGCATACAGGTAATACAACTGAACCTTATCATTATTTAAAGGGCAAAAGGGTTCATTAATTTTTGCTGTAGGGCATTTCATATTTGATTTGTTGTATTCAAGTGACATTCTAGCTTTCACATGAAAAGCTAGGAGGAGACCATCCTAGATAATTAACTTAAATCTTCATGTCTCTTAATTAGACATGAGAAATGCAAAGTGTATTTCTAGAAGTCTCTTCAATTGAAAAATGTATGAATAAGCCACCTGAGCCAGGAAAACCTATAAACAGAAGTGTCCATTATCTGTATATTCTAAGCATTAATACTGATGCTTCCAAACTTCAAGACACAGACAAGGAGCTGGCTGGAAATTTTCCAATGATACATTTTTCCATTGGAAAACGCTGATTTTTCTAAATCAAAATGTATTATGGGAATGTCAATTCTGTTGAAATTTCAACAGAAACCAGCCAAATTGCTCACTTACCTAGCAATCTGCCATGGAGCTGAGCCTCTCAGAGTGTCTGGATTCAGGCTCCACTGAAATGTTCCCAAAGCAGGAACATTTTGGTGTTTCAGAAATAAAATATTTCAGACAGCCAGTTCAATGAATAATTATTTGTTTCTGGATTTTTAAAAAAACATAACTTTTCTCAGAACAGGAAGCCTGTTCCCTAACAAGGTCTAATAATAAGCAAGATGAAACTATCGAGATTAAAAAGTAGAGCAGAGGTAACTTTTAAAATTTATAACTGTCCAAAAAAATAGAGCTGGTTATGTTTTGTAATACGAGAGACTGGGTAAAACTATACTAAATTTTTGTAGAAGAACGCATTTCTTGTGTGTACTGGCTGTGACTAGGGAAAATATGCTACAATCTTAAAGTATACTTAGAAATATTATGGAAATTGTAGAAACCAACTGAGAAGTTTCCCAATAAACTCACTCATACCCTTAGATAATATAATTTTTAGACTGCCAGGTGATAATTTAGAAATACATAACCCTGTACTATAGTCACTGTGAACATTAAGTTATTCCTTCTCACAAAAAAGTTCAATGGCATACAATTAACATAAGAAGATGCAAGCTTATTGGCGTGAGAAACTGCCATTTGTATTCTACATCTCATTCATAACAGCAAAGTTCTAATCCTGGCATGTGCTTAAACTTTTCATAAACCTACTGTCTGACCTTCAAAATATGTATCACACAAGCAGTATTGTTCTCCTGTATGTACCCAGTGACTAGGACCCTACCAAATTCATGGTCCATTTTCATCGATTTCACAGTCATAGGATTTTAAAAATTGTAAATTTCATTATTTCAGCTATTTAAATCTGAAATTTCACAGTGTTGTAATTGTAGGGGTCCTGACCCAAAAAGGAGTTGGGGATGGTCACAAGATTATTGTAATGGGGGTTTGCGGTGCTGCTACTCTTACTTCTATGCTGCTGCAGGCGGTGGCGCTGCCTTCAGAGCTGGGCGCCTGGCCAAAAGCCGCCGCTTTCTGGCCACCCAGCTCGGAAGACAGCGCAGAAGTAAGCTTGGCAATACCATGACCCCCTCTTTCCCCTCTGAAATAACCTTGCAACTCCCCTGCAACTCCCTTTTGGGTCAGGACCCCCAATTTGAGACACTCCGGTTTCCCCAGTGAAATCTGTATAGTATAGGGTAAAAGCACACAAAAGACCAGATTTCATGGGGGGAGACCAGAGTTCACAGTCCGGGACGCATTTTTCATAGCCATAAATTTGGTAGGGCCCTACCAATGACCTATGTAATAAAGACGAGGTAGAATAAAACAAGCTTCCTCTACCCTTTGTGCAGACTCAAGGATGAAAAATAGTTCCTATCAAATGTCATGGAAATAGTTTTCTGATATAACTTTCTGGATATTTACATTTTTGGACAAACTAATGTTTTTACATCTGCTCATATTTTTGAAGTATATTAAAATTTATTCTCTCCCTGGGAAACACTTTTATTAATTTTAACTAAGGGCATAATTTCAGGTGTGCAAAATGCAGTATATGGGTTATTATTCTGTGTCCCAAAGAGACAGTAACAAAGCAATAAGGAACTTGAACACGATTCTATTACTAATTAGGAGAAACTGATGAAGAAATTGAGACCCACATGAAGCAGAAATAAGGGGAACTGGCTTTGCCTCAAATGGGTGTGTGGAAAATGCAGGAAGAGCTGCAAAGGGTGGGTGAACAAAGTCAGCAGCCTGCTGCAGTTCAAAACTTTGGCAAAGCAAGTAGTAATTGTTTGATGCTCAATACCTTAATATGTAATCATAGTGGAGCTTCATCTTAAAATATAATCTGAGTCACATTTTCAATAGACAGTCATCTCAAATAAAGGATGCCATGATGCTTCATGTGAAATATGTCTTATAAAAAATCTATAATATACACAGCAGTTCCTGATTTACATAACAATTTATGACCATGTTGACATTAGAGAAAACTGTGATGGTGTAACTGCATGGTGCGCTCCCCTACTCCATATGTGCTGCGTTGATGTAAACTGGGGTTTTAATTTGGGTCTAATTTAATATTGTAAATCATTGGAATAAACACTGCTTTATATTGGTGCAGAACATCTACATCAGGGATTTGCACGTTTCTCTAATGTAAACAGGGTCTATGCTATCAAGATATTTGATGATTTCTTAATGAAGCTGATTTTCAGTTCTTGTTTATTTATAGATTCGTGGAGTTTAAGGCGGGACCGTAACATAATCTAGTCTCATTTCCTGTATAAATTTCACCCATTTACTCCGTACTGAACCCAGTAACTTGTGTTTGACTAAACTATATCTTCCAGAAAGGAATCTAGTCCTTATTTGAAGGCCGCAAGTAATGAAGAATCCACCACTTCTCTTGGTAGCTTGTTCTAATGGTTAGTCACTGTTAAAAATTTGTGACATTTCCAATTTTAATTTGTCTGGTTTCAGCTTCCAGCCATCGTTTCTTGTCATACCTTTCTCCACAAGATTAAAAAGTCCTTTAGTACCCAGTATTCTCTCATTCTGTCAGTCTTCATGCTATCTGTAAATTTTATCAGTAGCAATTTTATATTTACTTCCAAATCATTGATAAAAATGTTGAACAGCACGAGGCCTAGTACTGATCCCTCCAGAACCCCACTAGACACATCTCCCCACCACTTGATGATTCCCCATTGATGATTTTTTTTTGAGATTTGTCAGCCAGATATTTTTATTGAATTTTTATGTGAAACAAAGGGCATGAGCAGAGACTAGCTTAAGAGCCCCATGCAATCAGGGTTAATAAGAAACTTTTTTTTTTTTTTTGCCATCTGATGCTGTTTTCTTAGTATGTTTCTTAAGCTTCTAGAAGCCAGAACAGTTACAAGAATGTAGCATGAAACACAGGATCCAAGAAAAACTATATGAAAAAGCTGAAATTCACATTAACGAGCATTGTGAATAAGATGTCCTTTATTAGCTAAAATTATAAACACACACAGAGTAGGTTTGTATTTAGTATTTTGAATTAGAACATATTGATGGTACAATCATCACATCAAGTACTGCCACACATTTTTTCATTAGCTGTTTAATGGTAATGTTACAATATATAAACATATTATAGGTATAAAATTCAAACAAACCAGTTGTTTATTTGTGTGGTACTAAGAACATGATTATGAATACAATTTCTTTCTTCACAGAATAAACTCCCAAACAGATAATTTATATTGAAAATCCCTGGAACAATATCATGGTGCTTTTTTCTGCTTCAGCTTCCTGTACCAATCAGGTGCCTTTCTATTTGTCTGTGAAAGAAAGAATGCTTTGGTTATGAGACAGTTGAAAGGCAGGACAAATATGCAATCCACACAACTCTGCCTTCCTCTCTCTCTGCCATTCATAGTGGCAACTGATTGCTCTGCTTAAACTAAAATCAATTAAAATGTGAAAGGTTTACATTACACAAAAATACATTAAAGTTCTCTGTGTCTAAGATAATAAAATAAACCAATCATCATATTATTAACCAAATTATGATTCAAAATGTTTACCAAGGTTAAAACGATCCATGAACTGCTTAGCTAAAGGACTATCATTGTAAATTATGTTAGGTATATTTCTGTTAAAAAAGGAGATGGGAACCTAGGACAAATGCCAACATTTTAAGCATACTACAAAAAGCTACATGTAAGAACATGGGTTCTCCATAACTTAATTGTGGGACACTGCCTCTGGATCACCTTTCCTTACATTCACAGTCTTGTAGGCTACTTGTCACACATTCATGACTGCATAAAATTCCTGTAGCAATTACAGCAACCTTTCACATGGAAAAGTAATAGTAAGTAAGTGTGGGAAGGAAGCGGATGAGTCATCTTCAGACTCAATGGAATTGGCAGGGAATTCACCCCTAAAAACAAAGTTCTAGGAGAGCCATGAGAAGTACAGACCTTTCACAGGATGGAAATGTCCTGCTCACTGCCTCCCAATTCCCCATGCTCCATGGCAGTACTTTTTGAACAAGTGATAAGTGTAATTATTACTGTTAAAATCCTGTATTGAAATCAAATCAAGTTTAATGGCCTCAAAAAGATATAAATACATGTGCTCTGTTTCATACATAATGCATTTATTATTCCAGATATTCAAACGAATTGTGTGTCATTAGTGAATCATTAATCATTCCATCCAAAGAAATGGTGAATAAGGTATTATTTTCATTCTAACCTTTACATTATTTGACTATTAAGTCTGGCTCACAAATTTAATCAAACACGAATTGTTCAACAGCAAACAAACACGAAACTTGAGAGGAAAAAAAGCCCAATTATTACAGCTGTCACTTGATTTAGGAAACCTCCCCAAACATATATTTTCTAAATTTGTCCCATACTTGTCAGAAAAATCAGAGGGTACTTAGTAGTTCGAGCATTGCACTGTGAAGTAACACTCCTGAGTTATATTCCCAGCTTCCTCAAGGAAATGGGGCAACATTTGTACAAAACACTTAACTTCTGTGCCTAAGGACTGATGTATGTGAAGTGCTTTCAGTACCTTGGGTGAAAGGCACTACAGAAATGCAAGTATTTATTATTTACTATGACATCTACTATGGTTGGCTGTTGTATTGTTTTTCCATTTGTTCTGTTAGTAACTACAAATGAAACTTGAAGCTACAGTTCATTTTCCTTCGCTTTCCTTTTTGACTCTTACTATCAAATGAGATTGTAAATCTTTGTGAAAGCCACCAAAAGATGTAAGTTAAAGAAGGCCGCAGTCACTTTTGTACTTGGGAATCTAGGCTATCTTCAACAAGGATGCTTGAATCCCTCTCAAAGATACAACCAAGAGACTGCCTAAGTCTGTCTCTGAAGCAGAAGCTTGCACTGAGTAACTCCGGGTACTATGACTCACTGCCTGCTGCCCTAATTAAGACAGACCCAGCACCCTTCTAGGCCCACCTCACTGGTCACCTTAAAATAATCTATAATCCATTTACAAGCGAAATTCTTTGGTGCAAGGGTGTACTCACAATATAACACCCTTGGTGGGGATGATACTGAGCTCTTTCTTACTGGACGAGGTATCAACTTCACCTTAAGCGGCAAGTACAAAGTCAATAACATACTGGAAACACCTGTGCAGCAAAACCAAAAACAAACTACACCACAGTGGCAAGTCACCTCACAGGTCTCAAAATAGCAGCACTGGCATTGCCGCTCATGCTGGAGCCTGAGCCCTGAGACTCATCCCCCTCAACAGGTCTCAGGGCCCAGGCTCCAGCCTGAGCAGGAGCATCTACCCTGCTATTGGAAGACCCATTGCATAAGCCTGAGTCAGTTGACTCAGGCTCTGAGACTTGTTGATGTGGGCTTCTTTTCTGCAGCATTGACACCAGTGGTGGATTAGCCACTCAGCCAAAGGGGCCCTGGCCAATTGGGGTGTCCCCACACTCTGACTGGCAGGAACACCGGGTGGAGCGGGGCAAGCCCCTGTGCCCTAACCCATTCCCTAGCAGGAGTGCTGGGTGCGTGTGTGTACTGCTGGCAGCAGGGGTAGGAACGGGCTCCCACTTGCTCTGGTCCAGAGCCCCACAAAACCCTAATCCGCCTCTGATTGATATATCCCTGCTGAAGTTATTGACTCCAATCAGCCATGAACCAAAGCCTCCAGAAACATCTCTGCATGGAAACATAAAAGAAAATTGGAGACTCATGTTCATAACAGGGTCAGCCATCCTGCTCCTCCATGGTTCTTGTTTTTGAGGGAGGTATTCTACTTTCTACATATATACACACATATCCATACACATGATATATATGATTTTATATACACACGCAAGCACCCTTTTTACATATATATATATATATGTGTGTATATATATATTATATACACACACACATGTGTATGTATGTATATTAAAAGGACACTGAGGCTGCAAAGATAAGCACTCAAAAGTTTGGAAATGCCAGAATTAAGGCTCCTTTTGCAACCCCAATTCAGTCCCTTGAGACTTAATCACACTACAATTAATTACATGATCACTTTCCAAAGAACCCCTGCCTCATTCAGTGCACAGAACGGACCTGCTCTGGCAAATAATCAAGACTGTGTAATGAAAGGGTGCTGCTGTCTGTAGCACCCCTGCCTCTTCTGTTAGGAAGTTGGAAGGTGTCTAGTGACTGAGGCAGGGCATTGCATGTACAGAAAAAATGGTCTCATGGTTAAGGCAACTGAATGTTGCTTTGGAGAGCTTGATTCTATCCCTGCCTCTGCCACAGAGTTGCTGTACGATTCCGGGCAGGTCACTTAAGCCAAACTTTTCAAGGGAGGTGACTAACTGTGTGTTCCTCATTCTATGAGTGCTCAAACTGAGACCCTAGGGACTCGCAACTGCAACTGAAGTCAATGAGGAACTGTGCTTTGAACATACAAAGTGTGATACAATGCTATATATTCTGAAAAATCAGGTCCTAGGCCTCTCAAATTGGGCAACCAATATTACTGTACACTTCTGACATTATTCTCTGTTCTTTAGCATCCTTATTCCAGAGATGGGGAGAATACCAACCCTGCACCTCACAGGGGTTTTGTGAAGATAATTAATATTTGTATAGTACTCAGTAATAGATTCATAGACTCTAGGACTGGAAGGGACCTCGAGAGGTCATCGAGTCCCGTCCCCTGCCCTCATGGCAGGACGAAATACTGTCTAGACCATCCCTGATAGACATTTATCTAACCTACTCTTAAATATCTCCAGAGATGGAGATTCCACAACCTCCCTAGGCAATTTATTCCAGTGTTTAACTACCCTGACAGTTAGGAACTTTTTCCTAATGTCTAGCCTAAATCTCCCTTGCTGCAGTTTAAGCCCATTGCTTCTTGTTCTATCATTAGAGGCTAAGGTGAACAAATTTTGCCATGAGTGCCATGAGAAGCCCATAAGGTAATTAATAATTCTGTATTCAGAACAGGGATTAAATAGTGTGCAGTAAATAAGGCTAAACATTGATTAATAAGGATAACACAAAATATTGCTTATTACATGAGCACAATCCATCCTGAGCACTGAATGAGCCAGGGTCCTATGGAAATAATTACCTGCTATTTAATTAAAGACGGTATCCTAATACACATGCACCTACATGTAAAATTAAGGTTGCACAGACAATCTTAATTCTGGCTTTCCCTGATTTTTTAGTGTATATTTTCCTGGCTTTTTAAGAAAGTGAACTGAAAAAATAGAAATTCCATAATGTGGATTCATATTGACACCAATATCATTCATCAGCAGGGTTGGAACCACTAAGCTCTCTGCCATTTGAGCTAACAGTAACTGATAGCAATAGTAGGTTGTTCTCCTGTGTGGACCAGCGTTAGAGGTGGGATGAGACCCATGCTTTATCAGTAGGTTACACAGATATTTGCAGATAGCAGAGGAATGAAAAATCTCAGGAATTTGGGGTTCCATTCCAGGCTCTAAAGAGGAGTGTATTCCATTGGTCATGGACACTTCTGCCAGTTACACTCAAGCTTCATCCCTTCTTCTCCATCACAGCCAACCTGTCCCTGTCTCACTCCTGTCTGTTCCTTACTCTTGGCTCCTAGTCCCAGTCCCACTCTCCTTCCCTACCCAGTCTTTGTCTTCACTCCTCAGTCTTCTCATCCTACTCTCCCCATCCAAGTCTGTCTTCCTTCCCCGGGCTTCTCCGCCAAGTTCCATCTTGCCTTCATCCCCCTACTCCACCTCATCTTCTTGCCTCCAATCTCCTCTATAACTGGCTCCTTGTCTCAGTCTCTTTGCTAAGCTAGTACCAATTCTCTCTCTGCACCCCAGTTCCTTGTCAGATCTGTCTCTCCTCCCCCCATGCTCATTCTCCAAGATCAGTTTAGGGGAGAATGCTCAGCATGCATGGAATCTTCAGAGATTTTAGCTAAAAAACTAAGAGATCTCTGTTGAGCTTGTGCAAACAGATCTTTCAAAGTCTTGCAACTTGGCCAAATTTGGGTGGATTTTCACAGGGACAGCAAAAGGTACAACCCTGATACAAAGCCCACATCTCCCCCTTGCCAACTTTTAAGTCCCGGCTCCAAAGCTTCTCAAAGAAAAGGTTGCCAGAAATTTTTAAAATGACAAAATATATTCCCTAGCCTCACTCTCAGAAACTTCTGAACCGTTTAGCATGAAACTTTCCAAAACACTTAGTCTGATGTAGACCCCCAGCATGGAATATTTCAGACCCTAAAGGAATAAATTTCAAGTTATAAAGCAACCGAAAACAAGGTCGTATAATGGGAAGTGTCGGGCCACCTTAGTATTAGGCAGTGTGACCAGTCTGTGTATGTGTAAGTATTATGTAAATATCTATGTCTATATATATATTTTCTTATATACATTGGGATGTTAATGTATTGGATATGTAAGAATTCTGTTTTGTTATCCATTTTTAATACAACTTTACTAATTGAATTTTTTGGGAGATTTGTTTCCTGTGCACTTTAAGATCTAGAAGCGTCTAGAAGGCTGGAGTCAGTGGTAGTGTGTGACCAGTATAGGGATATAGCTTCCTGTAGCCTTCCACTACCACAGAGAGAAAAGCTTTCAGCAGGCATGTTGCACTGTCTTGAATTAACACCACAAGATGAATACAAATCCTGTGAAATCATCTCTTCAAAAAAGCAGACTTCCAGGAGTAATTTTTTTGTTTTGACATACACACCCACACATGGACACTTTTTTTGGTTTTTGAAATGCGAGCAATAGTACCCTAAACAAAGACCCTAGGTCACTTATTTTAATTACTGTACTTACAAATAATGTTGGTTTGGGTATAAATACATTTTCTTCTTCGTGTTCCGCTGACAGCTTTACAGAAGGGTTTGATTTGTGTTTTGCATTTAAGCTTCTTACGTCACTATGAGACTGAGGTAAATTTTCCCCATAGCGTTTACCATGAAGACTGATAAGAATTTGTTTCATTACTGCCAGTTCCTGTAAAAACAAAAAATATAATAAAAATAAATAAGAACAATGCTAATTTTTCAATAAAACTAAAAATAGTAAAACCCACTAAAATGATTATCTGTTAATAATGCATTTCTGTTCACCAAATCAAAATATCTAAATAGATATATAGGCAGATCAATAATCCTATAAGAAGTCTAATTATTTACTTGCATTTATTAGTCTGAGTACTAGTTAGAAACTACTTTACTAAACGGAGTAATAAAATAAAAAAGCACAGAAGAGTTATACAAATAAAACCTCATAATGTCCAAATGCTGTAACAGAAAAAGCATTTAAAGTACATTAAGGATCCCACTATCTCTTTCTTCCATTTAAGCGGCCATTTATTTTAAACAATTATTTTTAAGATCTATTTTGTAAAACAAGATAGCTTACAGAATTCAATTTGAGAGGCTATGATAAATAGTACTCTGAGGGTTAGGGTTTGGGTATGTGCCTTATAAATGCAGATATAAAAAACAAATATATGTCTTTACCCCTAAAAAAACCAATCAATTGATAAGAGAGGCCTAGGAGACACTACAGCAAAGAGGAGGAAAAGGATCATGATCTGAACTATGGAATGAAAAAGCAACTACTGAAAAGGAAAGAAAGGGATCTAGTGGCCAGAAGGGTTCTTGCTGACTTGGAAAGGTTAATAATTTGCTAAACAAACAATTTGATAGATTTTAACCCCTCCCCCCCCCAACAGATTGGTTCAAAATCATTAGTCAAGTGACAAAAACAAAACCATAATTCCTCTCTGACTTTAATCTGCTATGGTCTTCTAATGTCACTGCATCTCCATGCTGCTGTCATTATTTTCTTCATTTTTAATGGATGCAATTATTACAAAACACGTTACATAATTTCCCCTCACACTGATGCTTCCAGCTGTATCTTGTAACAATTTGTGAATTACTATGGCTGACAAAACAGCCAAGTGAGTGCACTCTTCATTCAAATAGCAGTTCAAAACCATACGGTTTTGACTGTCTTCAATAATAATTCAGCATTAATTCATGCAATCTTATCTTAGCTCTTTAACCAAAACAACAGTATAACTAATGTTTATAATAGTTTAATGCCAAACACACACATGGACAATATAGTTATTGTACACTACTTATTATCTATTTCTTAATATTAACCAGAAAATTAAAGTGATTCATACTGTATTTTCATCACAGTATTCAAAACTAGCATAATGTAAAAACAGACACTTAAAAGTCTTGTCATCTAACTTCTGATACATAGTTGCTTTTAATAGCTCCATAACAATACACACGATATAAATATTTTTGAAAACATTAAAAATAGGCATGCTTTGTTGTAGAGAATGTAGTTAATAATAATAACCACAATAATACAGTTTTATGACTGGAACCTCAACACTAAATACACCCAACAACTTTATCTAGTGTACAGATTGTTCTTGGGTCTCAGTCATTTAATATTTGCATAATTCAGCTGTGTGTGGTGGCATGTTAAAGCAGCTCAAGTGCAGAGCAGCTGTTTAAAAGGACTGCTTAGTTGATGCCAACATGTTACCGAAAGTTGTAAACTCTACAAAGATGCTGCCAAAGATACATAGACAGAATTTCTTGATGAAAATAACTCAGACAAGTATATTACAAATACATGCTCCATGACTGGAGATTAAGTCACATGTAAGCAATGTTTTGACATTAATAAGTGGTGCTATAATATATCTTTATGGAGCTAAATCTTGCATCAGACTATATTGACCAAAAAAAGTTGTAATTATGAGTTTGAAGTTGCACTAAAAAAACAAGGCAAAGACCAAGAATTCTCATACTGATTTGAAAAAGAGGTTAGTTTAAGATACATAAAGCAGGCCCAATCCTGCAGTTATGGTATCAAATGCTCTCAGATCATGAAGGTAGAAGGTTGGCTCGTTAGTGAGCCCATTACAGCTCCCTAATGCTGTGGGCCTGTCTGTGCAATCGCTCGGGTAAATTAGAGCAGCTTAAAGTCTTTGTGGGGGTCCTTACTGGGAAGCACTATAATCCACCTGAGAATTTGCAGCGCAGAGATCTGCCATATCCCCCAGATTTGGGGCATGGAGTGGCTGGCTCGGGAGCAGTGTGCGCTGGCTTTCCACCAGCTACCAGCTTCCACCCTGCAAAAGGAATTCTCAGCTGGACACTTATGCCAGGAGTCTTGCCTCCTTTACACTCCCGAGTGACATAAAGGAATCAGAAGAGATTGGAGATAAGAATTTGCCCCACAATGTATATATTAACCTAAAACAGTGTCTACGTTTGTTATGGGGCATTGTTAAGGTTGCATTAACATTTGCATTTAAAGTAGGACTAAAATCCCTTTTTTAAACTTTAATGATTAATTTTAGTTTGAAAGGCCCTAATTCAGCACAATGTGCAAAGCTTCTCTCTCCATTACACCATAGTTATTCCACAGTAACCCTGTTAACTTCAGTGGAATTACTACTAGGATAACCAGACGTTCTGATAAAATCAAGACCGTCCCAAAATTTAGGTCCTTGTCCCAATATTTCGCTCCATCGGCAGCACTTTTTTTTTTTTTTGCTCCGCCAGCTGCATTCAGCTATTTCTTTTCTTTTTTGTTCCGCCGGCGGGGCCCCTGCCATGTGTCCCAATATTTTCTTCCTCTCATCTGGTCACCCTAATTACTACTGTTTATTTATTTATTTATTTATGGTTTATAAATTTCAGATTTACTAACTTTTGATGAGGATACATTTGAAAATGTCCTGATTCTGAAATGTGGCAGTTCCCTTCTCACTTTTTTTGGATTTCTCTACCTAACGACAGTTCCAGCAAATGCCACAATCCATAAACCCATTCTGATATCACATGCCACCTGTGAATTTTGAATTTAAAGAGTTATTCCCCAAATTAGCAATGACTGATACAAATTATGTAATGATTAGACAACTGAATTGCTCTGATTTATCACCTATTTCCATTATCTGATTCTGTTAGCCTGCTTCCAAGATCCCTGCTCAGCATATAGATCCTAGGAAGCCAGGAAAGGCAGCAGAGGGTGAGAGACAGGGCTCTGCAGGCCAATAATGGTGGAACAGAGCAGGAATGTGTGGGATGTGAAAAGTAGAGCCTTGGGGAGAAAGAAGGGGGCATTAGCAGGAACACAAATTGGACTGGGAGAGAAAAGGCTTGTACATTGGTGGGTAAAGGAAGGGTTGTGGGTAATGCAAGTTGGGGAAATAAATTGTTCCTGGGGTGGGAAGTCCAATGCCTCTGCGAGACGGTATCAGTGCTCGAATTACTCCCTCACTGTTGCTGCCTCAGCTGTCCGCACTGCACTGAGGAAGCAGTGCAGTGTAAAACTCTAAAAGCACTGATTCCTCTGTGGAGATGCTAGGCTCCTCCAGCATTGCAGCACTGAGACGACAATGCTGGGTAAGTTGAGCGTCTCTCTGTTGAAGCACTGATGCCTGAAGGGCTCCACCTGATATTTCTGCATTGGTACACTGGGAAGCCAAGACAGCAATTCTATGGGGAGAACTTAGAGTGTGTATGCCTCAAAGCAGATTCAACAGTGTGCCCTTGTTGCCAAGAAGGCTATTGGCATATTGGGCTGCATTAATAGGAGCTTCACCAGCAGATCAAGGGAAGTGATTATTCCTCTCTATTCAGCACTGGTGAGGCCATATCTGGAGTACTGCATCCAGTTTCGGGCCCCTCATTACAGAAAGGATGTGGATAAACTGGAGAGAGTCCAGCGGAGAGCAATGAAAATGATTAGGGGGCTGGGGCACATGACTTATGAGAGGCTGAGGGAACTGGACTTATTTAGTCTCCAGAAGAGAAAAGAGTGAGGAGGGATTTGATAGCAGCCTTCATCTACCTGAAGGGGGGTTCCAAAGAGGATGGATCTAGGCTGTTCTCAGTGGTGGCAGATGAGAGAACAAGAAGCAATGGTCTCAAGTTGCAGTGGGGGAGGTCTAGAGGTTGGATACTAGGAAAAACTATTTCACTAGGAGGGTGGTGAAGAACTGGAATAGGTTACCTAGGCAGGTGGTGGAGTCTCCATCCTTGGAGGTTTTTAAGGCCCAGCTTGACAAAGCCCTGGCTGGGATGATTTAGTTAGGGTTGGTCCTGCTTTGAGCAGGGGGTTGGACTGGAGGACCTTCTGAGGTCTCTTCCAACCCTAATCTTCTATGATTCCTCCCCACCTCATGCTGCCTGCACAGCTCCAATCCCACCACCCAAGAACTCTGCATACAACCCTCTCCTCACCCAATCCTCTGACATGCACAATCATCCCCCACTTACCAACCCCATCCCCACTCTGCTTCTGGCTCCCAACACATCACTCCCTGTTAATTCCTCCATTGTCTCCCCCACTGCACCAGGCAGCAGCACTGAGGGAGGAGGAGTAGGTATATGGTGGGAGGAGACATAGGGAAGCAGAACTGATCAGGGTTGTAGGCGGCGGTAGAGACAACTGGGGTTTGTCCTAAGGTTGTATTGAGTGGGAGAGGTGAATGGATTTTTAAGAGCTGAATATGGTAGGGAAACAAAGGGAGTTACATTTTGCAGGAAGCATGTAAGGGTTGAATGACTATCTGCTTATTTCCTTGCATTTCATGCTTTATATTGGTGGTCTATGCATATGCAGTCCAGCAGCCTTAGTTAAAAAATAACTAAGGTATTTTTGTGTGGGAACACAAAGATGTAGGTTTTTTTAAATAATTAGGTGTGTAGCTAGATTAGGAAAAAGCATATTTTTCTTTTTACATCATTAGGTTACTGGCATTATGCACGCCTATAATTTAAATAATTCCTAGTTTCTGAAAATTTTATTCTAGAATTTAATTATGGCCTGATGCTGCAGCTGCTGTGTGTATGTGAATAACTCCCATTATCTTCAGCAGGTATTCTGTGTACATAGTGACTAAAATATCAAGTTCTAAAACAATTATGAGTTGGCAAAAGTGAAAAAAGGTCCATGATTTTTAAAAGGTAAAATAAAATAATGCTATTTGTATACTCAGATTTCAGAAGCATTTGAAATTATAGTAACGATAAATTCTGATCTTGACAAGTGAAAAAAAGATGCAAAATATTTAATTATTAAAAAACACAAAATGTTTATCATGGATAATTGACACAGTACATTGAAGTATGGAGAATGGATATGTACAGTCCAGACAATTGATTATAGAGGATAAAATCTGATTCCCCCCAACTAAATAAACTATCTTCAATTATGGTGGGCCATTTATAGATGTTTGAGTGCAATTATGGCAGACAAAAGAACAGATGCAAAAATGAAATGGTGGCATTACATTTTTAAAATGTAAAATATGACTTCATTTAATAATTTTTTTTGTATTTATGGACACTATAAAAGGATGACTATCAATGTGCTCTGTGTGTCCTTTACATAACTTGCACATACATACATCAAATATGCTTCTTAAAGTTCCCAAATTAAGAAGCTATGGACATTCAAGGTTAGTAGGATATTAAAATCTGATGTTCATATGACTGAAACAAAATTAAAAAGAATTTCCAGATGTGGAAATATGATTAGGGTGGTAAAAAGGAATGTTGCCCTATCAAATAAATAACTGCTAGAAAGCGTGAAAATTTGTTCACAATAAACATAATGGACAATTTTCAACGTGACAATTGAACAGGTTTTCAACAGACCTGAGACAGCTATAATTACCTTTGTTCTTACATCTGTGTCATGTAACTATAACCTACACATCAAAAGTTTAGACTACGACAACAACTCCCATTTCTTTTTTGGGGATAAGAAATAGTGGGAATAAACCCCCCTGCTCCTGAACTCTAAGGGCATCTCTTCCACTCCAAATTGCTCAAAGTTGTAGAAGGAAGTCCGCTTCTTGTTTTAATAGTATCTCATGAGAAAGGTCCCTGAAAAGGGATGGTGAAGAGGGTAGGAAGTGACTAGAGTTCAATAGAATACCCCTTGCTGAGAATTTCCAGAATACCTGGCCCAATGTGAGTCCAGACATCTTGAAAGTAAAAGAAGAAGTTGCCAAAGGGGGAAGAAAGAGTGCGCAAGGAGAGGGATCCTCAAGCAGTTCACTCATCTGGTGGAAGACACAGACTGTGTTTAAGTGGAGGAAGAGGTGATCAGTCGTTGCTTCTTTCTCAGTGGCTCTAAAGTCCTCTGAGTGTTCTAGTAATATTGAGCAGAAGGATGCTGCGTGAAGGAGCTTTGAGATTTAGCCTGCTTCCTCGTAGGGTCTGGGATGTAGAAGCCCAGGAAACCAAAGGGCAGTCTACAGGTTTACTGGGTAACACAAGCTCATATTTAACAGTTAGTACCAAGACACCAAAGGGACTTTTGTGAGACCTTTGGCTGTCCTTCAACTGCTGAGCCCAAGACCAGTTAGGCACCTGCTGACACGTGTCTTGACTTGGTAGGCCCCAAGGATGACATATGCCTTGGCTTATCTCTGAAACAGTGCCCCTTCCCACTCCTTCCAGAGGTCAAAGTTGTCAGAATGGAGACGGATGACTTAGAGAGCCTGGGGTGGAATCTCAGCTCACGGGGTGGTCATGGGAAGGGTCTGACCAAAGGACTGAGATCTAGGTACATACTTACTTTCAGCATCTGTGGAAGCATGAACAGACTGCTCCACGAGGAACAATTTTAGATGGCTCTCTCTAGCTTTTTGAGTCCATGGACAGAAGGAGCAACACATGGAATATAACAAATGAGCATTCTCCCTCCTAAACAAAAAAGGCAAGTGGAGTGCCAGCTGCTAAGTGGCACTGAAGCTTCACATGAAGAGCAGAGTTTGAACGTCAGAGATTTCATTTCTGCCATACTGCTAAGGCCCCTGTATGGGGAAAGGAGAAGTAGCTAGCCTATAAGCTAAGCATCTGACTAAAAAGGTGTTGGGTTTTTTGTTCGTCAATCAACTGGCAAAAAGCCTAAACACACACTACTAACAAAATTAATTAACAAAACTAATAACTAACACTAAGGACAGTGTGCAGAGACCCAGGTGGACACTGGAAGGGTTCCATTTCACTGCTGCAGACAGTACAACTCAAGTAAGTGATAGCTGAGCCCATTCCCCCCTTTATTTCCCTCAGGCATGTGCAGAATGCCACAGCATGTCTTCTGCTGTATGTTACCTTAGTTCCTAATCATTTTATATATATATATATATGTTGGGGGGGAAAAGGAAAGAGTGTTTCAAATTTTTGAGGTAAATTTATAATTTATAAAAAAGAGATGTGTGAAATCTATTACATGAATATTCTAATACTTTGATGTAAACAAAAAACACAGAAAAAATAATATACTTATAACAAAAATAAAAGCCTTATTTGAAACCGATACTTTTTAGCTCAGAGCCACTGTATAACTCAATTACAGTTATATCTACTTTAATGAAAATAAAATAAAGACAATACTGACTCAATTTTACTAATGTGTCAAAATAGTCATAATAATAGGCACAATCAGTTACTGATTATGAGAGCTTATCTCTTCAATTGAATAACACCCCCCTTTAATTTGATTCATCCCATTTTTGGTAATTCATAAATATATTTACATTCTGTTTACATTTGAGGATATTCAAATAGTATCACACAGTGAAGGAAAGTAAAAAAGTCTATACATTTGGAAAACTACCAATGTGACTAAACAACTAATAGCCAACACTGAAAAAAATGAATATAATTAAATATTTAAATATTTGGAAGGCCTTTCTGCCAACAATTTCTTGCTTAAATTCCTAAATTCCACTCTTTTTTTTTTAATTTAACCTGCCCCTGAAAAAAGTACATTACTTCAAATGTTCATGCCAGTTTGCTCTTGTAATTCAAATCAGTGAGTTGAACTTTGCCTGTATTTTGTGAAAAGATATTTTAATAATACAAAAAAATAATTTATATTGTATTTATATGCAGTGACATTATTATAAACCTTGCTGCCCTTTTTAGGATCTTAAAAACAGTAATTGCTAGGTAGCAAGCAATATTCAGAATGCAATTATTTAGCATATAACACGGCAAATGGAAAGATAATTCTTGAAAAATTTGTAAGAAAACTGCTATTCAGAAATATACAACACCAAGAAATGAATGAATGTATCCATCTGTTAAATCCTTCATCTGCCGAAATTCAGTAGCATTTTGTATTCAAGTTTAATTAAAGCCTAACATCACTAAATAGATAAGAAAATGACAAATACTGCTGCTTAAGAGCATATTTTCCCCTGCAAAATATAAACTGGAAACTTCTCTACAATCATTTAGTAATGTAAATGTCACTTGTTTCTCTAAGTTTTAAGATGAGAATAGCTCCAGGGCTTACTTGTAATGCAGAAATGTCCCTGTATTCTACTGAGAAAACATGCAGAACATTAATAGGAACTAGAATCTCAGAACATAAATGTAGCATAAGAAATATGATAATTACCCTGTAGCTTAAGATTTAAAAAGAGCACCAAGCATTGTACCTCAGATTTTGTTTTTAAAGATTAAACAAGTTACAGCACATAGATGAGGAGGAATTCACTATGGAAACACAAATAATTTTGAAATTACTACGTACAATCTTTTAAATGAAAAAAAAAAGGAAAGGAGCAGGGATGGACATAATTTATTTGAGGTACCTGTTCCCAATCCTTTCCTTCCAGCCCCCTTCAGATACCGCTCCAGCTCCCTCTCTCCCCGGCATCAAGCGGCTTCCCCTTCCTGAGATTCACTATTCTCTTGCCCCTGCTCATGTGCTTAGTGTCTTCTCCTTCTGGCTCTAATGCTTTTATGAGCCCTCCTGTTACAACTTCTTTCCATGTCCTCTTTTGCATATGGAAGCTGCTGTCAGTGGCAGATTAGCCACTGTGCAAACCGGGCCCACTCTGCCCGGCAGCGGAGTCGGGGCATGGAGGCTTGCCCTACTCTTCCCACCCGCCTGGCGCTTATACTGCGGAGTGGGGTCAGGACGTGGGAACTTTCCCTGCTTCCGTGCCCCGACCCCATTTCCCCGGCGGATGTATGGGGTGGGGTGGGGGGGAGGGAGGGCGCGACTGCTCTGGCCCAGGGCCCCACAAAACCCTAATCCACCTCTGGCTGCTGCTACAGTCAATGGCTCCATAGCGTCCCTCCAATGCAGTGGCTCTCTGAACTAAGTTGCCACCAGCCACTCTCCCTCAGCACAATTCAGTTACAGTTTAAACCAGAGCAGGCCGCACTTCAATTGTGTGACTAGTGTGTAGGGGGGGGAGAGAGAGAGAGAGAGAGAGAGATATTTGTGCAGGTGGCCCATTTCGCCACCCGTTCTGTTGCACCAATGTCAAAGATGAGAGGGAATGAGATAGTGTGGGATCAGGGGATCCAACAAGAGGCACAGTAGGGGAAAAAGGGATACATCGAGATAAAAGGAGGACATGTAGAGATGTGGGTAACAGGTTAATGGGACTGAATTATGGGGGCACAGACACTTGGGGAGACCCCAAATCTCAAAGGGACAAAGAAGGGTAAAAGCCCCTAGCACTTTCTTCTATCCAGTGAAGAGAAACCTTATGGCCCAGACTACAGGGGAAGCATAATGAGGAGGAAACACGGTTGCTGCTCTCCCCTAGGATGCTGGCATGGGATATAGAAGGCTAACAGGCCTTTGGAACTTAATCAACTGCAGGCAGAGAAACACAGTGAGGAAGGTGGTTACTTGGGAGGGTGGCTCTCTGGGCTCCATAGGTGCATAAGCTCCATAAGCATAGAAACTTCTGGATGCTATTATGACCCACATACCAGAAGAATAAATGAATTATGGATAAAAGAATAAATGGAGACAAATCAGACACCAGGAATGACGACATACAAAAGCCAGTAGGAGAACACTTCAATCTCCCTGGACATTCTATAACATATTTAAAAGTAGCTATACTTCAACAAAAAAACTTCAAAAACAGACTTCAAAGAGAAACTGCAGAGCTACGATTTATTTGCAAATTTAACACCATTAATTTGGGCCTGAATAGGGACTGGGAGTGGCTAGCTCACTACAAAAGCAGTTTTTCCCTGTCTTGGTACTGACACCTCCTCATCAGTTATTGGGAGTGGACCACATCCACTCTGACTGAATTGGCCCTGTCAACAATGGTTCTTCACTTGTAAGGTAACTCCCTTCTCTTCATGTGTGAGTATATTTATGCCTGCATCTGTAATTTTAACTCCATGAATCTGTTAGTCTTTAAGGTGCCACCGGACTCCTTGTTGTTTTTGTGGATACAGACTAACATGGCTACCCCTCTGATACTTGGTCCTCTCCTTGGCACATGTTGCCCAGCTGCCTGGTCCTGTTCTTCTCTGGCCAAAACACAGCTACCAGTTTTTTCTACTAACTCTGCTACCAGTTCTAGACCCTCAGGGAAGCTCCCTTTTCTTCTCTTCTAGCTAAGTAGTAATGGCTTCTAGGAAAGAGAGCTTGGATGATGACTCCTCTTTATTTCTAGCTGCTTCTACAAGAGCCCATATGCCTATACAAGTGGCTGAAGTGAATGAGGAGCCAGCACCATATGACTTGCCACCTTTCTAGGTCCATCAGAAAGTGCCCCAAGGACCACAGTTTGAGAACAGCTTTTATAAAGTAGTGTGTGCATGTGTAGCAGGTTCAATTATGAGAAATGTAGACAAAGTATCCTTTCAAGGGTTCAGTTAAAAAAGATATGTTTGATTTCCATGCTGTAAAAGAAATGTCTTTGAAAAATGATTTTTCAGAGCCTTTGTGTGGCCTCCTTCCCTTTCAAGGGCAGATTTTTAAAAACTGAACCTGGCCCTAAATTCTCAGGACAATACAGAACAAAAGTCTAGTTAGTCTGTCAAAATCATTTAGGCAAGTGGATTAATTACATTACTTCCAAGTTTAAAAAACCCCAGTTCATAAGTAGTAAAACAAGTTAATAAACAGTGGAAAGAAAGTGTCTAACAAATATTAATTTTTATCATTATTTTAAGTAAAGTAGAAAAAACTGACAATATTTTCTTCCCAAATTCTTAAACTGGAGAAAAACATAACTAAGGGAGGAAGAATGGTTATGACTGAGAACTGGAAGAGGATTCAAGAGCTCCTCGTTCAACTCCCACTTCTACCACAGACTTTCATGGCCAGGATGTGGGTGATCAGGCCTAGAAAATGGTGCCAGAGCTGAGGAACAGAGCCAGAGTTGGAAGCCAGAAACCAGAGCAGAGGAGCAGAGCTGAAGTCAGAGCCAGGAACCAAAGCAAGGCAAAGGAGGAGGGTCTGTGGTAGAAGCTGGCTGGGCTGGGGATCCTCCTAGTTGTACAGACCGCTGCTTGGTGTCCCCTTCAGGCTTAAGTAGGGCACCCAGACCAACTGGGGCCCTGGGAGCACTGTCAATCAGGCCTTCTGTGAGCGGCACATCCTGTAGTGCTGGGCCCCACCAGGCTCAAAGCCCATGGACTGCGGCTGGTCAGTGACCAGCAGACCGCAGGTTATAGCTCTGCAGATCCTTACATCGGTCCCCCTCAGGGACGACACCGAGGTGTCACTAGACTGGGCTTGTCTAGGTGGCTCTTGTGGAAAGCCTCTCCACCAGTTCAGGGGCATGTACATGACTGGCAGGTTCTCCAGACTGCTTCTCAGGGACATAACCTTCACCATCCACAAGGTACCATAACTTTCCTCACCTCAACTCAGCGTACAGGGTGGCATGGACTAAGTATTCCTCAATACCTTGGACCTGAACAGGTGGAGGCAGTGACTGAATCTGGTCAGGGAACAAGTTTTCCGTTAACTCTTTCAAGGGTGAGACATAGAAAATGGGATGTATTCTGAGAGACTTAGGTAAGTGGAGCTTAAAAGTGATGAGGGTTAATTTGTTGGTCCCGTTTGTGAGATGGCCTGCCTGTGTGGAGGTTCTTGGTAGACAGCCATTCCTTCTGATCCTTCGTTAAGACCAGACCCTCTCATCTCTGGAGGTCTGCATGTTATTTATAGGTCTCCTTAGTGTCTTCGAGGTGATGCTTTTGCTCTTCCTGGATGCAGTGGATCTGCCAAACCATATTGGTAAGCCCAGGATTTTTGGAAGCTGTTGGCAGTGCAGAGTGGAAACAGGGATAAAAGTCACAACTGGTGAAGGAGGGGCTTCGGCCAATGGAGGCATGATTGGCGTTGTTATACTCAAACTCAGTGTAGGAAAGGTGGATGAACCAATTTTTCTTTGTGAGTGTCCATGGTCTGAAGTATCCCTCTCACAGTATACTGAAGTTCAAAAAAGTAACAATTTTATGCCCTTGAAATTCCACAAGGAGTTTTTCTGTGCTCCTGCACATAGCGATCTGGGTCAATGGCCCTGGTGCAGTTTGGAAACCCCATTCTCTCAAAGCCAGCAATTACTTCAGGAATATCTTTTATGCCCACCAGTTTACAGTAAATCACATGCCTGACTGCCTCAGAAACTTCCACCATCACTTTACCCACAGTCAACTTTCCAGCACGAAACTGGTTGGCAACCTATAGCAGTCTGGGATAGCCAGCTTCCAGATAGTTACAGCAACCCATTTCTGGACCGACTTGGCCACCCTCATGGGTGTGTCTTTACGCTGGAGGGTTGAGGCAAGCTGATCACAAAGCTCCTGAAACCTACTTTCTTCATGTGAAAGTTCTGGACCCATTTCTGTCATCCCAGGTCTGCTTAACAATGTGATCTCACCAGTCTATGCTTGTAGTCCTGCTCCAGAAGCACCAGTCAGGGGCTAATCGAAGTGTCATGAGCAGCATCAGCCAGTTCAAGTCTGCTGTGTCCATGCCCTCCTCTTCCTCCCCCTTCCTTCTGTTTCATTATAAACTCCTTCAGGTGCCTTTGGTGAGTCAGAAAACATTGCTGAAATGTCCACCAGCGTCTCACAGCTCTGTCCTTTTCCTGATACAGGAATGAAAGCACATGCAAAAAGTTCTTCAAATGTTGCCTCCTCCATATTGCTGTCTCTGGCTGCTAGGAGTGCACAGACCTAAATGGCTGCTCAACAGGATTTGTTGGCAGGCTGTTCAAACTTCCTATAATGTGCAGGGTGGACAGTCAGGCTTTCCCACACTGCACCATGGTCAAATGGCTACAGCAGCCACATCTTAGGAGGGCACGAGGGAGTATGGGATATGGTTGGTTTGACTCAGGTTTGTGTTCTGCAGTGTGGTTGCCATAGCCCCGGGTTCAGGCCTGGGTTAGGAAATTCTTAACCTAGGGTTGACAATCAGTGTAGACGTTCAAACCCTAGGTTCTCTAACCCAGGGTCTGCTGACTTGAATTTACATTGCAGTATTGACATACCTTAAGGCCTGACCCCAGAAACTTACCATGCATAGAACTCTCAGTGACTTCAGTAAGATTTCCATGTGTGCTTGGTTTGCAGGATAAGGTCCTAAGCAGGCAGGAGTGAAAGCCTAGAAACCTTAACATCTTCCGTATAATGTAGCAGTGCTTACATAGAAAAAATAGGCAACATAAGGTAAATCCTACCAAGAAATACTAGTGTAATATGGGTAATTAATCCAAATAAAAAGCAGGACTGACAGTGATAATGTTTCATTACAGAACTAGCCATTCAAAACCATAATACTTAATTTAATAAGTATTTATAGACTGAATATCTGCTGGCTGTGTTAAAAAATCCTTCTTTCTGTAAAAGATATAAGATGAATATGCTGCAAGATTAAACCATTTTTAATAGTTACTTTCTGTTTTTGAAGGTGTAATTTTTATTCTTAATATATGTTACACTATTTCTGGTTCTATGTAAATGCCTTTTGTTAGTGTTAAGATGGTAAGCAGCCTTGCCTTGGAAATAGAACCTCACTATAAACTAGGTTTCAGAGTAGCCGCCGCATTAGTCTGTATCCGCAAAAAGAACAAGAGTACTTGTGGCACCTTAGAGACTAACACATTTATTTGAGCATAAGCTTTCGTGGGCTACAGCCCACTTCATCGGATGCAAGAATGGAACATATAGTGAGGAGATATATATATACATACAGAGAACATGAAAAGGTGGGAGTTGCCCAACCAACTCTAAGAGGCTAATTAATTAAGATGAACTGTTGTCAGCAAAAAAACTTTTGTAGTGATAATCAAGATAGCCCATTTAAGACAGTTTGACAAGAAGCTCTGAGGATACTTAACATGGGGAAATAGATTCAATGTGTGTAAGGGCTCAGCCATTCCCAGTCTCTATTTAAGCCTAGATTGATTGTATCTAGTTTGCATATCAATTCAGGTTCAGCAGTTTCTCATGGGAGTCTGTTTTTGAAGCTTTTCTTTTGCAAAATTGCCACCTTTAAATCTGTTACTGAATGGCCAGAGAGGCTGAAGTGTTCTCCTAATGGTTTTTGAATGTTATGATTCCTGATGTCAGATTTGTGTCCATTTATTTTTTTGCGTAGATACTGTCTGGTTTGGCCAATGTACATGGCAGAGGGGAATTGCTCGCACGTGATGGCATATATCACACTGGTAGATGTGCAGGTGAATGAGCCCTTGATGGAATGGCTGATGTGATTAGGTCCTATGATGGTGTCACTTGAATAGATATGTGGACAGAGCTGGCATCGGGCTTTATTGCAAGGATAGGTTCCTGGGTTAGTGTTTTTGTTCTGTGGTGTGTGGTTGCTAGTGAGTATTTGTTTCAGGTTGGGGGGCTGTCTGTAAGCGAGGACAGGTCTGTCTCCCCAGATCTGTAAGAGTGAGGGATCATCTTTCAGGAACTTTGATGTAGATCATTGTAGATCTTTGATGATGCGCTGGAGAGGTTTTAGTTGGGGGCTGAAGGTAACGGCTAGTGGTGTTCTGTTATTTTCTTTGTTCGGCCTGTCTTGTAGTACGTGACTTCTGGGCACTCTTCTGGCCCTGTCAATCTGTTTTTTCACTTCAGCAGGTGGGTATTGTAGTTATAAGAATGCTTGATCGAGATCTTGTAGGTGTTTGTCTCTGTCTGAGGGACTGGAGCAAATATGGTTATATCTTAGAGCTTGGCTGTAGACAGTGGATCGTGTGGTGTGTCCTGGATGGAAGCTGGAGCCATGCAGGTAAGTATAATGGTCAGTAGGTTTCTGGTATAGGATGGTGTTTATGTGACCATCACTTATTAGCACAGTAGTGTCAAGGAAATGGACCACTTGTATGGACTGGTGTAGGCTGAGGTTGATGGTGGGATGGAAATTGTTGAAATCATGGTGGAATTCCTCAAGGGTTTTTTTTTCCATGAGTCCAGATGATGACGATGTCATCAATGTAGCGCAAACTGAGTAGGGGCATTAGGGGACGAGAGCTAAGGAAGCATTGTTCTAAGTCAGCCATAAAAATGTTGGCATACTGTGGGGCCATGCAGGTACCCACAGCAGTGCCATTGACTTGAAGGTATATATTGTCCCCTAATGTGAAATAGTTGTGGGTGAGGACAAAGTTGCAAAATTCAGCCACCAGGTTAGCTGTGACATTATCGGAGATACTGTTCCTGACGGCTTGTAGTCCATCTTTGTGTGGAAAGTTGGTGTAGAGGGCTTCTACATCCACAGTGGCCAGGATGGTGTTTTCTGGTAGATCACCGATAAACTATAAACTAGCTGAGATCAGCCAAATAGAGCCATCGTGTAAAAAGATTTCAATAAATCAAATACTAAAGTGCTGTTTGGTGGAATTCAAAACACAATATAACCAGTGGAGGAGATCTGCCTTAAAAGTACAAAAATATGGTTGCTTTAGGAATAGAAACAAGGTGATGAAAGGTAGAGGAAAAAAAACAAAGAAAACGAATACAATAAAGACATTTTGTAGCTCTTATGCATACAATGATCCTTTTTGCCTTAATTGTATTTCTTGGTTTCTCTGCCTTCCCTTTTTTATTCTTTGAACAGTAGCTGCATTTTTTAATCCTTATCCACTTCCCTCAAATATGCACCCTATTTCTGTCTCTCTTTTCAGTGAATAAACTTTATCCTTTATAGAGGGCCCAGGTAAAAGATTCTATTGTAAAAACATCATCAATAATTCTATTTTTATCTGTTTTTTAAAAGTGATCTGCAAAGGAATTTGACAAAACAACATCAATTTGGGAAATATTTGTTGATTTCCCTTAATACCCATGGTGAGAAGGGCATTCAGCATGCAATCAGATTCAAACTTGCCTAAGCCGTGTTGTTATTGTTTAGGTTCCATGCTATCCAGCCCTTCTTGCATTGCTGGCTGTCACTGTGAGTGACATCTTAGTATACATTACAGTGGTGAAATCATATTAACCAGCAAACTACTTCAGATGAGAGACAGCCTATGTGGATCAACAGTTTTTTATTTTTTTTATTTTTATTAACCAATGTTGCATAGTTTTGGCAACACACTATTATTTTACACCTCATGGTGGAAACATTACTAGACTCCTTGCAAAACTCCACAACACTGAAACCCTTCTCTCACTTACCTAACACACTAGGGAGGAGGGTGGGCTTCAGAGCCCAAGCTCCATCCTGAGCCACAACTTCAGCTATTTTTAGAGTGCTAGGGCAAATTCCACTAGCCCAAGTCTGTCAATCTGGGCTGGGAGACTCACTCCCGCAGGCTGTGGAGACATACTCCTGGAGGCTGGCTCTAGTCAACTGCAGGATACAATGGCTGATTTGGTATCACTAGAATGCTGCATGATGGGGCATGTCTAATTGCGTGCTGGCAATATGAGTGGGGCTGGAAGTTCTGAGAAGTGCAAAAGGAAGAAATTAATTTTGAATTAATAATCTGCTGACTACTTCTCAAACTGGCAATTCAGACCATTTAATACACATTTCTAAAACTTACTTCATTAGACTCCACTTCAGGTCATTCTTCAGATAATCCATTTAAAAACTTTTTTTTTTAATATTACCAGTATTGATGGGTTTAAACTACAAAGTTTGGAAAATAACTTTTCCCAATTTCAGGGTTTTGGCTTGGTCCCTAAAAGGATAGAGGACAATCCATAAAATTCAGTTTCAGAAGCAATTTTTTCAAAAATCAGGGTGAGTTTGTATCTGGAGTTTGATTTGGGCCAGATCTTAAATTAACAATAATTGTCAGATTAGAGAATGAAATTGTGTGTGAAATTGACACAATGCAGGTTATAACAAACAATCCCAGCCTCCTATCCCCAACCAACTCACAAAGTTAGACACTAAAGAATTAATATGCGAAACATTCTAAAATCTAATCCAGACATAAGAATGCACAATTACAATTCTCATTGGCAGAAAAAGAAGCAATGTCTCAAATAATCCCCTTTTCATATAATTTAGTAGAAAAGATAGACAAAACTGTTTTACACAGTTATTATAAGGAAATGACAGTATATCAAACTGCAATAATCAATTCTTAAAAGCATCCATAGAAATCCATGAAAGCAATTTTCTCCCCTTGTTAAATTATGCCATACAATTATCTTAGATAATGGGGCTTTCTGTGATTGTTCTTTTAAGTTACAGTGACTTAACTACAGTTTGGTAATAACTAAATCTCTGTATGTTTATAGATTAATTTATAACTACAGAATTAACACAGACAAAACTTTTCCAGGAAGTGAAACAGAAATAAAAAAGAGAAGACTAACTATAGTTTGGAACTCTACATCTGTCTCACAACAGAACATAGAATTTCATAGTCATATCAAAGTGGTCACATCAAGTTACCAAAATAATTAGAATTAACTTGTTTAAAGCAAACTGTTTTAAAAAAACCCTGCTGCTCTACAATAGCAAGGGGGGTAGGGCAGAGGATTACCTTGCTAGAGAAACTGATATTTCAACATTTGCTCAATGGATCATGAAATATGAACACTAAAAACAGCATTTAAGAAAATTAATTTTTGCCTTTATATTTACTATATAAACATGACAGACACCTGTCTCAAATTTAACTTGTTATACCTTGGTTCACATTTTGTTTCTTAGGGAATGCAGTATTTTCTGTGCACAGTAATGAATTTTCAAAGGTCTGCAGCTCTGTATTTCAGATTAGAATTGAGACAATACATATGAATTTACCCTCAAAACATGCTTACCTGAAAGTTACATTAAAAAAAAAGAATTCCTTACTAGATTAAAAAAAAATGAAAATATAAACTCCACTACTAAACATCTGGTTCAGTTGTGGTCCAGGTCAGCTGTAACCCAAAACCTGGTCGTTTTAGTTTTTCAAATGTTTGTTTTTTTATTAAGACTGCATTCAACAAACAAAATTAGATGAAATAATGCAATATTGATTTTGTCTATTGAAACAATCTTATTTTTATAATAGTTATAATTTAAATTTCGGTGGAAGGGAAGAGTGAGTTGGGTTTGATATAAGTTGATCATTTTAATGTTCTGGTTGATTATTTTTTCTGCTTCATGAAATTAAGCTAAACATAAATACCAACTCAAACAAGTTGAAAGGTATTAGGCATTTGCCCCAAGTCTAATCATAATTGTGAAATCTGAATTTGGGTTAGCAAAAATCAGAAGCAACAGGCAGAGTGAATACATGTCTGACACACCTACACAGCATCCCACAACATCAAAGAAGAGGCACATTTCTGCTGGGGTAGTATTGGGAAGCACACACAGTTGCTTTCTGCTTTATTGTTAGAGGATTTCAATCTCAAGGCTCTTTAGGTCTGCCACCTTTCAAAAGCAATACAATCAATTCAGAGTTATAAAAATAAATCCATTCTGAAAATAAGTTAAATCAGAGGACTACATAAGCTGGTTCAGTATGGAAAGATTTTTAACCTTTTCAAATGAGAATTAAAGAACAATAAGTTTCATACTGTTTTATCAGAAATTTTAATTCTGAAGTGAAAGAACAGTTAATTACCTTACAGAAACTGTGGCTCATTGAGATGTGTTGTCCACACAGATTCCACTCTAGGTGTGTACATGTACCATGCATGAGAGATTGGAATCTTTTGAACAGCAACGTCTGCTGGGGCAATGCCGTGTCTTGGGAGACCTTGGGGCCACCATAGTTGTCACATGAGGGACAGTTGTAGAAACCTGGTGACTTAGAATCTGCCATTACAGGAGAGATACCTCCCAGTATGGGAGGTGAGAGTGGTGTGTGAAGACTTAAGTGTCTATTTAAAAACTCTCCTTTTTTTTGGATTAAATACGCTAATAAGCAGAGAACTCAGCAGAGTTCTAAAACAAACTACGCAAAAAGAAAAGATTTAATTAAGCAAGTTGCATTCCAGGATTTTTGGTGTGCTGTAGCAGTGTCCACATGGAATGTTACTTTGTGGCAATCTGCTGCGCTGTAGATTCAGAGTAATTTGTCATGGAGACAAGCCCTAACACTCATTTCTTCACTCTGGCCTTCCCATTATGCACACACAGCTAAAAAACAGAAAACACCCTTTTAGGGAAGGAATGAAGAGGAAATTTCAAATGACTGATGCTATCTCCTTATTCATAACTCTGGAAGGTGTCAAATTTCACGGTAATATGCACAGTTTAAGAATCTAAAAACAGGAGAACAGAACAGCAGACCGGGGCATCTCCCTCCCCTTTTTCTAATCCAATTAGAAATCTCACGGCTGATTCAGTGCTGTGGGAACACACAACACTTTTCTACCACAAAAGATAGAATTATTTTTGGTACTGCTACTAAAAACTCATCTTTCTTTAGGGAGAATTTTAATTTCATTCAGATTTCAGGCCAACTTTTCACACCCCAAGTCTAAGCTATTAGCTTATTTTTGCCTTTAATTGCTTTCTGATCCCACTCTTGCGCTGAGCTCCACACAAGCAGATCCTTATATCTGCACAGAGCTCCACTGAGTACAGTAACTAGTATATGAGTGTAGGGTTTCAGGATTGGGGCCTCTGCAAAAAACTGAGCTTGTGATCTGCAATATGTTGCTACTAAACTACCAGCTGATAATTGACCTCCCTATTTAGAACTATCAGAAAAATCCTGAGAGGGGACCCCTACTCCATATCAAGTATGGTTTCAAGTTTAGCAAGTGCAACGGATGAGACCAGTGTTGATGCTGTCCCATTTTCTATGGATGAATAAAAGATATTACCCCCCCTTCCACGCATTGGCACGGTTGAAGCACTGAGATGGGTCTATTCATCACTGCCTCACAAATTTTATCTTTAATAAGAGACAATTTCTGGCACTTATCTTAATGTAAAAATCTAGTTTAAAGGTTCTAAGTATTTCTTCATAATCAATTGAACTACTTTTACCTTTAGGTGCCTAGTACTGCTTCCATAAACACATGTTTAAAAAGTTCCTATTATAGTAACACTATTTTAGATGAGAGAATGAATAATCTTTCTATTAAAGCACTGTGTAATACCATATATTAAGGATACTACATAAAATATATGTATATTTTCTATTTGCACATTTTTATTGCATATGCATCACAACTTTGCAATCTTTACCAAGAAAAGTTATGCATCCTAAAAGAAGGCTTCCAATAAATTTACTAAGAGTGACCTAACAGCATTTTTGAGAGCTAATGTACAATGGACTCTTAAATACAGTATAAAATAATATTTTGCATTGTATACCATCTTTCATCAAAGAACCCAAAGCACTTTATCAACAGTTTAACTAACAATAGGCAGGTAAGTAATAAAATAACTACTTTACAGGTGAGGAAACTCAGGGACAGAAAAGGTAAGTGTATTGCCCAGCATCACACGAGTAAGATGACAGAACTCCCTTTTCTAAGTGCCCAGCTGACACACTACCTATATAGTTCTAAAATCTATAAAATATAAAATATAACTTTCCCAAGTTTTAATTGCAGAAAAACATCTATGGTAAAGTTATGCTAAAATAGGAAGATTACCTCACGATGATTTAGAAGTCTTTCCAAATCTGCTGCCATTTGATTCTTGACACGCAGCAAAGCTGTCTTTTCTTTATTTAAAAGGCTGGTAGAAAAGAGGATAGGAAATACAGTAATAGCAACGGATAATCTCTTCTAATCTTGTCTGGTTGAAACATGCATTTTTAAGACTAAATACTGGAAACAATGAATGTGCTCAAGCAATTGTATAAAATAATCCTTTATTCAAAAATTGTAGGTTGTTAATGCATCTGAAAAGATAGGTATATGTGAATGCTTGCTTTAATCAAATAACAGAACTGATTCATTTAAATACAACACCACAGTAAAACAAAACTGATTTGATTTAAAGTGTGATTCTTCTCTTTAGAAGTGGCATCATAGAATTCTATTTTTATTGCGTCAGTTACTTCTAGATAATTTTTTCTCCATTTTACAAGCAAAAATAGATTTGTTTACCCCTAGTCCTCAAACCTGAACCTGAGGTATTCTCTAATTCTTATGCATCACCACCAGTAGAAAGGTTTGGCAAACCATATTAAACCCTCACTCTGCTGTGTAATTTTTTGCCTCCACTGGATTTGTGCTGGTGTAACTGACGGCTATGTAATTGGATTTTTAAAAATAATTCTGCTGATGATGCATAAGAAGGAATAGAGTCCAACTTGCACTCTCCTAACTTTATGGTCTCTGCAGAAGTAGTAAAAAAATTATTTTTGCCACATATTATTTACTACTATAGTAGCACCCACAATCTCAGGTTTATCTTGAACACATGTATAACTTAGGAACAATGGGATGTATCAAAGACCCAGTGTCATGCTTAATTTTAATTGTCCTTCCTTTTGTTATCTTACATCACTGTATTAACTTGTAAAACAATTCTTCTCTCCAAATTCTGATTCTAGGCAGCTACTCTTCTAGTATAATTAAATGTATTTCCATATTCAGCTTTTGTGTCAGACTCCAAGAATAAATGCCAGATTGTCAGACTCGTAAGATTTGTATATGCTGTTGCCCAATTTTGTTTCCATAGTCCCAAGAATTCAGAAAAAGGGGACTGATGTCAGCATCACATGACCAAACCAAATAATCTTCACAACAGGTTAAACTTGAAATCAACACCACAGTAAAATGATTAGTCATATAGCAGTAAAAACAGGTTATGAAACTCAGAAGCAGTCTAAGAAGGAAACACATAATAAACTGAATGGAATTATTTAGATATGATTCAAGCACACCAAATGTTTAATGTTCAGAGTATAAATTTTATAGAAATGATCAATCTACTGCATCATACATTTTTTAAAAATGGCCATATACCTATGGCTTTTTCCATTTTAGAACAGCAACATCGATTTTGGATTTGGGTACTTCCTGGGAATTAACAACCTGTTCAAGTAAATAGCCCTTGATTGAGCTTTAGAGCCACCAGCTCCTTCCAGGCAGTCATTACTTTCCCAGGAAGTGTCCTGCAATTTGATTCATACTGCTTGAGCTATAGTTTCAAAGCCTCACTACATTTTAAACTATTTTAATTATATATTTTTAATTTAGGCAGTACTTTTATCCTCTGTCATTTTTAACACATACTGAAGCTGCCAAACTCAGTGTTCTTTCTATATGCATGTCTTGTTACTCAGTGATACTTCAGTTTTTCTTGGACTTACATATTTTATAAACAGCAGAAACCAAGCTTTCAAAGTTGGAGTTCTTATGCATGACTCACAAACTTAAAGAAACCACAACATAAAGTTCCTTGTATACTTTATACAGTATATTGCACAAGAGTATATTTCACTGTTAATTATTAGTCAGAAGCTCATGTCTGAAGTTCAGTTTCATCTGCTGAATAAAATAAATTCCAGTTATACTGCTTCTTTCCCTTTTGAATCAACACACCATGATTACTCCATAAAGTGAAGCTATAACATTGTTCTAATTTTTGCTTATGAGCAAATTTAAGGATGAAACTATGCTGTTTCGTTTAGTTTTGTTAACTCAGGGCTTTTCTACACTATCAAATTAAGTTGACATAAGTTAGGTCAATCTACAGCAACCAGGAGGCGGCTGGGCTCGGGCTCCTCTTACCCAGCTCCTCAATTCCTCACCGGAAGGCAGCCAGGCTCAGGCTGTCCCTCCGCCCCTGCTCAGTCCCTAACTGGGAGGTGGCAGCGGCTGTCAATTCCAGTGGTGGGGCTCCAGGTTGTGAGCCCTGTGCAAGGCTGACAGCCAACAGGTGATGTAACTAATGCATTTCCCTAACTACATCGATCTAAGCGTTACGCCTTTTGAAGAGATGGAGTTATTAGGTTGATGTAGTGGGCAACTTGTGTAGTCCCAGATGACTGGAAAAAGGTAGATATAGTGCCTATCTTTAAAAAAGGGAAGAAGGAGAATCTGGGGAACTACAGACCAGTCAGCCTAACCTCAGTCCCTGGAAAACTCATGGAGCAGGTCCTCAAGGAATCTGTTTTGAAGCACTTGGAGGAGAGAGAGGTGATCAGGAACAGTCAACATGGATTCACAAAGGGCAAGTCATGCCTGACCAAACTGATTGCCTTCTGTGATGAGATAACTAGCTGTTATGGAACTAGGCTGTTCTCAGTGGTGGCAGATGACAGAACAAGGAGCAATGGTCTCAAGTTGCTTGTGAGTCACCTGATTGGAATGGGGAAAGTCTAGGTTGGATATTAGGAAAAACTATTTCACTAGGAGGGTGGTGAAGCACTGGAATGGGTTACCTAGAGAGATGATGGAGTCTCCATTCTTGGAGGTTTTTAAGGCCCAGCTTGACAAAGCCCTGGCTGGGATGATTTAGTTGGGGTTGGTCCTGCTTTGAGCAGGGTGCTGGACTAGATGACCTGCTGAAGTCTCTTCCAATCCTAATCTTCTACAATTCTATGACTTTCATTGGTGGGAGTACCATTCTAATGTAGACACTTACATAGGGTACGTCCAGACTACCCGCAGTATCGGCAGGTAGCGATCAATTTATCGGGAATCAATATATCGCATCTCATCTAGACGTGATATATCAATCCCCAAACGTGCTCCTCGTCGACTCCGGAACTCCACTGGAGTGAGTGGCAGTAGTGGAGTCGATGGGGGAGCCGCGGACGTCGATCCCACACCATGAGGACGGGAGGTAAGCCGGAATAAGATACACTGACTTCAGCTACGGTATTCCCATAGCTGAAGTTGTGTACCTTACATTGACACCCCTCCTAGTGTAGACCAGGCCATAGTTACATTGACGTAAACTGCCTTATGGTTACGATGACCTAACTCTAGTGTAGATCTGGCCTCAGTCTTCAGTCATTACTGTGAATACAGAATTATCAGAAAGTGCCAGTTTCCAGATTTAGAACTGCTTTGTTCTTGGTCTTCATCCATTGTTGGAGTAAAGGAAAAAAAATGTGCATGCTACTGCAAATATAGCAGATAAGATACACACACATTAGTGGAAAAGTGGAGCTATCAGAGACAATTTTATTAACATGCATACTGGTAACTACCAAATAATATCAGAGAGCAGGAAGTCCTTCCAAAGTCAATTTTGGGAAGCAGCTTATTTTTCTTCATTACCATTAACAAAGATCCTGACTTGGCACTCCAAATCACAGCATCCAACATGCCAATAATCTCTGCATCCCAGCTGGAAAAGGCTCTAAATCTTGGGCTAAGAGATCAAGATTGCACATGGCCAAACTTTCATCAGTGCTAGTGGTTTCTTTCTAATCTGCTTGAGGACAATTACCTCAGCTCCCAAATCCCCTAGAACTGGGAGGCCACAAACCCTCATCAGCCAATGAATTAAGTTTTAACATATTTATTTAGTCTTCTGTCAAGGAATATTTGCCACTAATAGACACTAGGAAAAGGTTTCAATGCATCCCCACTGCAAATACCAAAAATCCCAATCTGAGATAAGAGTGCATGTCCATGAGAAAGACATCAACTCTGATGTCAGAAAGGAGCACACTAACCCTTAGCAGTCTCAACAACCAATCGTTTATTTGATGGTTATTACCATGAATTCCTGGGCAACACTGCTTTATTAATTTAGATGGAATAAATAGGCCCAAAGAGTCAAAGGTGTTAACATAACCCTGAAACTGTCCAACATTAAAGTTTTAAACAATAGTTGGAGTTGGTATACAAAAATGTCTATTTAGCACCATGGCAAACCCACTGTTAAAAAGTTTTCTAACCTTTTACTAGAAGTACGGAAAACAAAAAGGAAAAACAATGAAAGCATTGGAATGTAAAGTATTAAATCAGGCTTTCATTTTAATAATATCCTTTGGTCCCTCTGCCTTTAACTGGAGAGAGTCCTCAGAAGAAAAATAAAGAACGGTTATTCACCTTCTCGTAACTGTTCTTCAAGATGTGTTATTCATGTCCATTCCAATCAGGTGTGTGTGCGCCGCATGCATGCCAGCTGGAAGATTTTCCCCTAGCAGCGTCCATAGGGTCGGTCTGGGCACTCCCTAGACCTGCACTTTCATGGTGCCCAATATAGAGCCCTGCCAACCCTCCACCTCCTCAGTTCCTTCTTGCCGGCTGCCCCAACAGAGGGGTAGGAGGGTGAGTATTGGAATGGACATAAACAACACACCTCGAAGAGCAGCAGTTACGAGAAGGTGAGTAATAGTTTTTTCTTCTTCAAGTGCTTGTTCATGTCCATTCCAATCAGGTGACTCACAAGCCAAAGTTCAGGAGGTGGAGTCAGAGTCATCCACTGACTGGAGTACAGTTCGTTCGAAGGCCACATCGTCTTTGGCCTGCTGAGTGATCGCACAGTGCATAGTGAAAGTATGTATAGAGAACCACACTGCTGCCCTGCAGAATTCCTGTGTGGAGAACTGTGCCAGGAATGCTGCTGAGGTGGCCTAAGCCCTGGTGGAGTGCATGGTGATCGGTGGAGTGGGCACCTTCACCAAGTGTAGCACTCCCGAATGTATGACGTGATCCATGATAAGATATGCTGCGATGACATAGGAAGGCCTTTCATTCTATCAGCCACCACCACAAATAACTGGACGGACTTTCAGAACAGCTTCGACCTCTCGATGTAGAAGGCTAGCGCTCTGCGGACTTCCAATGAGTGAAGCCTCTGCTCCTTTCCACTGGAATGCGGCTTAGGATAGAACACTGGGAGGAAGATGTCCTGGTTGATGTGAAACTGGGAGATGACCTTTGGGAGAAAGGCCAGGTGAGATCTGAGCTGAACATTGTCCTTATGGAATACCGTGTAAGGAGACTCTGCTTTAAGGGCCCTGAGCTCCAATACTCTCCCAGCTGAAGTTATTGTCACCAGAAACATCACCATGTAAGAGAGAGAAAGCAAGGAGCACGTCGCCAGTGGTTCAAATGGTGGTCCCGTAAGTCTGGAAAGGACTAGATTGAGGTCCCAAGCTGGGATACGCTGTCGTACTTGTGGGTATAGTCTGTCGAGACCTTTAAGGAAATGGCTGACCATTGGATTCGCGAAGACTGAGTAGCCCTCTGCGCCTGGATGGAAGGTGCAGATGGCTGCCAAGTGAACTCTTATTGACGACATGGACAGTGCCTGTTGCTTAAGATGGAGGAGATAGTCCAGTATAAATTGCACCAAGGCAAGTATCGGAGACTGATGGTGCTGCTCTGACCAGATCTACTTGGCCAGGTACGTCTCCCTTGTGGAGGGCTTGTCTGACTTGATCAGAGCAGGACAGCTCCACAGCATTCAGCCATAGAGCTGCCATGCTGTGAGATGGAGTGACTCGAATTCGTATGTTGGAGACAGCTGTGATCCTGTGTGATTAGGTCCCGGATAAGTGGTGGGGTGACCAGAGTTGCCATAGACATTTCTAGGAGCGATGTGTATCAGTGCTGGTGTGGCCAGGCTGGAGCTATCAATATCATTAGGGCTTGGTGTGGACAAAGCTCCGAACAAAGGACTGAATGACCCATCCAAGCTAGGATGTTTGTACTCCAGAGACTTGATTGATTTAAATCAGCAGTAATCTCATCAAGCCTTAAACAAGCCTGAAAAGACGGTTACTTACCTTTGTAACTGTTGTTCTTCGAGATGTGTTGCTCATATCCATTCCAGTTAGGTGTGTGCGCCGCGCGTGCACATTCGTCGGAAAACTTTTACCCTAGCAACTCGGTGGGCCGGCAGGTCGCCCCCTAGAGTGGCGCCATCATGGCGCTTGATATATATCCCTGCCGGCCCACCCGCTCCTCAGTTCCTTCTTGCCGGCTACTCCGACAGTGGGGAAGGAGGGCGGGTGCGGAATGGATATGAGCAACACATCTCGAAGAACAACAGTTACAAAGGTAAGTAACCGTCTTTTCTTCTTCGAGTGATTGCTCATATCCATTCCAGTTAGGTGAATCCCAAGCCTTATGTAGGCGGTGGGGTCGGAGTGAAATGTGGCAGAATGAAAACTGCTGAGCCAGAGGCTACAGCATCTCCTGACTGTTGAACCAGGGCATACTGCGAAGCAAAGGTATGGACCGAGGACCAATGGAGCTGCGCGACAGATCTGGTGGGTAGGAACACGAGCCAGCAAGGCGGCAGATGAAGCCTGAGCCCTGGTAAACTGCACGATGATGTGGCTTGGGGAAAATATGAGCCAAATCATAACAAGTTCGGAAGTCTGCCATCACCCGAGATGTGATCCTCTGAGAGGAAAACAAGCAAGCCCTCCCTTTGGCCCGCTACCGTGACAGAGCTGGGGCACCTTACGAAATGGTTCTGGCAGCGCAATATAAATGCGAGCACTCCACAGATGTCCAAGGAGTGCAATGGTTGTGCCCATTGCGTTGAGCTGTGGGTAACATGAAAGGCCGAAACCACCTTAGGGAGGAAAGCCGGGTGCGGTCATAACTGCACCTTGTCTTTGTGAAACCTAGTGTACGGCGGAACCCTCGTAAGAGCTCTGAGCTCGGAGACCCGTCTGGCCGATGTAACAGCTACGAGGAAAGTTTGTCGTCCAAGACGGGTATATCAGAGGGCCAGTCGTGAACGGCTCGACTGGGGGAGACATAAGTCTGATTAAAACTAGGTTGAGGTCCCAGGTTGGGGCTGGCGGCGCACCCGAGGGTGCAAGCTCTCCAAGCCCTTGAGGGATCTCGAACCCATAGAGCATGAGAACGCGGAACGTCCACCTTAGCCTGGCTGGAAGGTAGAGATGGTTGCTGAGTGTATCCTCAGCGATGATACTGCCAGGACCTGCCGCTGAAGGCCAGAGGTAGGCCAAATAGAGGGGGTCGAGACCTCGGCAGGAGCAAGATCGAGCGTATTGCAGCTGTAGAAGAAATGCTTCCACCTGGCCCGGTACGTTGACCAGGTGGAAGGCTTCCTGTCACCCCGGCTCAGTTACGCAGCGGCCACACCGTGAGGCGAAGAGGCTGCAGGTCCGAGTGACGAAGCCTGTTGTTGCTCTGAATGATGAGGTCTGGGTGGGGTGGCAGGGTAATTGGGTCTGTTATTGACAGGCCGAGCAACGTGGTATATCAGTGCTGCCTGGACCACTCTGGAGTGATCATGATGATGCGCGCTCTGCCCCTGCGGAGTTTGAGCAGGACCTAATGAACCAGTGGGAACAGTGGGAAGGCATAATGGAGTTGGCCTTTCCACGGCATCAGGAATGCGCCCAAGACCGAACCTGAGGAGAGACCTTGGAAGGAGCAGAACATCTGGCATTTTCTGCTCTCTCGGTGAGCGAACAGGTCTATGTGAGGAAACATCTCCGCTTCTGGACAGCAGAACGCCTCACATGGGGCAGAGTGATCACTCGTAAGACAGGAAAGGCCTGCTGAGTCCAAGCGCCAAGACGTTCCGAACGCCTGGGAGAAGGGACGTCACCAGCTCCATCGAGTAGGCCATGCAAAAGTCCCGGAAATGGATGGCCTCCTGACAAAAAAGTGGGGGGGGGGGACCATGTCCCTCCCTGGATACTTATGAAGCACATGGCCGCTGTGTTGGCTGTAAACACCGAGATACAACGGCCTCGCAGCTGCCGCTGGAACCCCTGGTACGCCAGGCGGACTACTCTCATTTTTGGGGCATTGAAGTGGAATGCCAGCTCCCGAGAAGACCAAAGGCCTTAAGCTCGGAGGTGACCGTGAGCACTTGAGCAGAGAGATGATGCGTCCGTCGTCAGGGGCAGTGAGGGCTGGGGCGGAGGAAACCGCCTCCCTGCCCACACCAGGGAGGGAGTTAGCCACCACTCTAGGGAGCCTAAGGTGCTTGAGGGAACGGTGACTACCATGACCATTGGCTCCCTGTCCGGGTGGTACGCCGAGGTGAGTCGGACTTGGAAAGGACGGAGGCGGAGCTTGGCATGTTTGGTTACCAACTTGCGGGCAACCATGGACCCAGGAGACTGAGACAAGTACGAGCCGAGGTCGTTGGGAAAGCCTGCAGACCTCAGATGATTGTTGCCATCGCCTAAAACCGCAGTTGTGATAAGCAGGCTCCGGCTAGGTAGGAGACCAAGATAGCTCCTAGGAAGTCCAACCTCTGCGTGGGAACCAGAGTGGATTGCTCTATAATGATCATCAGGCCTCGACCTGTGAATAAGACCGTGACGATGCCCACGCGCTGAGTGGTTTGTGTCTCAGAGTCTCCTTGGATAAGCGAATCGTCCAGATACGGAAAAACGCATATCCGACATCAGCGAAGGTAGGCGGCGACTATGGCCGTAAACCAGAAGTACTGACAGTCAGCTAGAAGGCGGAGGTATCTCCTGTGCGGAGGGAAGATGGCGTAGCGAAAGTACGCGTCCTTCATATCCAGGGCGGCATAGTAGCCCCCAGGAGGCAAGGATGGAATAATGGTTCCCAGGGATACCGTGCAGAACTTCAACCTTATCCTAAACCGGTTGAGTCCGTGCAGGACTAGGAAGGTCTGAGACCTGCGTTCGAGTGGGGAACTAGGGCATAACGGGAGTAAAACCCCTTGCCCCTTTCGTCCGTCGGCGTCTGCACCTCTTGTACGAGGAATTGCTCGTGAGAGGGGTCCCTGAACGGGGACAGGGCTGGAATAAATTAGAGGTGGTATCTATGCTCCACCGTGCGCAGGATCTAGTGATCTGAAATTAACTAGGGCCACGCCAGGAGAAAGCGGGATTGGGATCCCGGTCTGTGACTGGTACACCGCCCTCAGGCGCACCTTGCGAGGTTCGTCTGCGACCACCTTGGCCTCGCCGTTTGCCAAAGTCCTGTCTCTGGCTAGGCACAGAGTATGGCGGGTGGGGGCAGAAAGGCCTGCGTTTAGTCGCTGGCAAATGCATGCTGAGAGAGCGCATTAGGACCCTATCGTCCATTAGGCTTGGCAGCCTGGGGCTGTCTTTGCCGCGAAAGGCCTTTACCACAAAGGGTAAATCCTGAATGGCATACTGCAGCTCCGGCCGGAGGTTTAAAACCTGGAGCCATGAGATGCACCTCATGGCGACACCAAAGGCCAGAGTCCTGGCTGCAGAGTCTGCTGCATCGAACGAGGCCTGGAGGGATGCTCTGGGTACCTTTTTCTTTTCCCCCGTCCTCCAAGACGGCAGCGAACTCTTGGCCGGTTTCGGGGCTGGCGCCCGCTGGCCATCGTATGAGAATCGTGGTCCTGAGCATAAGATCTGCGCATGTGGGATGACACGCATGCGTGTCCGGATGGCCATGGAGGTACTAAAAGAAGGCACAGGCAGAGTCTCTGACTCTATCGGACCTTGCCCAACTCGGCACCGGGAGCCGGCACCGGGATGCGTACCGGTACCTGGAACGAGATCCAGACCCGCAACCAGAATGGTGCCTGGAGGTCGACCGAGATCTCGAGGTTCGGGAAGAGGCTACAGGAGTCAAGGTACCTGTCGCGGTGCCGGGAGTCGGAACGGTGCCGATAGCGGGTCGGCGAATGGGATACCGACCGGTGCAGCGAGTGCGACTAGTACCGATGAGGAAAACAGCACCGGGACTGCAAGTGGTGTCGGGCGTGCCGACAGGATCTGGAGTGTCTGCGGGACCGTGATCATGAACGGTGCCGCTCTGCTGTGCTGACAGAGGATGGTCACATGAAGAGACTGTATTACCCGCACCGGCGGTGCCGGGGTCAGGCAGCATCGACTCTGTCATGGCAATGAGAGCCCTCGCCGTTGGTAATGCCTCCAGCATGGAGGGAACAGCAGGCTCAACCACAGTGCATACTGGGGAGCTGTCAGGCACCGGATTCGAAGGCCCTCATGGGACCGGGATCGACGGTACCGAGGTCGTCAGAGCTTCGGTGGGCGTCGGTGCCGGGCGATCCGAGTTAGATGAGCTGTGTGGCTGCGGTGCCATCGGCACGGAAGCAGCAGGAGCAATAAGCTCAACCACGGCGCGCGCCGGGGAGCCATCAGGCACCGGATTCCACGGCCCTTGTGGGACTGGAATCGACGGTGCCGACGTTGTCGGTGCCGGGCAATCCGACTTAGACGAGCTGGCTGCGGCGCCGTTGGCACGTAAGCAGCAGGAGCAGTAGCTCAACCACGGCGCGTGCCGGGGAGCCGTCAGGCACCGGATTCTACGGCCTTTATGGGACCGGGATCGACGGTGCCGACGTCGTCGGTGTCGCAGCAAGTGTCGGTGCGGGGCGATCCGACTGAGACGAGCTCTCTGGCTGCGGTGCCGTTGGCACGGAAGCAGCAGGAGCAATAGCTCAACCACGGCGCGTGCCGGGGAGCCGTCAGGCACCGGATTCTACGGCCCTTGTGGGACCGGGATCGACGGTGCCGACGTCGTCGGTGCCGCAGCAGGTGCTGGTGCCAGGCGATCCGACTAGAAGAGCTCTCTGGCTGCGGTGCCGTTGGCACGGAAGCAGCAGGAGCAGAAGCTCAACCACGGCGCTTGCCGGGGAGCCGTCAGGGACCGGATTCTACGGCCCTTGTGGGACCGGGATCGACGGTGCCGACGTCGTCGGTGCCGCAGCAGGTGTTGGTGCCAGGCGATCCGACTTAGACGAGCTCTCTGGCTGCGGTGCCGACGGCACGGAAGCAGCAGGAGCAGTAGCTCAACCACGGCGCGTGCCGGGGAGCCGTCAGGCACCGGATTCTACGGCCCTTGAGGGACCGGGATCGACGGTGCCGACGTCGTTGGTGCCTCAGCAGGTGTCGGTGCCGGGCGATCCGACTTAGACGAGCTCTCTGGCTGCGGTGCAGTCGGCACGGAAGCAGCAGGAGCAGTAAGCTCTACCACGGCGCGTGCCGGGGAGCTGTTAGGCACCGGATTCAATGGCCCTAGGGGACTGGAATCGACGGTGCCGATGTCATCGGTGCCTCTGCAGGTGTCGGTGCCGGGCCATCCGACTTAGGCGAGCTCTCTGGCTGCGATGCAGGTGGCACGGAAGCAGCAGGAGCAGGGGGCTCTACCACGGCGTGTGCCGGGGAGCCGTCAGGCACCAGCAGGAATTGTAGGCTCTCTCAACCTCGGAGGAAGGGAGCGGTGCCGAGTCGACTTCGGTGCCGGCGACGGCCGGTGCCGAAAGGCCTTGGCAGTACCGGCGGAGTCCGGTGCCGAGGAGGCGCTTCTGCCAGCCGCTTGATCATCGCTCGGCGCCCAAGGTGGAGGGGTAAGTGAAAGTCCCGCTCCTTTTTGTTCTCGGCTTAAAAGCCTTGCAAATGGGGTACTTAGCTGTCAAGTGATTCCCTGAGGCACTTCAAACAGGAGTCGTGTGGATCTCCCTTCGGCATCGGCTTCTGGCAGGCCGAGCCCATTTTAAAACCCGGTGAGCCGTGCATGGGCTCCGGCACCGGGTTCATGGAAGGGGCTACTTCCTGAACCCCGCTAACAATTATCAATCTAACTATGTTAGCAGAGAAAAAACGTATAACTATACAAATATATATATAAAGGAATTATAACTGTATAACTATATACGAGAACTACGAGTAGCTAGGGAAGTGGAGGTCAGCTAAGCCGCGCTCCACTGTTCCAACGACCGACACGGGCGGTAAGAAGGAACTGAGGAGCGGGTGGGCCGGCAGGGATATATATCAAGCGCCATGATGGCGCCACTCTAGGGGGCGACCTGCCGGCCCACCGAGTTGCTAGGGTAAAAGTTTTCCGACGAATGTGCACGCGCGGCGCACACACCTAACTGGAATGGATATGAGCAATCACTCGAAGAAGAACTAAGAACTTTGCAACTGTTGTACGTATTTGAGTCCATTTAACCAATTTTAACTTTCATTTATATTTCTCTCTTTTTATGAATAAGCCTTTAGATTTCAGGTTCTAAAGGATTGGCAACAGTGTGATTTGTGGGTAAGATCGGACTTGTATATTGACCTGGGTCTGGGGTTGGTCCTTTGGGATTGAGAGAACCATTTTTTTTCTTTTACTGAGGTATTGATTTTAATAACCATTCATCCCCATAAGGAGTGGTGCTGGTGGTGATACTGGGAAACTGGAGTGTCTGACGGAATTGCTTGTATGACTTCTGGTTAGCTAGTGGGGTAAAATCGAAGTCCTCTCTGTTTGGCTGGTTTAGTATTCCTTAGAAGAGAAGGACCTTCAGTCTTCGGCTGTTTCTGCCCTGCTCTAAGCAATTTGTCCAGAATTGATACTCTCCGTAGTGTCCCTCCAAAGGTCGCATTGTTGCACTAGGTCCCTGCGGATCTTGAGGAGCACCTTGTGAACAAGAGAAACCAGCAGGAACACATATAGGAGGTGGCCTCCTCACGGAAATAGGAACATATCTGCTATGGATCCTGGGTTGTGACTCAGGAAGGAACAGAATAGGTGACACTTCCTGTTGTGGCGTGTGGCAAATGTCTATTTGGGGAAAGCCCCAGTGTTGGAAGATTGAGCTCCCTATGTCTGGCCACAGAGACCACTCATGGCCATGAAAAGACCTGCTGAGACTGTCCACCAGCTCGTTCTGTATCCCAGGGAAGTATTGATGCCTGCTGGTGTATTGAGTGCTCTACACAAATCCCATGGCATGAGGGCTTCCCAGCACAGGGGAGAGGAACATGCATCCCTGTTTGTCGATATAAAACATTGCCGAGGTGTTGTCCATGAAGACTGATATACTTCTCCCTGATATATGGACTCCAAAAGCCTGGCACGCCAGAAGCACCGCTCTCAGTTCTCTGACACTGATATGCAGAGTGAGCTCTGCCTGAGACAAGAGGCCTTGTGTCCTGATGTCTCCCAAATGTCCACCACATCCCAGATCTGATGCATCTGTCACTAATGAGAGGGATAGCTGGGGGCTGGTGAAGGGGACCTTTGCACAAACTACCTGTGGGTCAAGTGACCACAGGAGGGAGTCTAGTATTGAGCAAGGCAGAGTTATGACGCTGTTCAAAGCATCCCGAGCTGGTCGATATATTGACACTAACCATGACTGGAGTGGGCAAAGCCTGAGTCTGGCGTGCTGTACTACATAGGTAAAAGTAGCCAGGTGCCCCAGAAGCTTCAGGCAATTCCTTGCTGTAGTAGTGTGGAACTGCCTGAGACCCCGTCTGGCTTCTGGGAGGTATGCCCTGGCTTGAGTTGAGTCTAGCACTGCCTCTATGAACTCTATTCTCTGCCCTGAGGACAGTATTGATGGGACCTCATTTAGGAGGAGACCCAGTTCGTCGAACGTCCTTCTGATGAAGCTGACCTGTGCTTCCACTTGAGATCTGGAGTGGCCTTTGATCAGCCAGTCGTTGAGATACGGGAACACCTCTACCTGCCGTTTGTGCAGGAATGCCGCCACGACTGCCATGCACTTGGTGAACACCCAAGGTGCTGCTGACAGGCCAAATCGAAAAACAGTAAACTGACAGTGGCTGTTGTTCACAACAAACCTGAGATATCTTCTGTGAGGTGGGATTATCAATATGTGAAAGTACGTATCCCTCAAGTCCATGCTGGAGGTACTGATGCTGTAGCCACCAGAGGTGCCGTTGATGGGAGGGTTGGTGCCATGATACTGTAGGGGACAACGGCGGTTGGTGGCATCTGCGGGGGGACAAAGGATGCCAAGAACACTGATGCCGACCTGGGCCTTAGGCCCTGGATTTGTCCCTGGCTCTGATGATATGCCCAGGGTGTCCAAAAGGGCCACTGTATTGAAGGCTGCCACTGTGGAGCCCATGGTGCTGGGTAGGGTTGGTGGTCGTGGCAGGATCTAGACCTCCTGCTCCAGATCCTATTGGAGTGATAGGACTCTGCCTCCAACTCCAAGTAGGAGTACCACGGAGGAGTGGTACTCTGGGCTGCCGGAGAGCAGTGCCAAGAGATTCGGAACCGGTGTGGCTCCCCTGCGTGGGTGGGCCGCGCTGGGGAGAGGTGTGCCGGAGATGGGGATCAGCGCACCATCATCACTGGGTTTGCCCCTTGATTGAAACTGGGGCCACGCAGTCACTGGCGACTTCTCTCTCCTCTATGGGGAGGATGGCGCCATGAGGCGTATAAGGTCCTTGGCTGCTTCGAATGCCTCTGGCGTCGAGGGGAGTGGGAGATGATCACCTTGGAGGTCCGGGGACCATTAAGGGTTTGGAGTGAACTGAGCCCCAGACAGGGCAGGAGTCAACAAGACTCCGAAAGGTTGGAGAGACGAGTTGGCCTGGCTCGAAATGTGTTCAATGCCGCAGGTCCCCTGGTCTTTAGAGCGGGAGAGCGACCCTTATCTGGCCTTTTCTTCTTCTGTGGTACCAGGGACTGAGAACGGCGCCAGACAGAAGAGGGTTTCTTATGGGCGGAGCCGTGGCAGTACCGTGAGTCCTTAGGGTCCTTCCTTGGTGCTGGCTTGTGCACTGTCAGTGCTGGGACACTGCAGACTGACAAGTGCTCGGTATGGGTTCTGCAGACCCCATGTCGGATTGTGGTTGGAGTGCTGTTTTCGTTATCAGAATCTTGAACCTTTGATCCCAATCTTTAAGGGTCTTAGGGCAAAATCCCTTGCAGATCCTGCACTTGTCCTTTTGGTGGTTCTCCCCAAGGCACTATAGACAAGCAGAGTGCGGGTCACTCTTCGGCACAAATGTGCCACAGTCCTCACACAGTTTGAAGCCTGGGGATCGGGGCCTACCCCAGAGCCAGGGAAAACGTTGGGGGGGGGGGAACCCCAAGAATCACAACAACTGACCATGACTAATAACTAACAAACTATTTACAGCTATTTAACAATGAAGACTGAAGTGGACACTGCCGAAAGCACTTGCAATGTAACAGCGACAGTTATTCCAGCTAGCCGTCACTGGCGGTAAAAAGGAACTGAGGGAGTGAGGGGCTGGCAGGACCCTATATTGGGCGCCATGAAGGAGCTGTTCAGGCAGACCCTACGGATGCTGCTAAGGGAAAAATCTTCCGGCTGAAAAATCTTCTGGCTGGTGTGCACACAGCGCGCATACACCGGATTGGAATGGACACGAACAAGCACTCAAAGAAGAACCATTGTTTGACAGTCACTTAGATGGTATTAAAGATGGTAATAATGCTCCTTTTTGGGAAAAATAAAAGATGTTAGCTGAGATGGGCTGGAGCTGTTGTTATTGCTGTTGTTAAATCCAATCCCATTTGCTAAGGGGGGAGGGAGGGAGGAGGGGAAACCGAGAAACACACACACAAAAGGAGAGAGAAAAGAACAGTAAAGAAAGAAATTGCAGCTCCTGTCTCTGGTGTTGACTTTCACTTGCAACCTCACTGCTGGAAAAACACAGGCCCAGTCACTCTGAGACCTGGCAAACTTGTACCAGCATTAGGCTGTTTAGGACATTGCCTTTAGTTGCCTCTCTGGTCACAGGCTCACTGAAGCGTTGCAAAATATACAATCTTAGCTGGCTACACAAGACTCTTATTAGACAAAAGGCAAAAGTAGAGAGACAGGAAAGAAAAGAAATAAGGTGGGTAAGGAAAAAGGACACATGGGGAGTGGGTGAGTCGAAGTTTCACATCCCAAGTGGTGACTGGGATTTAGCCAAGGCCAGTGGAAGTATCATCTGAGTCCCCCTCTCTGGCCCAGTCTGGTCAAAACATCTCTCAGGAGTGGAACAAAGAAGATTTGGGTGTCCCAGGAAACAGTGGATATGGTAGCCGTAGTGCCGTGCAGAAAAACGTGATGGCATGCAAACAGCCCTCCTGGAAGACATACAGCTGAGCAATTTGCAGTTGCTGGCAACAGTCACACATCACCTTGACATGGCTGAGCACTGTTTCTGGGCCCAGGAAACAAGCACTAACTGGTGAGACCACACCGTTATGCATCTATGGGATGATAAGCAGTGGCTGAAGAACTTTTGAATGTATACAGCCACTTTCCAGGAACTGTGTGAAGAGTTTTCCCCAGCCATGATGTGCAGCAATATTAAAGTGAGAGCCGCTCTGACAGTGGAGAAGCGAGTGGCGATTTGTTTGTGGAAGCTTGTAATGCCAGACTGCTACCAGTCAGTGGAGCATCAATTTGGAGTGAGTAAATCTACCCTGGGATCTGTTGTGATGCAAGTTTGCCGGGCCATCAACAGACTTCTGCTACGAAGGGTAGTGACTCTGGGGAACATGCAGGAAATAGCGGATGGTTTTGCCGTGATGGAGTTCCCTAACTGTGGTGGGGCAATAGCCGGAACACAAATCCCTATCTTGGCACCAGATCACCTTGTGAAGGAGTACCTAAATTGAAAAGGATACTTCTCAATGGTGTTGCAAGCACTGGTGATTCACGGGAAAGGTGCATGATGCGGGCAGAGACTTTGTTTCCAGACTGCAAAATAACCATTGGTGATGTTGAAATGCCAATGATGAGCCTTCATCCTTAAGGTCTACTTTGCAGTTAGAGTTGTGCAAAGTAGACATAAGGGCGGGGAGGGTCAATGATCTGACTCAAAAACTCTAAGAAGAGTATAATTTCTTTCCCAATCATTCCAATGGGTTATTAAGCCTGAAGTCTAGTTATTATAATTAAAATGTCGATATTAATTATTTCACTGGTAACCACTACAAATGTCTGAGACATGGGAAAAGCTTTTAGCCAATGTAATCATTTAATTAGATAAATATTATCTCCATTTTACAGATAAAACCATGCAGGATCAAAAATCAGTTTTTCCAGGCTTCCTATCTATGTCAGACTGACTGGGAGTGAGAATCATTCCTGCTTGTGGAGGTAGAACAGTGCTGTTATGTTGTCTGTAAGCACTTACTCTACGTGGTTCGTGCTGAGCCAAAAGAGATTTTCATGGGACCCAAGCTATTAGGTAGACTCTAATGTTTATATGGCATTTGGCTTTCCCATGTTCCAATGACCACGAACTGTCTGCTCTCAGAAATGAGCTCCTCAACCAAGATTGGAGGTATCTGTGATAACTACTGGTGATAAGAGATGCAGATTGAAAAAAGACTCCCTTAAGTAAATTGCCCTTTTATATCCACCACCTGAGAGACTTTTGGACTTTCAGGATAACAGTCAAAAATGCAATCATGCTGTGCATGCAGTCACACCCAGATTTTAATGGTTTCATCCACATTTGTGCATAAATGTCACATATGTGAAAGAGGCCATGAGGTTTGTCATCAGTATGAAAAAAAGCACATTCATTTTTGAGGTTTCTGTTTCATGAAGGGGTTGGGAAAATGTCAAAAAAACCCTTTCCTCTGGAAGGAAAATATTGACTTCTATTGAGTCAAAGATATCCCCAATGAAAGATGTGGGATATCACCTTTCACTGGGGATATCTGGGAAGGTTTTCTCTCCAGTTTATCTGCACATCTAGAGTTTGAAACAGACGGTTCCTCTTCAAGTGGTTATAGACGTGCATTCCACTCAACTGTACTTTCTTTCCAGAGATTCCTCCAAATCAAACAACTATCCATGTTTGGATACATATTCATTCCCTGTCATGTAAGGTGGTATGCTGCCACTAAAGCCAAATACCAGTTCTGTACTCCCAGTGCTGTATAGTCTGAAGGGGAAGACTTTTATTGACAGTGGTTGTTTCACAGTGGTGTGAATGTATGCATCTCTTAAGTAGTTACTGTTTAACTACTGAATAGTTAATGTTTTAACTTTGCTTCATAAATGAATTCTGGGACTTGTCTTTTATTTATGCCTCAGATTGTACCTCTCCCAGCTCATAGGACAGTCCATAACATAATCTCTCTGGTTACAAACTACTTCCCTTATTCCATATGAAGTCTGGTTTGTTCCTCTCTGCTCCTATGACCTTCCTCTTCTTCCCACCATCTCTCCCCAACTCCAAACTCCTCTTTAAATCCAACTCTTTCCCTATTGCCTCTCTCCAGCTCTATGAGACTGCGGGAAAACCTGGATGTGAGAACTGCAGCATATAAAACTGATTTAGAAAGCGATGCAGTGGCAAAGTCTCAAACGTTATGACACTAATACTATTTTCTAAGTTGGGATGCAGATAAATATAAAAATGATACACACAAAATGTTTTGGTATTTACCTGATATCTTTCTCAAGTTGTGTAATATGTTCTTTCTGTAAATGTATCTGAGAATCTCTCTGTTGTACAGACTCAATGAGGTACTTGTATGGCTGTTGTACTTGACTCAACAAAGAATTGGCTCTGTGAAGCTGACAAAAGACAAAAAATGTATTTATTTAAAAATGATGAAGTAGTACAACACATTATGATCATAGAAAAGGGATAATCTGACAGTAAAAACATGCAACCCCCTCAAACCATGGTGCCAATTCCCTTTCATCTACAACTGCTCCTCTCCTCTAATTCGATTCTAGATCCATTTGAATCTGGCTTCTGAACGCTATACTCCACTGAAAGTGTTGTCGACAGAATTTTTAATGGCCTCCTACTGTTCAAATCTCAGGGTCTTTTCTCCACTTCATCTTCCTAAATATCTTGGCTGTCTTCGACACCACTGACACACTCCTCTTCTTGAGCACTTGTCTGCCCTGGCTTTCATGACTCCATTGTCTGTATTCAGTTTCATTTGGTGGGGTCCTCAAGAGCTCTATCTTTTTTCCTTTCCTTTTCTCTCTCTAAGCCCCATCTTTGGGTGATCTTATCTGCAAATATGGCTTCAACTATCATATTTATATTGATGACTCCTCTCTTCCCTCCCATTTGTTTTATTCATCTGTTGTGCTTTTCTTATCTTCTAAGACTGCAAAACTTTTTGGGATGAGTAATGCTTTTTATTAAATGCATGTGTACAGCACCTAGCACAATGACATAATTATTGATTAGGGCTTCAAGATGCAACCTCAATACAAATAAATAATATAATAGATCATGTCACACACAAATAGTCAAAAATTCCAAGCAAGTTGTTGGTGATAGGTGTGTCTCAAGTGGAAAATTAGCATAGGAAAGTATTCAAGAATCACACATCAGTCCATCTATATTTTTCCAATGGTTGCATTTCAGGTTAATCCATGAAATGCTAACACCTACATCTTGTGGTTTTCTTCTTTATAGTTAAAACATTTTATAAAAACAAAATCCCTGTTTCACAAAGTTAATTTTTCTAGTTTAGTTTAATAAATTGCAGTGTATATTACAGCAAACAGATTTTTCTGTTTGTAACTAACATGCTAAATTAGAAACTATAATTGATGAACAGTCTTTCATTCTAAATATTTACTCACTAAATTTCTGAATTCCACAATATTCAAACATTTTAAGACTTCTGAAGCAGAAGATGATAGGAGAAAAGCCCATCTGCAGGCTTTCAATACAATTTATTGAAGGTATATCATTACAATAAAGCTTTTGTACCATATATCTGCATGAATTGTCTTTTTTTATTAATATGGTCCAACAGCTGGTTATACGACTGGATCATTATTATACTGCAATAGTTCACCTATAGCCATGATTTATAATCACAATATAGTAGTAAAATGTAAGTTAATTCATATGGTCTATTTGGAAAAGTACTACAATCAATACTATAGGAAAAATCATGTGAGATACCTTTATAAAAGTGATACTAGAATATTTCGCTAGTCCTTGGTAGCATCTAGTAGAGATACTGGGCATAACTCTATATTGCCTTTGCACCTTGGATAGTCATTCAACATGCAAACAAAGTACAAAACATTACTACTCTGATTTGGTAGCATTTTACACCAACTTTGCATGAGCGTGAATAACTGCACAAAGTGCAAGGCAATTGAAAATCAGACCCACTTTACATTTTAATGATGAATTCATGATAATTCAGAGTTCAGTACTAGAAAAGTCTCCAATAATACTGTAATTATCAGAGTTTCCTACCCCATAATACCGCCTTGCCTTCACTAGACAATTGAATCATGTTTGAACATTAATATGACACAGGACATATCATGCCCTGGTTTACTCTAACTGGCCATTCATAGCCAGTACTGTCAGATAACTCTCCACTATCATGTTTAGACATGATACATATTTTAATTAAGACAAGCCCCTTGTGTCTCAATTTGCTTTGGCAAATGAGGGACCCATAATTCACCAATGGAGCAGATGACAGGAGGTGGCAATGGTTTTGAGCTGTACTGGTGGTAAATTGCAGGTCCTAAATTTGCCAGAGCAGAGAGGCTTATAAGTCTTAACATCTCTTAAATGTGCAAAGAATCCATTAAGAGACTTTTCATTTCTGACTACACTTTTGTGAATAAACACAAAAAGTAAATCCTTTGTAGGTTAATTTTAAATGGTCATAAATTTTAAATTAATTTCTAAAGACATATAACTCGGAGCAAGAGACACTAAGTATGGATTTATTACAGGGTGATCACTTACAAGTATGTTTTCCTTTTGCTATCTTATGAAATTGATTTGCTAAAATAACACAGCTATTTATACAGTGTTTTACATTTTCAAAGTGGCATTCAAACATTAACTGAAGTGCATTCCCATACTTCTTTCAAATATAAAAATATTGCATTTACCAACTTTTTTCTGTGTGACTAGTCTTTCTTTCAACCTTTATGTATCAGCTTTCAGTGTAGAAAATTCATTTCATTTTGTTCACATGTACGATGTCAAGTACAGCCTTCAAATTCCCCATTATAAGATATTGTTAGAAAGATGAAAGGCCTAAATTTTTAAGTTTAAAGGTAAAAACCTAAATCCATATCTAGTCAGCTGAATTAGAAGCCTGATTGTCAGGGATCATAAGTACCCACCACTCCCATTAAAGTTAATCCACTACCCAACTCCTACTAGTCCCCGCCCTGGTGTAGGAAGCATTATGCCAAATGGAAATTGTTAGAGCAGAGTATTCACCGGCCATTGCCACCTCTAACTTCTGTCACATCCCCTAGTCAACACAGTTGTTCTATGGAAGATAGAGTCTCACACACAGAGGGAATGCTCATTTAACACACCTGTGTAGCCCTTGTATGCTGCAGGAGCAACGCAAAGGGACCATATCATGGGTCAAGATCTGGCTCATTAATTTTAAGGGAATTGTTTTAATTTACTGCCACAGACACAAGTGAAAAATATTTCATTTCTGAGATATAGACTATATCATTTGATCTTAACTCATTTTTGGCCCCTAATCTACGGTTTTATCTTTCGGTTGTATTCCTATTAGTCCTTCCCTTTTCAGATCCTTTGTGGTTTCCCTGTTTACTGTTTATCCTTGCTGCTATTCTTTGGTTTACTGTATTAACTTTTATAGTTTTTGACAGAAGTGTAATAAACAAATTATCCCTCAAACTTTTTTAAAATTCCTCCATAGTTTTTGAATGTTAAATCAAATTCTCAATATTAAAATCAAGTTGTAATAATATACTACTGTCTTCTCACATTTACTAAAATTAGCACACATTCAAAATATCATCTGATTTTGTTTGACTGCGCAACAGCTTTTATGTACTCCAGATGATATTTTAGATATTTTTGTAATTTATTAATTTAGCCAATGTTTCAGGTAATTGCTGCATATTTTAAACCTACCACTGTTAAGCCTCAAATCTGTTAAAAGTTATCATTTATTGCTACATACATTTCCATTTTATCTCCCACAAAGTCAAACAAGTTTCCAATTGCTTTTCCTTTCAGTTATCTTTAAATGCTGTAGCTGTGCTTCCTAATATATATGAAAATACATAAGTAAAAAGTGTCAGTCAGCAATAAAAGTTATTTTAGCAATATGGTATTATGAAAAATATATACTGTAACAATGCTAAGAAAAACATGTTCCCATTTACATTAGCCTGCCATTCTTCACCTTTGAAAGGCAAACAGCGCTGTTATGGTTTTATTTTTAGATGTATCCATACACTAAAAAAGCGCACCTACTTTAATAATGATTGCGATGTAACAGAAAAATGCAACAAAAATAATACTCAAATATAACTTAAGTGCAACAGTACAATTTTATATGATCCATTACATTGAATATTAAAATTTTCTTCTGATGATTACATTTTTGCTAATTTAGTAAAAATGATATCAGTCTTTGTTCTTACTCTACAACCACTACTTAATAGGAGTGCGAACACAGAGCAAATTTAAACAAGCATAATATAGTTTTAAACAAATAAAATAGTTTTTAATTTCATACTGTCTCATGTCAGTTAACAATCAAATACTTCTTTTTTTTTTTTTGTTATAGGTTCTCTTTCAAGTATCTATTACAAGAATCTTTCCAAACACACTCTCTGCTGCAGTGTAGACATACCCTAAGAGGCACAGCACAGAACTCAGACTAAGAAGCAATAAGAGAAAGGTATTTTTAAGCAACATTTGTGCCTTTCTGATTGTGAGTTGTTCTGGAGATCAGTGCAATCTCCAATGCACCACAAGTAGCCCTCCAGGGCTGTCTACGGTAAAGCCTGTCCCCAGTCATGTTGTCCACATTTTCTGCAACACTGTATATTGCAGCCTCATCCCCCACACCAGAGCTAGCGAGGTAGTCCTGGAATGTAGCCTGCTGCTGTCTCCCTCAGTTCCTGCCTTGAAGGAATCTGGCTAGTTCAGGGGTTTTTAGAACCCCTTTATACCACGCCATCCCCTTTACCTAGCATACAGGCAGGGGCCAGAGCCCAGAGAAAATGCTAGCCTTTTTATTTTCACTGGTGTGTTTATATCAGTGTTGTTCCACTAGCACAACACACACATGCAGAGTAAGCCAGACCTTTGGAAAGAAACATAGGTAAACAGCACACAGTAATACCAACCTAAGTATTCACAATCATGAGTCATGCTCCCAAAAATCTTGAATGGCTTAAAATTAATGAGATCTGAAAATTAACACACTGAGTTTTTATTTGCCTTCTGGCATTGACACATTTAGGGTTCGTATTATCAAGCCTTCCTCAACAACCCTGAGGGCTAAAACTTAACTTTTTAAAAATATATGAAAGTTTCACAGGAAATAACCAGATTCCTGCACCTGTGGCTTTAAGAACAACACTATTTATCCCAAGACTCATGATAAAGTTGCAATCGTTGGCAACACTCCAGTGCAAGTTACTTTTTACATTTTTATACTGGTGCAGCACATCAACAGTAACAAATGGCACCCATCCATCTGCACTGGTGTAGCTACAGTGCAAAAAAATCTCAGTTTGTTCATCTCATTGAAAGCAACTGATTTAGTATATTTATTTTTAAAAAGTATAATACTAAAACTATCTAGTGGAACTTGAAACTCTGAAAATCTCTGGAAGAACTAATGAGAAAAAAAAAAAGATTAATGTACATGAACTAGACTAACAAATGCAATAGCATGGTTCCCAGAATAGTATAAAGGAACTCTCAGAACCTTTTACCAGGTAGGAAACAAACCATTCCTGTTTTAGTCCCTGAAAAAAATGAAGGATTATTGGAACTAAAGACAGTGCTAAATGTTACATGACATGACTTGCATTACAAGTGATTACAAAATCATTCTCCAAAAGAAGTGTGGACTGAATACCAAACACCAGCTACTTCTACTGTCAAATCTTGGTGCGTGTAGACATATAGACTGCTGCCTGACCATTTTTTGTGAGCCAAGGAATAGAGCCAAGGAATACCTTTTAATGGCCAGATACAGACAGTTCTAACAGAATGAACTTTAACTGAAAAGGGAGAAGTTTTTCTAGTTAGTTTATAAAATTCTTGGATAGAGGAAACAATCCACATTTGCCAAAGATGACAGAGGCCAGCTGTCTCATTTTTTTTCTGCTTAAACTCCCCCCCCTCGAACCTTATTTCCTTAAGAAACTAGTCCTACTTAAATAATATTTTACGACTTTCCTACGATCTAGGGAATGCACAGTAATCTTCTCTTATTCTCATTTGGAAAAAAAAAACACGAGGCGGGGGAATAGCTATTTCCATTCTGAAGAAGTGGGTATTCACCCACGAAAGCTCATGCTCCAAAACGTCTGTTAGTCTATAAGGTGCCACAGGATTCTTTGCTGCTATTTCCATTCTGTAGAGAAATTCCAAGTTCACTTTAGAGGGAAAAAAAAGAGAGAGATCAAATACCTTTAATCAATTGATGAGTAATCAGAAATAAAGCTTGATATCCACTAGCCTCTTTCGAAGCCTAAGAAATGTCAAAGAGTCTTTTTATTAAGATGACAAAATGAGTCTTCATATAACAGCTGCAATAGAGATCCATTTAAAGCTTGGAATATTAATCTTAACTTGCAGGGCGGCCTGTCAAATGGAATACAGAACACAGGAACTGCCATATCAAATTAAACCAATCTAATCCAGCTCCATTTTGTTCAGTATTCAGTCCCTGACAGAGTCTAGCACAGGAAGTTTCAGAAGGTGTAAAACAACATAATGAAGAATTATTCATTAATATACGTATAGGCTAGTTTCTAACTCCACACAATCAGTAGTTTTTGCCCCAAAGAATAAAGGTTGATATTCCTCACATTTTCACGTTGCATCTGATGATCTTAGCGATCATGAAAATGTCTAATCCTTCTTTGAATTCAGCTACACTCCTGCCTTAAATAAAGATTTCTGAAGTTTAATTATATGCTATAATTGTAGTTCAGATTGTTACTTTCAATATTCATTACCTTGCCCTTGTCAACATTCAGTTTCATCTGCCTTCATGTTGCCGAGTTGCTTATTTTTGCTCCATTTGTCAGAATCATCTGGAGACCTAACTATTATCAACAACTGAGGAACTGTCACTGAGGTTTGTCCACTAGAACAGAGGGATGTGTGAGAACTGTATTTTGATGAGTGGTAGATGTGGAAGCAGAAGACTTACCTGGCAAGGGAACATACAGTGAGGAACACCAGAAAATAAACTACCAAAAAAAGGAAGGACCAGAAATATTAAATTTAAATGTGGTCAAAGTAAAGAATACTGGAGATCCTAAGGAAGGTTGAGAAGTAAACTTTTCATGTAGGAGCTCTGCTTTTGCCTACATGTCAGAAGAAAAACCATGGGGACTTACAGGCTCAGGTGTGCATAGCCAGGGATAGCTCCAGATTTTTTGCTGCCACAAGCAAAAAAAAAACAAATAAAAGAAGTGCTGCCGGTGAAGAAAAAAAAAAAAAAAAGCCGGAGTGCTACCCCTTGAAAAGTGCCGCCCCAAGCATATGCTTGGAACGCTGGTGCCTAGAGCCGGCCCTGTGCATAACAGTCCTCAACTCCAAGACTGAGAGCTCCAATACTGGTTCCATTTCACTTGAGCAAGAATGGCAACCATATGTTTTAATTACTGCACACCAGTCCTGATCTAGAAAAATCTTACACATGTTTAACTTTAAACATGTAAGTAGTCTCAATGAGTTCAACAGTACTACTAATATGCTTAAAATTAACTAGTCTCTGCAAGATTGGGGCTATACTTCATTAAATTGAAAACTGCGAATTTTAAGTGTTCTTTTTAGCATATGAAAGGGTGAATGTGAATCAGAAAAAAACAGATTAACAATAAAAAAAATTCAAAATATTTTTTCTGGTTACAGATTAAGACATAGAGGGCTTAACTAGTTTCTCATTTCTTTATGATGCTACCACTCATTCACTACTGGTTTCTTGGAAACAAACACTGCAGAGGTAAATATGAATGTATCAAGTTACAAAGTATTATGAAAAACATATATTCTGTCCATAATTTCTCAGTGCTAGTCCTTGTATATTAAAAAAAAAGACTACTAATAATCTTTTTTCAATGGTTTCCACTGCCCTATTTGATTTTTTAGAATCGCCAACCCCTGCCTGCCTCTTTGTAGCCTTCAATAAATTTCTAATGTAAGAAAAGAATTTCTCATCATATAGTAACTGTTAATTTTACTGAATGAAAGAGGCAAGGTGGGTGAGGTTATATCTTTACTGGACCAACTTCTGTAGATAAGAGAGAAAAAAGCTTTTGAGCCTGCACAGAGTTCTTCTTCAGGTCCAAAACAGCAACAAGAACACTGAATACAATTTTACTAAATAGAATGTATATTTCTAAACCTCCTGCTAATGGTGGCCATCTTTCTGAAGAAAGATACCATATGTAACAGCAGAGTAGGAGCCTTCTGTCCTTGAGAAGCTAGCTTCCATGCTACTTGATAATCAGAGGAGCTTTTTGTGTAGTATTTAAACACAATGTTTTAGCCTTGTACAGGAACTTCAAAAAAAAAAAAAGTTTTAAACTAGTTGAAGTCAGTAGGCTGTGGATCAAGCCCTAAGTAGTCATCTGCTTAAGAGCCTATGAAAAGATAGAAGGTGGCTTAATATATCAGGTGAACAGAATCAGAACAGAACTAAGATTTCCCTATTTGCTTGTGACATAATACTAATTTAACAATAATTTCAAAAGTGCAAATCTCCTATGTTAACAAATCAGATGACTTTAAAAAAAATTTTTTTTATATGATAGTGCTATTTTAAGCCCAAACTTTCAGGCAAATTCTTCAGCATGAAATTATAAAAAAATCAATACCAAACCAAACCAATTTTTTTGTTTTTAAGAAATTATCATTGTTTCAGTTTCGAAACAATTTTTATTTTCTTCACAGTCTTCACCAGTAACAGAAAAGATTTTTCCTTGGTTTATGATCATTTACCCTATGTCTCAAAACCATAACATGCCCAGAATAAGCCATGAACACCTGCCAGAGCCATAGTCATACTTGTGTGAAAGAAGGCTATCACTGAATCCTAGATAACACAGAACTATCACCATAGTGGTCAATGCTTAATGGGTCTCTTAGAATTCACATTCTCTTCATTTGATCTCAAAATAATTTTCTAAATTCACATTTAAGAGAATATCAGCTTCCCCACCTTCCCATCACCCCCGTTTTTAGTAAGGACACAAAAGGAATCTAATGGAAAATCAAAAAGTAATGGCAACCTTCGAAGCTACAGTGAAAAAGTAAGCCTCTCCCAGTCTGAGATACCAATATGAGATGCCATTCATAGTAGATAAGACATATATTAAAAATATAATCATGTGGTCCTCTGAGGGGCTTGAGTTCCTCTCCTTTGGGCTCAGATGCTCTGTGAAGCTCTGACAGAAACACTAGGTTTGGTTCACTCATGGTGGGGGAGTGGGGGCAATAAGGGGTTGTACTCTCCGAAGCAATAGACACTTGTAGAGCCTAAATAGATTGCATGGACCTTACTATAAAGATCATCCCCCTCTCTTTTCCTACAGGCTTTGTACAAAAGTGAAATAGCTAATTTTGACACTTAAATAATTATCAATAGATATCTGAATTAATAACTCACTGAAATGAACAGGATAAGCTCAGACTCTCAAGAATTATGACTATTTCAGGCTCTCTACAAACTTGGGTACATCTGTTACACTTTTACACTCCATTCACATTTTGACAGTTTTTTTTGCAATCACGAGGGATTTACTAACAAGTGATGCCTAGTTTGGGAAGATCAGCATGAAAAAAAGACATTCCTGGGATCTCGACCAGCAAGGCAAAGGAAAAAGTGCTGCTCCTCAAACTCCCCCTTGGCAGCCTCATGTGTGGGGAGGTCTTCAGAAGAACTTGAAGGCCATTATTTCCCACCCCTGAAGCCTGACTGACCCATTAGTGGGCTGCAGGGACATCTGACTGGTCCAAAGGCACAGAGGGGTGGACAATTTATATTGTTCCTCACAGGGATGGACTGCTGAACTCAAACACCCTTCCATTGGGTTTATTTTTTCCCCCTTCCTGTTATTATAGCTAGATTTCCCACCTCTGGATTTTTGCCAGGGCTCTATTAGGGGGCTAGGAAGAACTTTTCCTAAATTGCAGAGTGGCAGCTAATGATATGGGTTCTTCTTTTTCTTTACAGCACACAGGACTTGGCTAGGGAGGTGGGGGATGGTATTGTGATATTGATGCCATTTGTTGCAACTGTATACAAGTGTCCTGCCCAGGTAGTAGGGCGATAAGAGTTGCTGGTGTAGACATGGCATGGGCTGGTCCCTTGTGCATTGTATGGCAAATGATTGCTTCATTGTCTGGTGCTGAGACACTCCTTGTTTAAACCCTAGTTCCACGCACAAAGAGGGTGAGATAATCTGAAAGTGGTTGGTCCTGATCCTAGGGGAGATTTTTCAGGATGGGGACTGTTCTGTCTTTACAGCTGTGTATAGGATCTTCTGTTGGCACAATCAGCCCAGTGGTCTTCTTGGAAGTAACTGCCAGATGTCCTTTCCCTACCTCTCTGGTGTAGATATGAAAAGTTGTATCCTTTGCTTTAATCAGAATCTCTGTCTGCTTTCATTCACTAAGGTGTTTGGACCAATAAAAAAGAGGTAAGGGTACGCTGTTCCTCTGCATGCTCTCCCAGTTCAAACTGTGGCTGGCAGTGTAAAATTACTACAAATTTACTTTCAAAATAATTAAAAACAGCTTTTAAGTGTTAGAAGTTTCATGATTGACAGGTCTCGTAACTTGCACCTAGAAATGTCAGTCAGAGTTGTTCCAAATTAAAGGGACATTTGTAAGGGTATAATATAATTCTGTTATTCAAATTAAGTGGTACAATAATCTTAAAATCAAATTATTAAACCACACAACTAAAGCATAATCTTCCTGAGACTTCAATAAGGTGGTAATGTCACCTCTGAAAATTGAAGACTAATGAAGCTCTTTCATTCTTAAAATGAGAGTCTGAAGGAGAATGTAAACATTTCTAGCCATTACTGAATTTGAGTCCACAGGATTTCACTCTGTTTTCATTATTCACTCTCCAGATCAAGTAATATGACTTTAGCTAGTAAAGTGATTAAAATAATGTACTTTAAATATATAGGAACTTATCAATCATTAAACATTAATTTAGAGAACATTTTTTAAAAAACAGAATATAAAACTTTCCTTAAAGTTATTAGTATAATGATATTATCAGATATCACCCAGATAGAACCTAGATTTGTATGTTCAAAGACTAAAGGGCCTGAATAAATATAACAAAAGTAGGGAGATTTTACAGATTAGTAATATCTTAAAAAGTGATTTAAAAAAGCAGACCTGGGTCAGAAGTAATGAGGTACTAGTTAAAAAATTAACCATCTTAGAAAATACTAAACTAGTTTTGCTAGTTAGTCATCTGCTCAGAAATTAGAGCTTTGTCTAGCCTACAATTTTGTTTAGTCTGTAAAGTACTCTCTCCTTTTGATCTCTGTTTTACAATACACTATAAATTGCTTTGAAAAGGTTTAGCATAAATGTATTTTTGTTAATTGTAAGGTCATTTTGAGACAGCAAGCAAATACATAATAAACTTTGTTTAGAAAATTAACTATTCTGTAAAGGACTACTCTGCAATATTTATAGTCTCGTTATATATTTTTTTTCTTTTGTGGAAGTAATTTACCTCTTGTGAAATCTGTGTGACTTGTTCTTTCTGATGTTCCAGATCTTTTACAAGCAATGAGTTTTGCTTTTCTAGCTGCAGTAACCTTCTTGCCAAGTGAACACTGTGTCAAAAAATAAATAAATAAAGTTCAAGTGGAATGTTTTCCAAAACATGCAAAATGCACTCTAGCACTCATACTTGAGAACTTGCCTGCTTTAATTTTTCACTCATGCTAAAATATTAACAGGTAAAAATACACAGTAAAATGTTATAAATAGTCAAAATTGGAAGAACAAGTCAACAGAGCCCTGCAAATTTGCGGCTATCCACAGACCATTTTTGCAGATCACAGCTCAGATGCAGATACGTGTGCGGCAGGAGGTCTCTAGGCACAAGTGGGAGGCACTTGGGGGTTTGGCAAAGCCCTGTGTCACTGTTGTGTGGTGACCTGTGGAGCTGTTATGTACGGTCCCCCAAATCTGCAGACAATTTATACAGCTTCGGATCAGATGCAGATACAAATGGATCTATAAGTCAATGCTACAATTTTAATTGCATCAAAGTAACATCTCCACAAAAACGTAACTGTGATACCTTGTTCACTAAGGTAATTTACCTCTATCACTTGACAGTGTTATGTTAGTTCAGTGTAAGTAATTATATTGGAAAGCTCGTACCTGCTCATAAAAGAAAAAATATACTGTACAATATTACACAAAATAATTTTAAGTGATATTATAATTATGTATAACATTGGGATAGACTTTAAGATGTTAAATAATGGTTACTTATCCTACAGCATATGTGTTTCTTCGAGATGTGATGTCGTCACTTATTGCACTTCTGGTGTGTATGCCTCCCTCATGCACATGATATTGGAATCTTCTGAAAAGCAATGTCCATAGCTCGGGGCATAATGGGCAGAGTAGCTGTAACCACTATCCAGTTCCTTTGCTAAAACAGAATTCATATGGCTACGGTCTCTATAGTAGCAGGGAAGGAGGGCCAGATGTAGAATACGCCTGAACAATACCTCTCAAAGAACTACCATTACGGTAGACTGTTCTTTCTTCAGTGATTGTCTACATGTATTCTACTTCTGGTGACTCACAAGCAGTAACTCATGTTCTAGAGATGGGTGCTCAGTGTCTACTGGAATAATGACTGCAGGACTGTACTGTTAAAGTGGGCACCGGATCTGGAGCATTCCACCAAGGTCTAGTGCTGAGTGAAGGGGTGAACTGAACTCCAGGTAACTGCTCTGTAAATATCTGAAACTGGGACATCTTATAGAAGAGCAGCAGAGGTAAATGAACTCTAGTGGAAAGGGCCCTAATCTGCCAAGACAGGTCTAAGTGGACCATCATATAACATGTCTTAATACAGTCTGAGACCCATTTTGACAGTCTGAGTAGAGATAGCCTGACCCTTCATTCTGCTGAAAAACACTAGGAACAATCTAGAAGAGTTCCTAAATGGCTTTATTCTGTCCAGATTGTAAGAAAGAGACCTGACAACATCCAAAGGGTGGAGTTTAGCTTCACCCAGGGTAATGTGAGGCTTGGGGAAGAAGACAGGATGGGTGGATCATCTGGTTAGAATGAAAGTCAGAAACCACTCTGGGTAAAAACCTGGGCTGAGGTCTTAAAGTCACTTTGTCATTGTGGAAGGGAGCTTAAGGTGGTTCCACCACCACCTGAGGGCCTGAAATCTCACCTACTCTTCTGGGTTGATATAATAGCCCCTAGGAAAGCAGTCTTCATGAATAGATGATACAAGGAATATACTGATGTCTCATTAAATCTGCTAAAACAATGTTGAGGTTTCAGAAGGTGGAGTCTCCCTAAACGGCTGGAAAACATGAATGAGACCTTTGAGAACACTAGCCATTGTTGGATGAGAGAAAACAGTGTGGTCTTCCACCAGAAGCTGGTGAGCAATAGTACCAGCAACAATGGTACCAGCTCAGACAGCGCATCAGGATGCTGCCCCCACGTATGGCCAAAGATGCCCCTCCTATCACTTTTCCTTTTTTTACATTGATACAAACAAGTTATGTATTACATTCCAGACGTTGCTAATTACCATTTCTCCTTGTACCTGCTACTGCGAACAAAACATCATTATCCATTATCCTGTCATCTCATCCTTATCTTACAAGGGGTCAGTGTGTTCCCGTACCATCTCTTAAGAAAGGGTTTATGTAATTACTTGAGAATTATGGGTGTTCTTGTACCATCCTCTCTGGTCAGGAATGTGCTTACTTGGTTAGCTAATAACTTAGTGCGCTATTTTACCAAGGCCAGGCGTACTCTGGTTTACAGCCTTTGAATCACACTGTTAGTTATGCCTAGGGTTCCAACCAGGCCTACAGTTTGTACTGTCTCCTTCTGGGAGATGGGGTGTGTATGGACAGGGAGGGAAAGGTCACTGTAAGTCCTTCAACATGTGAAGAGCCTCACTGAGGGCAAAGCCTTTGAAGGAGAGGTCCTCGATGATTGCTTGAACTTCATTCAGTATTCCCAAAGACTACAGCCAGGATGCCCTGAGCATTAATCACTTAATTGGGATACCAGACCCAATTCAGGTAGTTGTATTTGGCCAGAAGCACTTGTTAGTCCACATGCATATTTATAGACTGGCTAATGAGTTTCAACCTTCGGACAACTTTTTAGGGCCTTATCCCTAGGAGTCACTTCAATGTATCCCTGTTTGCTTGTACCTCTTGTGGACCATGGGTATGACCAGAGATCCTGGTGTCTGGAGGTTGAAGAAATACTCGAAGCCCTCAGAAGGGACATGTCTGCTTTCTTAGATGTAGGTGCCATGGGAACAGAAATCTTCCAGAAATGCCTGGCTGGTTCCAATAAGCCCTCACTTATTGGTACTGTCAGTCTACCAGAGAATAACAACTGCAGGATACTGAGTAGTTTGTCCAACTTTTCATGTGCTCTCTTGACCAGGAATTCCAATGTGTTGTCTATCCTCCTGGGAAGTTCCTAGAAGATCCAGTAGTTATCAGGTGGGGTTGGAACAACTGGGATCACAGCCTTGGCAGGTGAAAAGGATGAGATCAATGTTGGGACACTTTGGGCTTCTATCTGCTGTAAGTTCTCCTGATCACTCTGCCCAGGGTGCAGGAGGTGCCTGCTGAGCACAGTGACCCTCTTGAAGTCTACAAGGGGAGAGTGACTTTATTCTAATCACCTGAGAGGCAGTTTATTATTATTATTATTAGGGTTGGAAGGGACCTCAGGAGAGTTGAAACCCTGTGACTAAAGTGCATCCCCTGTGGGCCCCAGAAGGCCATGACTTCATGGGATTCTAGAATGGGGCTATGGGCCATGACAGGTACCATGCAGTGTACTGCTCACAACTGTCCTGTAGTTTCTCTTTTCAGATGGTGTAGGGACCGGGGACTGAGGCACATAGCTAGGTGACATATCACCCCAGTCCTTCAAGTCCAATGAGGAGAAAGAACATACCTCCTCCATGGGTGGACCAATCTCTCGAATATTCAGGACAGATGGGCAGCTCATGTGGAGGCAGTACCAATACCACAGAAGAGCTTTTTTTAGCAGAAGACAGCAAATAGAGACTCAGGCTTGACCAGTATCGTCAACTGGTACCGTGAACGGCATAGGTACAATGAAGAGAGGCTCCACAAGTGAAGACACAGAAGAAAGGATGACTGGTATGGATGCAGCTGGTGTTAAGGTATTTGGTACAAAGGCAGAGTCTCAGTCAGACAGTGCTCTTTCAGTGCTCGATTTTTCAGCATTAATGCCAGAAAGTTCAACGAGTGTTCTTACACTGTTGGCTTCAGTGTTGTGTACTCCAGTGCTCACTGCCTTGGTGTGTGCTGTTTTGGTGCTGGATGCTTTAATCCACAGCTGCTGGTACCAGGCACATTGATGGCTGGGGAGTATGTTGAAGCTGGTCAGTGGCCAATCGGTGCCAAAGACTTAGCAGAATCTGATCTTGGCCTTAAACTGTGTCATAGGCTAGATCTGCTTGGGGCTAGACAGAAGCTCTACATCTCTGCTTACCATGAAAATGTTGCTCCTTCTGTCCTCGCTCTTCAGAGGACTGGGCTGAAGAGGTGAAGGAACTTCTGGCTAACTCCATGGTGGAATGGGATTTCATTGGCATCACATGGAATCTGGAGACTGGAGTGAACTGGTGGCTTACCAGGGAGCTCTGAGAGGTGGTCTGACCTGTAGGAAGTCTTCTTGATTTCATGGGGCTCTGAAGGAGAATGAGCTTAATTTGAGACTCCCTGGACTTCTGCGTCATTTTAGAGAACGAACAAAATATAAAGCACTTTTATAGTATATGCATTTCCCCAGACCAAAGAGGCACTTAAAGGGTCCATAAGTGATGGGTATTGCTCCCTCGCAAGAGTAGCAGGTCTTGAAACTTGGGGATTTGGACTCTGCTATGTGCAATGTGGTCCTGGTGTTGGAAATGGCATAAGGGCTCAAAAACCCTAAAATCTTTTTTAAAGATGCTAACAGGCCAATAGGATAAAACTAACTGAAACTATAATTAAGTGAAAAGCTAAACTACGCAGTGTAAAGAGACATGGATACTGCAGGTACTCTGTCTTGCAGTCACAGGTGGTAAACTAGAAAGTGGTTGTGACCATCCTACCCTGGCTACGAGGTGCTCGCATGTCCCAATGGACAAGGCTATTCAAAAGATTCTGATCTTGCACACATGGGATGCATGAGCACCAGAAGTGATATACATGTGGACAATCACTTAAGGAATATTTACAGTTGGATTTATATTGGGAACAGTGGAGATACGCCTCTCACCCAAGTGGTGCCTCCTGCTGGTTGTCTCAGGGAATTAGCGTTTCCAGCATCCGGAGCGCCTCTGCAGGCTGGTGTCCCGCTGCCACTGGTCCCCGTGTCCCTCCCAGGACCCAGTGCTGCCCCCTTGCAATACCCCCCCAGTCTCAGTGTCTCCCCACCCAGGGGAACCCCCAACCCTCTATCCCCACCTTGCCTCAGTCGTGGGCTACTGCCAGTCACCATCTAGCCCCTGCTCACTGAGGCAGACTGCAGTGTAAAAGCCACTCATTACAGGCAAGGGGGGTTTGGACTTGTTGCCCCTGCCTACCCGTGGGCTGCCTCCTGCAACCCCAGTACCTAATTGGCCTTCCACTAGGCCGCAGCCCGGGGGGTTTCCAGGACTATTTTTAAGCCCTTCCAGAACAATTTTTAACATAAATCCTGATTTAAATATTTACTTTCCTCTTGTTTTTGATGTGTTTGCCTCATTTACTAGTTAACTACATATGGCTTTGGATCTTTTGCAACTATTTTTCTCTTCCTTCTTGACCTTGCTGTGAAGTCATAATACTGAATTTATGACCAATGAAACAGACTATGTCATCACAAACACAGGCTTAAGAGTTCAGTGAAGGTTCAAGTGGAGAGATCGACTGCGGAAATAAGCTTTTATTCAGTACAAGTAGATGTGAAATACCACATTAAGCAGAAAGATCTGAGCGGGTGTTGCATTTTAAAAGTCTGTTCTAATGTGCAAGTCTCTTTTTAAAGCAAATACATCAAATGTCACAAATGTTAAAATACTTATGCTTATTAGAACAGTGTTTTCAAAAAAATGATCATACTGCATATCCAGAGTCTACAAAATAGTATGAAAAGCTAATTTCAAAATAAGAGCATCATTTGTTTGTGCTCTACCCATTTCTTCAACTGAAAGTTATGTACCATACCAAAAACGTAAAACAAGAAAGTCCTATTTGCTGTTTTCAAAACAAAATTAAAAATATGAAGTAATGCTTTTATTTTAATCAAATTTAAGTCAAGAGCTTTTTACTTTGTGCTTTAGTTATACAAGTACTAGGCAAGTCCTGCACAACACTGCAGTGCAATAAAAAAGAAATTAAATCTTTTTCTGAAAATTTATACCTATATTCACTGAAAAAAATAGTACCTGTAGCTAGAGCAGTGTTTTCCAAAAAGTGTGAGACATGCCTTGAGATAGGAGCACAAAGGACTAGTTAGAGGCATGTGGAAGATGAATTAATTAAAATGGAATAGAATAAAATGGAATGACTTTAAAATTTAACAAAACATTGCAGAGAACAAAAAGTTCAAGTAAGTAATTTTTTTTCTCCAAAGGTACCACACTATGGGGTTTTAACAGTCTGCCCATGAGAGAACCTTGAACATTTTGCCAGGTAGGCCTGACGTGTGGCAGGCCTCCTGCTTTCCAGGAGGCCTTGCTGGACACCCTCCGAGCAAGTCCTTTCCTCTTAGCCTAACCACTGCGCAACCATGCGGTGAGGTGGAGGGCTGCAAGGTTAGGGTGGAGGAGGCAACCTTGGTCCTGAGAGAGAAAGTCTGGGGGGGTTGGTAGTGGCCACGGGGGGGATGGGGAGAGAGAGGTGGCAATGGACAGGGCATTCATGAGGACACGAGCCTTGTCCATCTTAATTTTTTCCAGGACCTTGCTGATCACCGGAACTGGGGGAAAAGCACATAGCAGCTGACCTGATCAGGACAGAAGGAAGGCGTCGGAAATCAAACCCTTGCCCAGGCCCCTCCTGGAACAGAACCGGGGGCACCGGCACTTCTGCCTTGTTGCGGAAAGGTCCACTTGGGGAGTGCCCCACGTTCGGAAGATCATGTGATCCACCTCCAGGTGCAGTGACCACTAGTGCTGGGAGGAGAGGTCCAGGCTCAGGCGATCCGCTCGAGAGTTCCAGATGCCTGGTAAGTGGTGGGCGTCCAAGTTGATATTGTGGGCGGTGCAGAAGTCCCACAGCTGGAAGGCTTCCTGGTAGAGGGCTGAAGAGTGGGCCTCACCTTGCCTGTCGATGTAAAACATTGAGGCCGTGAGAACTCTGACTACCCTGCCCATAAGACATGAGCGAAAGGGCAGGCAGGCCAGACGGACCACTTGGAGTTCTTTGACGTTTATATGCAGGTCTAGTTCCTGTGCGGACCACAGGCCTTGGGTCTGTAGGTCTCCCACATGGGCTCCCCAGCCCAATTCCGAAGCATCGGATACACACACTATATAGTTGGGGAGCAGCTCCTGAATGAGACCTCTTGGAGCATGTTCTCTGGGGTGGACCACCAAAGGAGGGAGGCTAGTATGGACTTGGACACGGTGAGGACTTTGTCCAACCTGTCTCTGGACTGGGAGAATGTCGAGGTCAGCCAGAGCTGAAGGGGCCGCATCCTAAATCTGGCATGGTGTACCACGTATGTGCATGCTGCCATGTGACCCAGGAGTTGCAGGCACACCCTGGCAGTTGTCATGGGAAACCTCGTGATCGCCCTGATGAGATCCCTTAAGGTTTCGAATCTTTGACCAGCCAGTTGTCGAGGTAAAGGAAGATCTGGACCCCCGGACGCCTGGGGTAGGCTGCTACCACAGACATACATTTTGTGAAGACTCCAGATGCCGTCAAGAGGCTAAACGGGAGGACGGTGAACTGGTAGGGTGGATCCCTCGTGCAGACTAGTAAGTCATCCCTGGGCATCCTATCAAAATTGGTACTTACCCGCCTGCTTACCTTTAGAGGGGTCAGGCTGAGGGGCAGGCAGAGACTGCCGCTGTGGACACTTCTTATAGTCTCTGGATTTCTTATAAGAAGGTTCGTATCGGGAGTGAGTGGCTTGACTGGGGGTCTGCTAGGGCTTGAACTTGATCCTGCCGGGGCTAGGACAGAGAGACCAAGAGTCTTTAAGGCTGTGCAAGAGTTCTAGAGACTGTGTAATTTCACATCTGTTTGCTCCGCGAACAGGGCCTTGCCATTGAATTGGAGGTCCTGCAGGGAGCTCTGTGCCTCATTGGACAACCCGGACAAGAGGAGCCACGACACCCTTCACATGAACACCGCAGAGGCCGTAGTTCTTGCAGCCGTGTCTGCTGCGTCCAAGGCTGCTTGAAGGGCTGCTCTGACAGCAGCGGTGCCCTCCTCCATCAGGGCCTTATACTCCTTCCTATCACGCTCCTGGAGGAAGTCTGTGAACTCTGGCATTGAGCCCCACAAGTTAAAATCGTATCTGCACAGGACTTGGTGGTTTGCCATTCTCATCTGGAAGCTTGAAGAAGAATAAAGTTTTCTACCAAACAAGTCCAGCCTCCTTGAGTCCTTATTCTTAGGGGTGGGAGCAGGTGGGCCTTGATGCTTCTCATGGTTGATCGCTTTGACCACTAGGGAGTTGGGGGCAAGGTGGGTATAGAGATATTTGTGCCCCTTGGCAGGAACAAAATACTTCCGCTCTGCCCTCTTTGATATGGGGGGCAAGGAAGACGGGGTCTGCCACAGGGCAATTTTCACCATCCCTTCATGGAGAGGGAGGGTCACCCTAGCTGGCACTGTGGCTGAATGGACATCAAAGAGGGAATCCGAAGGCTCCTCCACCTCTTAAACCTGTTAATTGAGGCTTGAGGCCACCGTTTTCAGGAGCTCTTGGTGGGCTTTTGTGTCCTCCTGGGGAACAGGAGAAGGAGGCGCTGTGATGGCCTCATCAGTGGAGGATGAGGATGGAGGTGTGGTGCTCTGTGTTCCCACCAGTGCCGCAGTTCCCAGCGCTTGGTCCCCTTCTGAGTGCGGGGCTGGGAAGAGCACTCTGCTGACCCCTTCCTGGGGGGTTTAGAGAGGGAGGCCAACGGTCTGTCCGAGGCCCCAGCTACAGAGCAGGCCACCACGGGGGCTGCGTCGGGGCCCATAGGTTCCATTGGTACCAGGGCCCTGGCCAGGGAACCTGAGGCCACCGCACATGCCGTGGCACCGTCAGGGCGAGCTGCCCTGCCGGACTTGTCTGGTCCGCTGACTGCTGGCTCTGAGGGGAGGCTGGGCTGGTATATGAACAACTGCTATCCCAGGATGGGGAAAAGTAGCATCGTTGTGAGTGGTGCCGGGCTCGAGACCTTGAGTCCTGTGTAAAGGAGCGGGAGTACCGTCTATAACTGCTGCTCTGCGAATGGCTCCGTCGGGTGGATCCGCAATGGCTGGTTGCCAGTGATCAATGCCTGGTGCCATGCTGGGGACCTCGACCTAGGCGAAGAGCATGAGCGGCTTTGACATCAATATCGTGAGTGGCTATAGTGGCTTCTTGGAGTTGGCAACCTCCAGTGCTGTTCGTCCCTGTCCCAGCGGGGCATGCTCTGACCTCAAGGTCTGCGCTCCCTCAATGCGGAGTGGTGCCTCGATTCCCTGCTGCTCGGCACCCAGCCAGACCATCGGATGGGGGTCGACGGGGACCAGTGCGGGCTGTGAGTGGGGTGGTCACTCTGCGGAAAGTGGCGTCGGGAACCATCCCCCGACCATGAACGGTACCATCTGGGTGGCGACTGTGGTGGTCCAAGCATCGGCTTGCCTCTGGATCGGGGAGCTGCTGGGGTCGGTGCAGCCAGTACCAGGAGAGACATTACGTCTCAAGCCGCCTGCAGGGCCTCCGGCATGGAGGGCACCCATATGTGGCCACTGGCATCCAGGGAGGTCGGCTCAGAGTGGGCTGGGCTACTCCGCTCTTCTTTAGTCGGAAGTCACAAGGCCGAGGGGGATCAAGAGCTGCCCAGCACGGGTCTAGTCTCGCCCCAGCATTGCATAAGTGCCTTGACAGAGAAGATCGCTTCTTCATCTTCTTAGAGTATCCCGTGGATGTGGAGTGGTGCTGGCTGGTGGAAGGCATTGCTGGGTCGCCGTGCACCGATGCTACAGTGCTTAGTGCCAACTTGGAGTGGCATAGCAGTGTTGGGGGTCACAGCTGACTCCATCAATATGACTCGGAGCTGTATATTGCGTTCCTCTTTAGTCTGAGGCTTAAATGATCTGCAAATTTTGCAGCGGTTGCTGATGTGGGTCTCCCCAAGACAGCGTAAGCAGCTAGTGTGTGGGTCACTTATGGGCATAGGCATTTTACAAGTGTTGTACAACTTAAAGCCCAGGGCGCGGGCCATGCCCCGACCTGGGCATGGTTCTTCTACTCTATCGATATAATTTTTTTTTTTAAACCACAGGTACTAACTATCTATGACTAAACAACAGTCCAAAAAGGGAAAGCTACAGGAAAGAGCTGGAGCACAGCAGTTCCGAACCACCTTCACTGGTGGCAAGAAGGAACTGAGGGTGGGGGGGAACGCACAGTGCTCCTTATACTGTGCCATGGAGGTGCCACTCTAGGGGTCACTAGGGGCATTCCCCTTAGGTACTGCTAAGGGAAAAAACTTCCGGCACCATTGCACATGGTGAGCACGCATACCTACTGTGGAATGTCCTTGAGCAGTGTTTCTCAAACTGGGGTCGCCGCTTGTGTAGGGAAAGCCCCTGGTGGGCCGGGCTGGTTTGTTTATCTGCCTCATCTGCAGGTTCGGCCATCACGGCTCCCACCGGCCAAGGTTCGCTGCTCCAGGCCAATGGGGGCTGCTGGAAGTGGCGGCCAGTAAGTCTCTCAGCCCCGAGGTAAACAAACTGGCCCGGCCCGCCAGGGGCTTTCCCTACACAAGTGGCAATCACAGTGTGAGAAACACTGCACTTGAGCAATCACTCAAAGAAAAACTACAAGCTTTTACCCTCAGAAGTTGGCTCAAGTAAGGATATTACCTCATCCCCCTTGCCTAACACAATATTAAAATTAATTATTTAAACACCCAAATGAAATAAAAAACTTATGACTCTAGAAGAAACATCAATTTGCCCACATTGTATATATTTAGGTACATGTTTAACATGCTAACATTCAGAAAATACTATGGGCCTAATTCACCACTGTTTTTTTTCAGTTTTACACAGATGTTACTTCACAGATTTCAGTGAAGTTAAACCAGAGTAAACTGGAGAGAGATACAGGTGAATCAGGCCTTGTATACACACAATTCAGATGAGATAATGATGCTCTGAAACTTTGGACCTTTCCCCTTTCCTGCCAGCTGTGCTTCTGAGTTCACTATTTGTATGTTAAATTAGCTTAAAATTGATTTTAACTAGTTAGATTTTACAGTGATTTGAGTTTTGCATACTCAAGGCATCCAGATACGTATCTTTCTGAAAGATAAAGGAAAAAACATGAAGCTTTAATAACCCAGAAAAATATCCATGCACCATTTATGCACACAAAGCAAAAAACCCACTGTTTTAAAGATTATTTCTGCATATTGGATAGTTATGTAATTACTCCGCATCACTCAAATTGGCTGGCTTCCAAAACTGATGATATACCGAATCTATTTGTATTTAGTTTAGACGTAAACCAGGGAGACATAATTTTCACCTTTGTTTTAGCCGCCTTTTGGCTGTTGTAGGAACATTAGCACCATATCCATAGGAAAAGAGAATCCTTTCTGCTTCATCTTCATTTTCCACTGCAAAAAACCAAAAAGATGTATCCAATATTTTAAAAATACTGATCCTAAAAAGAACATAATTATAGTAAAAGAGGAAAAAAAAGTTATTTACCTATTCTGCAACTGCTGTTCTTTAGATATGGGTGCAGATGTGTATTACACTCAGGCGTGCATGTGCCCAGTGTGAAAAAGATGGAGAATGTTGCGCAGCAGTACCCAGTGGGTTACGCATGTGCCCTCTGGCCCTCAAATTCCTTCCTAGGGCTATCTAAGAGCGACACTGCCCTGGCCCCCCGAGTTCCTTTGCACTAGAATCTTGAGTGGAGACTCTAATACAGAGGGTGGAATCCATGTCTGCACCTACATCTCAAAAGACTTCAAAGAGAAACTGCTGAGCTTCAGTTCATCTGCAAATTTGACAACATCAGCTCAGGATTGAACAAAGACTGTGAATGGCTTGCCAACTACAGAACCAGTTTCTCCTCTCTTGGTTTTCACACCTCAACTGCTAGAACAGGGCCTCATCCTCCCTGATTGAACTGACCTCGTTATCTCTAGCCTGCTTACTAGCATATATATACCTGCCCCTGGAAATTTCCACCACATGCATCTGAAGAAGTGGGTATTCACCCACGAAAGCTCATGCTCCAAAACGTCTGTTAGTCTATAAGGTGCCACAGGATTCTTTGCTGCTTTTACACATCCAGACTAACACGGCTACCCCTCTGATAAAAGAACAACAGTTACAAAACAGGTCAGTAACCATTTTTTCTTCTTTGAGTGGTTAGACATGTATTCCACTCAGGTAACTCACAAGCCATAACAGAAGGAGGTGGGACTCAGAGTACTTATACAGCGACTGCAGAACTGTCTTTCCAAAATTTGCATCTGAGCTAGACACGGCACCTAATAGGGTAGTGTCTGGCAAAAGTCATGCATGAAAGACCAGATAATGGCCCTGCAAATGTTCAATACTGACACCTCACTGAGAAAAGTGCCCAAAGCTTCCTGGGTCCTCATCGAGTGAGGCACCAGTCTCTGGGTAACTGTGGCCTGAGCTACCCTATATGCCATTGCAATGTAGGAAGCAATCCATTTGGACATCATCTGTGCAGAAACTGACTAGTCCTTATTTGATCCACATAGGAGACAAAAAGCCAAGGTGATGCACAAAATGGTTTAGTCCTTTCTAGATAGAATACCAAGGAACATCTCACATTTAATGAATGAAGGGGTTGCTCATCTGCATTTTGACTGAGGCTTAGGAAAAAAATACAGGTAAATATATTGTTTGGTTAATGTGAAACTGATTTAGAAAACAATTTAAGGTATGGCCTTCAGGTCACCTTGTCTTTGAAAAACTGACTATATGGAGGCCCCATCATTAGGGCATTCAGTTTACTTACTCTCCTTGTAGATATTGTGGCCATCATGAAGGCTGTTTTTGGCAAAGGAGGGACAGAGAATGAGTTGCTAGGGGCTCAAAAGAAGCTCCCATAAGGACAGCCAGCACAGTATTAAGGTCCCACAACGTAAGTGCTAGTTTTACAGATGTAAAGAGGACAGATAATGCTTTTAAGAAATCTTACTACCATGGAGCTAGAGAAATCTGACTTTCCTTGGACTGGAGGATGGAATGATGAGATCGTCCCCAAGTGGACTCTCAATGAGCTGAGAGAGAGACCTGAAGATTACTAATATGTATCCAAAATGTCCTGAATGCAGGCCAGCACAGTTGAATTCCTCCAGCCAGTGACCAAACCAAAAAATGTTTCAACTTGGCCAAACAGGCAGACCTAGTAGAGGATTTTCTGTTATTAAGTAGGACTTCTTGAACTGCTTCTGAACATCGTCTTTCCTCTTCATCAAATTGTGCAGTATCTACACTGTGAGATGAAGACTGCTGTCATAAACAGATGGTTAAGGGTTAATGTCTCTTTTACCTGTAAAGGGTTAAGAAGCTCAGTGAACCTAGCTGACACCTGACCAGAGGACCAAAAGGGGAACAAGATACTTTCAAATCTTGCTGGAGGGAAGTCTTTGTTTGTGCTGTTTGTTTTGTTCATTGTTCGCTCTTGGGGCTAAGAGGGACCAGACGTACATCCAGGCTTTCCCAATCTTTCTGAATCAGTCTTTCGTGTTTCAAAATTGTAAGTAATAGCCAGGCAAGGCAGATTAGTCTTGTGTTTGTTTTCTTAACTTGTAAATGTGTCTTTTTGCTGGAAGGATTTTTACCTCTGTTTGCTGTAACTTTGAATCTAAGGCTGCGGGGGGGTGGGGGTGTCCCTCTAGTCTATATGAATCTGAGTACCCTGTAAAGCATTTTCCATCCTGATTTTATAGAGATAATTTTTACCTTTTCTTTCTTTAATTAAAAGCTTTCTTTTTAAGAACCTGATTGACTTTTCCGTGTTTTAAAATCCAAGGGATTGAGTCTGAACTCACCAGGGATTGGTGGGGGGAAAGGAGGGGGGATGGTTAATTCCTCTTTGTTTTAAGATCCAAGGACTTTGGATCTGTGTAAGCCTCTCAAGGCAACCCAGGGAGGGGAGAGTCTGGTGGGGGGGGGGGAAAGGAGGGGGATGGTTAATTTCTCCTTGTTTTAAGACCCAAGGGGTTTGGGTCTTGGGTTCCCCAGGGAAGGTTTTGGGGGAACAGAAAGTGTGCCAGACACTATATTCTGGCTGGTGGCAGCGTACCAGAATTAAGCTAGTAATTAAGCTTAAAAGTGTTCATGCAGGTCCCCACTTCTTGAACTCTAAAGTTCAAAGTGGGGGAAAAACCTTGACATGGTGAGCAATTATTGGGATTTCTAGAAACCAAAATCCAGTAGGATTTTTTTTTCTCTCTCCTTCTAGCTGCTTGGAAAGCAGCCTGAGGGCAGAGGTGTTAAGTTTTTAACAAGGGTCTTTGTTAAGAGGAGGCTTCAAGCTTTGAGCCAGCAGACAGCCAGCAAAAGGCATTTACAAGCTGAATTGTCTTTTTTTTTCTTTCTACCTCTCGGATAGAGCTAGTTAGAAAATCTCTGTTAACCAAGCAGCCTGAGCTGAAGCATTCCAGTCAGTAAGCTGCAGAGGTAGTGTGGCCAGCACAAGAAAGCAGAAAAATGAGTGCCAAAGAAATGGCTAGGTTGGATGCAGAAGAAAAAGCCAAAGAGGCTGACCACAGCAGACAGCTAGAGATAAGAGAAAAAGAGATGGAGATGAAAGAAAGAGAGAAAGAGGCTGACCACGGGAGGGCTTTGGAGCTCCAGAGGGAGGCCCACCAGCAGGCCCTGGAATTAGCAAAGGTTAAGCCAAATGTACCAACCAACCCTAACAACCCTTCTTCAGGTACTGTTTCCCATCCCAGAAAATTCTCCACCTACAAGGCAGGTGATGATACTGAGGCCTTCTTAGAAAATTTTGAAAGGACCTGCCATGGGTACAGCATCTTTATAGACCAGTACATGATAGAGCTGAGGCCACAGCTCAGTGGACCGTTAGCAGAGGTGGCGGCTGAAATGCCTAAGGAACACATGAATGATTATGAACTTTTTCAAATCAAGGCCAGAATCAGAATGGGGCTAACACCTGAGCATGCCCGTCGGCGGTTCAGAGCCCTAAGGTGGAAACCAGATGTGACATTTACCCGACACGCCTACCACAGTGGAAAGAATTGGAATGCCTGGATATCAGGAACAAATGTTAAATCTCTGGAAGAGCTGTCCCTCCTAATGCAAATGGAATAATTCTTAGAGGGTGTTCCTGAGGAAATAGAAAGGTACATCCTAGATGGGAAGCCTAAAACTGTAACCGAGGTGGGGGAGATTAGAGCCAGATGGGTGGAAGTGGCAGAAAAGAAAAAAGCTACTAGCAAGGGGAGCGAATATCACAGGGGGCAAACAGAAAATAAACCCAAGACGCCACCTACAACCCAAGGAAAGCCCCAGACACCCTACTGTCCCACCTCACCAGTCTCCAGCAACCCACTTCGACCCAGTGACCAGTCAGCTGGGCGATGTTTCAAATCTAATGAACTGGGACATATAAAGGCCAACTGCCCAAAGAACCCCAACCGAGTGCAGTTCATTACACCACCATCACACCAAAGATCCCCAGGCCCAGATGCCTCTCAAATACCCTCGGAGCAAAGGGAAACCTTGAGAGTGGGCAGAAAGAAGGTTATCGCGTGGAGAGACACCGAGACACAAGTGTCAGCTATCCCCACCAATCCTTAGTGGACCCCAAATTCATCAACCCAGAGGCTCAAGTGACAATTTACCCATTCATGTCAAAATCTGTACACTTGCCTACAGCTGAACTGCCTGTCCAGTAAAAAGGCTGGTCAGGAATGTGGACTTTTGCAGTCTATGACAATTATCCCATCCCCATGCTACTGGGGGAAGACTTGGCCAACCAGGTGAAGCGGGCCAAGAGGGTGGGAATGGTTACACGCAGCCAAGCCAGGCAAGCTTCCAGACCCATGCCTGTTCCTGAGCTGTCCACAAGGGCCCCGTCTGTGTTACCAGAGACCCAGACAGAGGTGGTGGACCCGGATCCCGTGTCAAAGACTGCAACAGCCACAGTGCATCCAGTCTCAGAACTGGACCTGGAAAAGCAACCAGCACCAGAACCGCTGCCAGCACTGACGCCAGTGCTTGCAAACCCATCTCCAACCCCAACGCCAGAGGGCACCAGCGGGCCTGAACTGGCAGAAGCAGCAGACAACCATACCCAAGAGGCTCAGCCAGAGCCTGAAATATCACATAGTGCACCAGCGGAAAGCGGTTCACCATGAATGAACACAACCCCATCACCTACATCGCTTCCAGAGGGACCAAGCCCAAGTCCACAGTCTAAAGAGGAACTGGTGTCTCCAGCCTCAAGGGAACAGTTCCAGACTGAGCAGGAAGCAGATGACAGCCTTCAGAAAGCTTGGGCGGCGGCACGGAGCACCCCACCGCCTCTCAGCTCTTCTAACCGATCCCGGTTTGTTGGAGAACAAGGACTTTTATACAAGGAGACTCTTTCTGGTGGACACCAGGAAGACTGGCATCCTCAAAAACAGTTGGTAGTTCCAACTAAGCTTAACCCATGATCATCCCAGTGGCCATTCTGGGGTGAACAGAACCAAAGACAGGTTGGGGAAGTCCTTCCACTGGGAGGGGATGGGCAAGGACATTGTCAATTATGTCCGGTCTTGTGAGGTGTGCCAAAGAGTGGGAAAGCCCCAAGACCAGGTCAAAGTCCCTCTCCAGCCACTCCCCATAATTGAGGTCCCATTTCAGCGAGTAGCTGTGGATATTTTGGGTCCTTTCCCAAAAAAGACCCCCCGAGGAAAGCAGTACATACTGACTTTCGTGGACTTTGCTACCCGATGGCTAGAAGCAGTAGCTCTAAGCAACACCAGGGCTAAAACTGTGTGCCAGGCCTTAACAGACATTTTTGCCAGGGTAGGTTGGCCCTCTGACATCCTTACAGATTCAGGAACCAATTTCCTGGCAGGGACCATGAAAAACCTGTGGGAAGCTCATGGGGTGAATCACTTGGTTGCCACCCCTTACCACCATCAAACCAATGGCCTGGTGAAGAGGTTTAATGGAACTTTGGGGGCCATGATACGTAAATTCGTAAATGAACACTCCAATGATTGGGACCTAGTGTTGCAGCAGTTGCTTTTTGCCTACAGGGCTGTACCACATCCCAGTTTAGGGTTTTCACCCTTCGAACTTGTGTATGGCCATGAGGTTAAGGGGCCATTACAGTTGGTGAAGCAGCAATGGGAGGGGTTTACGTCTTCTCCAGGAACTAACATTCTAGACTTTGTAAGTAACCTACAAAGCACCTTCTGACACTCTTTAGCCCTTGCTAAAGAAAACCTAAAGAATGCTCAGGAAGAGCAAAAGGCCTGGTATGATAAACATACCAAAGAACGTTCCTTCAAAGTAGGAGACCAGGTTATGGTCTTGAAGGCGCAACAGGCCCATAAGATGGAAGCATCATGGGAAGGGCCATTCACGGTCCAAGAGCGCCTGGGAGCTCTTAACTATCTCATAGCATTTCCCACCTCAACCCTAAAGCCTAAAGTGTACCATGTTAATTCTCTCAAGCCCTTTTATTCCCGAGACTTCAAGGTTTGTCAGTTTTCAGCCCAGGGAGAAGATGACGCTGAGTGGCCTGAAGGTGTCTACTATGAAGGAAAAAGTGACGGTGGCGTGGAAGATGTGAACCTCTCCACAACCTTGGAACGTCTGCAGCAGCAACAGATCAAGAAGCTGTGCACTAGCTTCGCCCCATTGTTCTCAGCCACTCCAGGACGAACTAAACGGGCATTCCATTCCATTGACACAGGTAATGCTCACCCAATTAGAACCCCACTCTACCGAGTGTCTCCTCATGCCCAAGCTGCTATAGAATGGGAGATCCAAAACATGCTACAGATCGGTATAATCCGCCCCTCTACCAGTGCATGGGCATCTCCAGTGGTTCTAGTACCCAAACCAGATAGGGAAATAGGCTTTTGCGTGGACTACCGTAAGCTAAATGCTGTAACTCGTCCCGACAACTATCCAATGCCACGCACCGATGAGCTATTGGAGAAATTGGGATGTGCCCAGTTCATCTCTACAACAGACTTAACCAAGGGGTACTGGCAAGTATCGCTAGATGAACCTGCCAAAGAAAGGTCAGCCTTCATCACACATGCAGGGGTGTATGAATTTAATGTGCTTCCTTTCGGGCTGCAAAATGCACTCGCCACCTTCCAAAGACTTGTAGATGGTCTCCTAGCAGGATTGGGAGAATATGCAGTTGCCTACCTCGATGATGTGGCCATTTTTTCTGATTCATGGGCAGAACACCTAGAACACTTGGAAAAAGTATTTGAGCGCATCAGGCAGGCAGGACTAACTGTTAAGGCTAAAAAGTGTCAGATAGGCCAAAACAGAGTGACTTACCTTGGACACCAGGTGGGCCAAGGAACAATAAACCCCCTACAGGCCAAGGTGGATGCTATCCAAAAGTGGCCTGTCCCAAAGTCAAAGAAACAGGTCCAATCCTTCTTAGGCTTGGCCGGGTACTACAGGCGATTTGTACCACACTACAGCCAAATCGCTGCCCCACTAACAGACCTGACCAAAAAGACCCAGCCAAATGCAGTTAAGTGGACTGATGAGTGTCAGAAGGCCTTTACCCAGCTTACGGCAACATTCATGTCTGACCCAGTGCTAAGGGCCCCAGACTTTGACAAACCATTCCTACTAACCACAGATGCATCTGAGGTGGTGTGGGAGCAGTTTTAATGCAGGAAGGACCGGATCAAAACTTCCATCCTGTCGTGTTTCTCAGCAAGAAACTGTCCGAGAGGGAAAGCCACTGGTGAATCATTGAAAAAGAATGCTACGCCATTGTGTATGCCCTGGAAAAGTTACGCCCATATGTTTGGGGACGGCAGTTCCAGCTACAAACCGACCATGCTGCGCTAAAGTGGCTTCACACTGCCAAGGGAAACAACAAAAAACTGCTTCGATGGAGTTTAGCTCTCCAAGATTTTGATTTTGAAATTCAATACATTTCAGGAGCTTCTAACAACGTAGCTGATGCACTCTCCCGTGAAAGTTTCCCAGAAACAACTGGTTAAAAATTGTCCTTAACATGTGAAAAGTCTTGTAGTTTACATAATTAGTAGTATATATAAAGGTGCATGTGTTTTATTAATCTGTTTATTCTAAAGTTCTAGGAAGAAATCACCACCAGTGTGGTTCCACACTGTCTGAGATTTGGGGGGCGTGTCATAAACAGATGCTTAACGGTTAATGTCTCTTTTACCTGTAAAGGGTTAAGAAGCTCAGTGAACCTGGCTGACACCTGACCAGAGGACCAATAGGGGGACAAGATACTTTCAAATCTTGCTGGAGGGAAGTCTTTGTTTGTGCTGTTTGTTTTGTTCGTTGTTCGCTCTTGGGGCTAAGAGGGACCAGACGTACATCCAGGCTTTCCCAATCTTTCTGAATCAGTCTTTCATGTTTCAAAATTGTAAGTAATAGCCAGGCAAGGCAGATTGGTCTTGTGTTTGTTTTCTTAACTTATAAATGTGTCTTTTTGCTGGAAGGATTTTTACCTCTGTTTGCTGTAACTTTGAATCTAAGGCTGCGGGGGGGGGGGTGTCCCTCTAGTCTATATGAATCTGAGTACCCTGTAAAGCATTTTCCATCCTGATTTTTCAGAGATAATTTTTACCTTTTCTTTCTTTAATTAAAAGCTTTCTTTTTAAGAACCTGATTGATTTTTCCGTGTTTTAAAATCCAAGGGATTGAGTCTGAACTCACCAGGGATTGGTGGGGGGAAAGAAGGGGGGATGGTTAATTCCTTTTTGTTTTAAGATCCAAGGACTTTGGATCTGTGTAAGCCTCTCAAGGCAACCCAGGGAGGGGAGAGACTGTGGGGGAGGGGGAAGGAGGGGGATGGTTAATTTCTCCTTGTTTTAAGACCCAAGGGGTTTGGGTCTTGGGTTCCCCAGGGAAGGTTTTGGGGGAACAGAAAGTGTGCCAGATACTACATTCTGGCTGGTGGCAGCGTACCAGAATTAAGCTAGTAATTAAGCTTAAAAGTGTTCATGCAGGTCCCACTTCTTGAACTCTAAAGTTTAAAGTGGGGAAAAAACCTTGACAACTGCTCACTCTGGATGCCAACTCTGACTGTGGTGTTACGTAAGTACCTTGGGAAGGTGGGTCTCAGAGGTTGAACAGATAGACTAGAAAGATCAGAGAACCAACATTGTCTTAGCCAAGCTGGCACAATGATGATCAGTGTGGGAAGATCCATCTTAAATTTGTGAATATCAGGGATGAGTGGGATCCGGGGAAAGGCATACATGAGCACTGATCCCCAATTCAAATATCAGTTAAAGAGAGTCGCTGAAGAGCAAAACTGACATTTTTTTTGTTATTCATTACGAACAGTTTGAGAGTTGGAATGCCCCATTCTCTGGAGATGGACCTCAGAATGCTGTTCTTCATAGACCACTCGTGATTCTGGGAGAAATTCCTGCTGAGGTTATCAGCCAACTAATTTGGAGCACCCAGGAAGTGTGCGGCTATATGAATGAGGGCATCTTCAGAAGAGCTAAAACTTTACTGCTTCCTGACAGAGCTGGTTGGGGCAGACTTTACCGTGCTTGTACATATAATACATTGCAGTAGTATTGTCAGTAAGTATGTGAATCTCCGTGCCCTTGATCTGACCCAAAAGTCTCAGCACGCATTGCAAATCACTCAAAGCTCCACGATGTTGATGTGAAAGGAGAGTTCCCATTCTGTTCACAAATCTGAATTTTCAATGTACTTAGATGTGTTCCTCTCCCTGCCCCATAACCGCCCTAGTGTGGAGCCATGGGAAACTATAGTCCTGGTCGGTGGAGGACAGGAAAAGGAGACACCTTCACATATATTGTTCTGATCTGCCCACAATGCTAGGGACTCCAGAATCACCAGTGGCACTTGGACAATCCATCCAATGAGAGACAGACCAACTTCAACAAAGTTTGAAGAGGATGAAGGTGCAATCTCAAATGCATGTGGCCTATATCAAAAAGTGAGTCCACAACAAAGAGGAAGAGTAAATCTGCTGCTGTTTGATAAACCTGGGGGATTGATATGATCAGTGCTGAGGCTGATGTTGCTGGTCCTAGACTGAATGACTGCCCAACATACAGTACCAGAGTTGATGGTACAGTGCTTGAATGATCTTGCTTCTCTACAGGAGAGCATGTAGATGGCTCAGCTCTATCCTGAGCACTCCAGGAACCTCAGTGCCACCCAGCACACCTTTTAGAAGAAGAGGAAGAATCTCCTTGAGCCAAGGGCACTACTACTAACATAGACAAAATATCAAGAGAAAACTAGCTGAGAGAACAACAGAAGTGTAAGTTAAGGTACCACATGGAACGATCCGAGTCAAGCCGTGGGCACTGAGAAGGAACTGAAGGGGCTAGGGCAGCGCTACGTTTAAATAGTCCTAAGAGAGGCTACAAGGGCCAGAGGGCATGCAGTGCTCCTACAGGTATTTCTAGGCAATGTTCTCTGACTTCAGTGCATTGGTCACACACAAGTCTGCAACCAAAGAAGAACTGATTAAACCTTTAAGCAATTATGTTTATAATCTCCCTCTCTCTCTCTCTCACTCTCACACACGCTTCACTTTTTACATTTGAAGTAAATGTAGTGCTTATGAAACAAAGAGGAAATGAAAAAGAATTGAAGTCCTTGAGGGGTGAAGTCAACACTTTAGCCACAAATGCACTCATAATTCTAACTTCCTTCACACCACTACTGGGCCAGCATGCCTTAACTTTTTCTGAAGGGTGCAGTCTCCATGCAAATATGATTCTTTGACTCTCTCCTGAAACTGCCAACAAGTATACTAATTAAGACTTTGATGTTAGTGCTTTTGAAGATATAGTTTGTCACAGATTACATATTTTGAAAATGGGTATTTTGGGGTAAGAAACATTTCAGCTACAAAACTCATTTTCTTTCTTTCTCAGCTTCGAAAATAAAACAAACATGCCCTACTAATTATAAAATTCACAGAGAGAGAAAGACCTATTCAGTCCATCCTCCTATAAATGCATGATTATTCTCTGAAATATATTTTTACTAATGCATTGTCCAATCTAGTTTCAGAAGTCTCAAAGTATTATCTTTTGGGTTATTTTATATTGTGTAGTTCATTAATTTAAATGATTTCACATAAAAAATAGTTAATTATTCCTCTTTCACCATCTCATTTGTGATATAAAATAGCAAATAAGTAATTTTAGCTCCAAGAGTGAGCGTTTCTTATTTCTCTGGCAGAATACCATTGCTGCAACATGCAATAGTATAATTACACACTCTAAGTAGAACTATGTGCACAGAATGTACAGGACAAAATATTGGCAACAGCATCTCAGATCTGAATGCAGGGAAAAAAAAAGATCTAATCTATTATCTCAAGGCTCAGCTATTATTGACAAACTAAGAACATATAAAGCTTTCTCTTAAACATATGATGATATAAATTATACCTACACCAATACTTTTATTAGTAAACTAAATTATAACAGAAACAAGTCCAATATTACATTGAATTTTAACTTTTTAAAAGCAAAGAAAATAAAGCTAAAGCAATCTATTTAGAGTTAGATAACTCAGTAATCTGAAAACATATTTCTAAGGATTTAAAACCAAATGAAAATTGCTTTAAAAAGCTGGATTTTTTATAGTCGAAGGGTACAAGATGTATGCACCTACAAAAATTAAAATCGGGTTAACATAGGGCATACTCCCTGACACACTACAAATGTAATTTTTTCTAGAGCAGGTTACTCCTTTCAATAGCATTGTGACAAATACAATCAACATGGGATGGGGTTTACATCTAAATATGGGAGTAACTATATTTTGCAGATACAGACTAACATGGCTGCTACTCTGAAATATATGCACAGTTGTTATGTACTAGGAAATCCCATTGCTGCTAACATATACCTACTGTGTAAGCAGCAAGACTGTTGTTATCCCAGCCAGCTTGTGTCTCACCCTGCTCTTCCATATTGTTTGTATTTGATACAATGCTATTAAAAGGGGTAGCTTGGGGAAAACATCATAACTTAGACAAATCTCCAGGTCCTAGGGACCTCTCCAACTCCCAGATACCACGGGATCAGGAGGATGCAAAGATGGCTTAAAGCCACCTTAAACCCTCTCCTCCCACTGGACTGCAAGTTCTGTGCTGGGCCTCTTAGCCTATGTCTACACAGCAAAGAAAAATCTGTGGTTGGACTGTGCCAGACAATTCAGGCTTTCAGGGCTGTTTCATTTCTGTGTAGACTTCAGACTCGGTGGGGAGCCCAAACACTGGGACCCTCCCACCCCACAGGGTCCTATAGCCCAAGCTCTAGCCTGAAAGTCTACACAGCAATAAAACAGCCCAGCAGCCTGAGCCCTGCAAGCCCGAGTCAGCTAGCACAGGCCAGCCGAGGGTGTCTAGTTATTGTGTAGACATACCCTTAGAGGATCAGCACAGAACCTCACCCTATTTGTTCAGATATGTAGGCAAAGGCTATCTATATGTAGGGCCTGGCAGGCAAAGACACAAAGTTTGAACTTGATTCAGGCAATGAGCCAAGACTAATGCTCATTGAGCTAAAACATGCTTGTTTTACTGTTATCTTATCCCCATCCTCCATCCCCCATACTGTTTTTGCCCCTATTGTGATCAATTGCATTGGACACAGTAAGCTCACTGGGGTAGGGACAGTCTTTTAAGTTAATGTTTGTACTATGCTTAGCACAAAATGGCCCCATCATAAGAATGACATTCACAACACTGATATCTCATCCACTCAAACGTCCACTCCCCCCTAATCATCCAAACAATCTAAAACCAAAAATATCCCAGTATAGTCTTAACCCCAAAAAAGATGACCCAGACATTCCAAGTGATTTCACTACTGCTATTTATGTGGAAAGCACTCAGTTATTATGACAAATAGTACAAATGCCTAAAACAGACAGATCCATGACTAGGCCATTACAGACTATTGTTGTATTAATAAATGAAACATAATGAGGAGTCAATGAAGTGATAGTAATAATCACATTTCAATAGTCTCTTCCACATGCACATGCTCTGCAGAGAAAAAATGTCAATATTATTTGATACAAGCCATTTCACTTGCGTAAATATATCATTTCTTACAAGGACAAAGATAGCATACAAGAGTAAAGGCCTTATTAGTCAACCCTCCCTTCTCATCCCCTCCAAAAAAGTATAGCTTTTCAAAGTAAAGAGATTCAGAGTGGCCCCAGAATTCAAAGGATGAAATCTTGGCCCCACTGAAGTTAATGGTAAAATCTCATTTCAATGGAGCCAGGATTTAATTCTAAATCTTTTGTTTCATATTGCTCTGGGAAGCAGATTACAAGATTTCTATGGCACACAAATGAATGATCCAAATATTAATGTTCAGAACTTTAAAAATAATGAACATGTTTTCTTCAAATGGGTTGTTTTTGCTTCTTTGGTTATTTGAATTAAAATGCCAAGATTTCAGTTGTAATATACAGGGAACGTTTGTCCTTCCTCCTCCTCACATGTTTTTAAACAATAGCAGGCTCAATATTGTCCCCTTTAATTTTCCCCAAAAGATCACCATTTTGTTGAGACCAAGCATGGAAGATTTCAGCCATAGAGAGATCTATTTAAAAAACTTACAATCAACTGGAGGAGGTTGGTTTAAAATGAATATAACTATAATTATAGCTGCCACTACCTCAGAAGCTATAACAGTAAAGAATACCAATAATTAATTTCAAAAGAATGCAGTGTCCTCATTTTCATCATCATTAGATTCACTCAAATCTTTTTTTTAAAAAAATAAGAAAACAATGGTAGATATTAAGTAACAGTAAAAATAGGCATGATAAAATAATAATTTGTATTACAATTCTTTCCTTTTTAAAAACTGAACAACAGTTCAATAGTAAACCAATTTTTTCAAAAAGTCTTGTATTGCAAGCATACAATTTTAAGGTTTAATTATAATTCATTACAATATTTATCAAGTAGCTAATACTTTCAATTCCAGCAACAGATCTTTTACCTGCTAAACACCAGATGAAATAAGAAAGTTTGCAGGCATAAGGAAGAAACCCTTCTAAACTATGATTCTCTCTTTGGGAAAATTCTCCATTATCCTAATGAGGATGGAAGTCCAAACAATTCTAAATGTATCTGATGTTGACACATAAATATCCCTCCAGAAGAACAACACATGCATTTCCAATAGCATGTGTTTATATTACTGTCAGTAGCATATATCAAATATACATTAATAAAAGTTATATTGGGTCAAAATTAGACAGCCATGCCAGATTCCAGGTACAGCTACTTGTAAAGTTTCAAACAATATCCACGTCTTAGTTGCTGAAAGCACCTCAGCCCAATCCAAGGCATCTTTATAACCTCATACTCTTTTGTGAGCTGTTATTTACACGTAAAATTTAACATCCTTTTGCAAAATTCCTTTGTTATACTTAAGTGAATATACCATCGGTCTATCTCATTTTAATGACATGTAGTCCCTAAATGGAACCTCAAATAGAATCCTTGTTCTGGATTTTTCTGGGTGAAAGGAAGGCAGGTAGAAGGTGGGAGATGGATCAGAATCCTTGAATATGCCTTTCAACCTTAGGGCCTGATCCTTCAACAAGTGCATTTCAGGGCGCCACATGGACTCCATGATGTACTTAAAACACAGTGAGTTTCAGGTGGAAACAGGAACTAAGACCTTGATCCTGCAACTGAAAGGGGCCTGTTTTCTGGATCCAGTCTGGATATGAACCAAGATAGTTGAAATCTCATGAAAAGAAATGACCTCACAAAGATTTCATCAGGTAAAATGGGAGATCTTGTTATTTTTGCCACTTTGGGCAAACATCTTTCAAAAATAGTTTATAAGATTTCTACACTGTCAAACTTGAACTCTAGTCATGGTTTTATCTTGAACCAAAATTTTGAATCCTCATCAGTGCCTAATACATATCTGGCTCTAGCTTTCCTGGACCATACCTAATTAATATTAATCATTCATTGAATTAAAACCAAATTATATTTATATATTGTATTGGAGAACCATGGATTGGGCTTTATCATGTTAGATCGGGGTGGGCAAACTTTTTGGCCCGAGGGCCACATCCGGGTTACACAACCGTATGGAGGGCCGGGTAGGGAAGGCTGTGCCTCCCCAAACAGTCTAGCCCCTACCCGCTATTTGCCCCCTCTCACTTCTCCCCACCCAACTGCCCTCTCAGAACCCCCAACCCATCCACCTCCCTTGCTCCTTTTTCCCTGACCGCCCCTTCCCTGAACCCTTGCCCTCTATCCAACCCTCTGCTCCCAGTCCCCTGACTGCCCCAACCCCTATCCACACCCCCGCCCCCTGACAGCCCCTCTGGGACTCCCATCCCCTATCCAACCACCCTCTGCTCCTCGTCCCCTGACCACCCCCTGCTGGAACCCCTTGCCCCTAACTGCCCCCCAAAAAACCCCACCTCCTTATCGAAACCCCCCCCCGCTCCCTGTCCCCTGACTGACCTCCCAACCCCTATCCATATCCCCGCCCCCGACAGGCTCCCCAGGACTCCCACTCCTCCCTGCTCCCCATCCCCTGACCGTGCCCCCCAGAACCTCTGCCTCACCCAACCGCCCCCTCCTCCATGACTGCTCTCCAGGACCCCCCGCCCCGTTACCAGCAGCAGGAGCTTGCAGTCACAACACCCGGGCAGAGCCAGCTGAGCTCCCCATGCTGCTCAGCGGCAGTGTGGCTGCGGGGGAGGGACCGGGCAGGACAGCCTCACAGGCTGGATGTGGCTCATGGGCCGTAGTTTGCCCACATCTGTGTTAGATGCTATATACATATGTAATAAAAAAAGACAGTGCATGTCCCATACACCTAACAATCAAAGAGTACAATAAGAAACAAAAGGTGGAGAGAGTAATATGGTAACAGTGGGATGATTGTTTGGTATAATAAGGAGTGCTTAACATTTAGCACAAGTATATAAGTATATAAATTTATAATATTTAGTACAGATGTTTAAGATGCAATAAATATTTTTAATATAAAATGCAATAATTTTTTCAATACACACTATGTAATTTGTACCCAAAGGATTTATTGCACCTTGAATCTCTACCTAAAAAGGCTTGTGCTAAATATTATATATCATCACAAACAATGCAACTTTTATAAGAACACCAGTACCACCAGAAAAAATAGTATAATTTGGGTCCAAACTTACTTTCTGCAGTTTGCATTATTATCTCATCAAGTTCTTTTTCCAATTTTTCATAAGTGTCTAGCTTTGCCTGATGCTCAGAATTCTGTGCCTGAAGTTCAGTAATGCGTGTCTCACTAGATGCTTGAAGGCTATAAAACTCCTTAGTGAGAACCTGAGAGAATGAACAACAGAACAAATGCAAAGATTGGGATTGTAAGATATTTTTGAGGGAGGCGAAAAAACGTATGTGAAAGATTCGGTAGTCTAATATTTAAAGATAACAGATTTTCAGTGTTTATTGAAAAGTCCAATTTAACGTGTCATTCAGAAAAGGGAAAAAATCTTTTTAACAGCAGATATTCTCTAAATATACTATTTTGGACAGATCTACTCTCTTGAGTTATGTGCCATGCAACAAGACATCTGACAGCTCTTTAAAGCTCTAGTGATTTCATGAGCCTCTACTTGAGGACACAACCAAAATCCTCATGGGAGGAGAATCAAGAAAAAAGGATAAGGGGAGGGGGGGAAAGTGTTTAATACTGTACACAGGATTTTAAATAATGGAAGGTATTTGTTTTGTTGTTTACTTTGATTAGTTCAAGGGACTTCTTTAATAAAAGGATAAATGCATAATTTTCACAATTTGATATTTATAATGCACTTATTTCCTATAAATATAGAGAACTAAATATTAATATCAGACGGGCAGCCGTGTTAGTCTGGATCTGTAAAAGCAGCAAAGAATCCTGTGGCACCTTATAGACTAACAGACGTTTTGGAGCATGAGCTTTCGTGGTTCAATACCCACTTCGTCATGCATCTGACGAAGTGGGTATTCACCCACGAAAGCTCATGCTCCAAAACATCTGTTAGTCTATAAGGTGCCACAGGACTCTTTGCTGCTTTTAAATATTAATACATTAACAACATTCAAGACTAGCAAAAATAATTAACACAATAGGCTGAGGACTTAAATAAAAATAAGCACATACTCAATTCAAAGTAGAAGCTGTAAATGCAAATGTGAGAATCTTAAAAGCAAAAACAGGTGAGCTAGAATGCCTGGAAATGGAAAAAGACCCTGACAAAAGAAACGTTTCTAAAACAAAGTGGAATGACAAAAACCAGTGTAACTCTTTAATATCTAGCTATATACTATACAGTAAGGAGAAAATAGTTGGAATAAGTGGGGGTGTACACAGGATATGGAGATTACTTACTTGTAACCAAAGTCCTTCAAGATGGACTCTGCATATTCATATCTTGGCACATGTTAACAGGTGCCAGTGAACAGTGCAACCTTCTACTAGTAGTGCCTAATAGATAGCTTACATGCCCCCTTCCCATCCCTCCTCTCAATGCCCAAGCACGTAGAACCAATCTACCAAACTGGGCACCTAATTTAACCATGTTATCTAATGGATGTTTAATTATATGTATTGAACTTCCCATGGCTGAGTTACAAATTTCAATTAGCAGGACCTGTCTTGCACTGCCTCATCCATCTAGATAATATCTGCGTGGAAATGGGGTTCCCAGTTACCCACATATGAATCAAAATTTGTGTGAAAATCTAAAATCCTTGGTCCTATCTAAATATAACAATCTTTTTTCATCCAAACAGTGTAACTTGGATTCGCTCTTATTTGAATGAGATCTGGGAAAAAACGCTGAAAGAGTAACAGATTAATTGACATGGAAATTGGAAATTATTTTTGGTATGAATCTGGGATGTGAGGGAAGAACTATATACTCTATGATGTATATACTCAATCATAAGCCGGTTTGTTTATAAGCCGACCCCACCCCCAAGATGGATAAGTAAAAATGGAAAATTTTTATAATCCATTCATAAGCCGACTCTGTAATTCAGGAGTCGGCAAACTTTGGCTCCCGGGCCATCAGGATAAGTCGCTGATGGGCTGAGATGGTTTGTTTAGCTCAAGCATCCGCAGGCACGAAGGTAAACTTAAGTGTCCCAACGCTCCAGCTGCTTATCCTGACAGGCTGGTACAGCAACTGGTGGGGAAATATTTTTGCAGGGGGGGGAGAAGCTGGGAGCCAGAGGAGTAACCCCTGTCACCACCCCCCACATGACCCCACCCCTAACCCGGGACCCCCACACTCTCCCCATTCCATCCGTTCCCACCTTATCTGGGGAGGGCCAAGGGAGGATGTCTCTAACCTGGTTGGAGCTGCTCCGCCAGGCTGGACAGCGCAGCTGCAGTCTGCTCTGGTGGGCCAGACCGGGCGGCGCGGACGCAGCATGTTCCAGTGGGCTGGGCCGGGCGGCACAACTGCAGCGTGCTCCAGTGGCCGAGTGGCGCGACCACAGCCTGCTCTGGCTTCAGCCTGCCAGCCCTGGAACTGCAGCTGCTTCGGAGGCAGGGGGGAGAGCAACGTAGCCAGAAGCAGAGAGACTCTGGCCCTGCCTCTTCCCTTCTGTCTCTGCTGGCTGTGCTGCCACTCCTTGCTCCCTCTGCTGAGGGGAGGGGCTGTGTCCCACCTCTCCCTCTTTATGCTCATTCATAAGCTGACCCCCTTCTCTGGTGCTTCCCTTTTTTACTAAAAAAAATTCAGCTTATGAATGAGTATATATGGTACTTTGTTTTTATAAAAATTCAGAAATGGAGGGTCAGACATTAAGACATGAAGTTCACTACCTCTCCTGGTTGATGTTCTTGGTTTAATAAATGCAGGCTTAATTGACAGATTAAGCACAAAAAAAAGAAGATAAAGGCTTCAAGTGTGAAGACATAAGCTATGGTAGTATTGTACTAAGTTCAAAACCCATGGAGTAATAAGTTCTCTCAGCAGGGAATTCAAATTTAGTAAACCTTTGGGGAAAAAAATTCTTAATATCGTGCAAGAATATATTATTACCATCTATTTGCATATGAAAAGCTGTGATTGCAGCTAAATGCACTCATAGTGATGCAACAGATAAATCCTTATCTTCCAGAAACAGCAAATACTCCAGTATTGATTGAATAGGAGCTGATACAGAATCAATACCCTAATCAGATATACAGTAAAAATCTTTTCTATTTAAAATCATAACATTTTGTAGTTGATTGTCTTCTAGCATTAAGTAAAACATGTATATCTACAGAGTAAGATTTCTCTAGTTTTGTCAGAGCCCTATTGCCCACTGTAGTATTACTGTGGCTTTAAGAGAATTAATAGCATCTTCAGGTATGGGAGCTGACAGCTGGAGGAGGCAGTTGGTTTTAGGCTAGACTGACTGACCTGAGTTAAGATGCAAGATTAAATATGTTAATTATGATCTAATAAAGACTGTTGTTAAGTTACTAGCAATGAATTATTATTAAGCTAGTGGATTACTTCAATATAAAACAACACACTCATGCTGTCAGATGCAAGGAAAGCAGCTCCAAATGGTATTTCCCCGGCTGCTGTGACAGAAGGTCCAGTGAAGCTTCTGTAGTATTCCTTGGAAAGAAGGAGCAAGCTTGTTTACACCACTGTTGCCTCTGGCCATGCTAGGGTGATAAGCATCATCTTGACTGAATCCTGTCTGATCTTTTTCACAACCTTCAACATTAAAGGAAATAGTGGGGAAGCATACATTAGCTCTGTGCTCCAATGGAGGAGAAATGCATCTGTTAGAGACTGTGTATCCATGTCCACCCTTGAACAAAAATAATGGTCCTTTGTGTGTTGATCCTTGCGGCAAATAAATCTATTTTTGGAGTACCCCAAAGAGCAAATATATATTGACTCAGAATCTTTCATGGATAATTCATGCAACTGGGAAGAGTCTCTGATTAGTCGGTCTGCTAACTAGTTGAGGGATCCTGTCAGACGCAGAGCTACAGGATAAAATCTTGTTCAGTATACATCTATCCCAGAGCTTCATTGCCTCCCTGCAAAACTGCCAGGACCAGACTCTTCCACCCCATTTATTTACATAGTATATCTCTGCCATATTGTCCATGGTCACTTGAACCACAGATCCTTGTATCTGAGGAAGGAATTATCTGAATGTCAACTGAATTGCTCTTAACTCTAGAATTCTGATATGAAGATGACATTCCTGTTGATTCCAGAGACCCTTGTTAAAACTGTGTTCAGGTGTGCACTCTGGCCTGTTTTTGAGGAGCCTGTTGTAACCATTATGGACAGGGAGGAAGGACTGAACATCATTCTTCTTAGTACATGACCCTGATCCATACATCTATGGATTTCTCTGAAATGGTAAGTCCATGTTGCTTACTGCCTGCCTGAAGTTCTTTGCTAAACAATGCTGAAGAGGTCTCATCCCTTGTTCTGCATAAGGCACGACATAGGTGATTGATGCCTTAAGACACTGTAGGGACAGAAAAAACTTTAGACTCTAAAATAGAGACTGAATCATATTTTATCTTCAGGAATTTCCCTTGTCCTTTTGGAGTTGAGAAACTATCCCATGAACAGAATTTTGTGAGGGGGACAATAGGGATTTTTTTTCCTATTCATGAAAAACCCCAAACTTTGGAACAGAGAGCACGTGAATTAGCTGATGCCTTTTAGTTCATCTTTGGGGGCTGCTTTAGGAGCCAATTGTTTAAAAACAGAAAAAAAAAACCCCAACCAACCCTTGTCTTCCCAGAAAAGCCACCACTACACAATGGCATTTTGTATAGATTCAGGGTGCCAATGAAAAGCCAAAGAGGAGCACGTTGTATTGGAAATGGTCTGCCCTATGGCATAATTAAGGTACTTCCTATGTGACAGTCTTACATTGAAATATAAAGGTAAGCTTCTTTGAGATCCAGAGCAGTAAACCAGTCTAGATACAACAGGGAAGGGATAATGGATCCTAGAGTTATCATTCCGAAGCAAGTCCTTCGAATGTACTTGTTTAGCTTCCTCAGATCCAAGATCAGACAAAGACCTCAATTCTTTCTGTGGAATTAGGGAACAATGGGAGAAGAACCTCAGATTCCTGAGATTTACTGAAACTTCTCTTATTGCTTCTTCCCTTAATAGAGAGTTGGTTTCCGTTATTGACTCTGATTCATGAGAAGGATCCCTGAAAAGGGGAAGAGGGGAGGTTGGTTTGGAGGGAAGGTGTCAAACTTTATGGTATATCCATCCTTTATAGTGTCCAAATACCATCAGTCTGTGGTGATCTTTAGCCAGTTGATTTAACATTGGCCTTAAAGGTTGCCAAATGTCTAGGAAACAGATTTTAAGGCTGGTGTGCTGCTCGTCTATTGTATGTCAAACCCATGGTAAAGAAGGTAAAGAAATAATTGAAGACTAATTACTTTGTCTCATCCTGGATTTAAAGTGGCATCTTTTATACCACTCAATAGAAGATGATTGCTGTTGTAGCTGCTGGTAGTGTCATCTGCCTATGTTGAAAGAGGAGAAAGAAGTAAAATAAGATGGAGAATAGTGTCTCTGACATCTGAAAACAGATACAGGAATTCTCTTCCTGAAAGGTGGCAAGAGATCCTAAGATCAAGTTGTTGATCTTGTCTCTTTCATGTTTTCTAAAATTTCCCCTGTTTTTCAACTGAAAAGTCCATCCCTCTGAAACAGAAGCTCCTCAACTTTTGACTTCCTTTCATGGAGAAGAGGAGCATAGCCATGCATATCTCTGGAGTGTTATTGCTGTTACTACTCATCTTGAGGATACATCTGAGATATCAAAGAACACTCTCAGTGCATGCTTAGCAACATTTTGGCGTTCCTTAATGAGACAGTCTGCAGGGTTTGTTGGAGAGATTCTTGATAAACAGAGAAATTTTGTTCCAAAGGTAAAACTGATATCTGGCCATTATGGTTAGGTAGTTAGCTGTTCACATGTTGGAAGATGAAGACACCAGGTTTCCTTCCTAAATAATGTGGCCTTTTCCCTTCTCTATCACTGAGAGTAGAACACAAATATCCCAATCTTGACCTTTGCATTGTTGTAGCCACCGATAGAGAATTAAGAGGAGCATGTACATGGAAACAAGAAAATCCTTCATACGGAATGTGATACAGCTCATCTGCCTTTCTAGCAAATGGTTGACAGAAAGATGGAGTAGTCCATATTGATTTTGGCTGCCAGAGACCCTCCAGCAAGAGATGAGAAAATTTGCTTGTAAAGGTATTTCCCAGGATATCAAAAACAGGCTGAGAAGATTCCTCCACTGAAACCAAAGATAATTTTAAAGTAGAAACCAATTTGCTGATTAACTCTTGAAATCAGACAGCATCCTCAGATGGTGAAGAAGATGAGATTACTCTGAAGTTTTCATCTGCAAAGAATTTGCCTGCAGGTTCTTGTTCGTGATGTGGAGGTATCATATTTCCTTGTTCATCATCTAGAATATTTTGTATCAGAGTAACAGACTTCTCTCCTGTCATCAGATCTGTTGATACAGGAGCCATGAATGACATAATGAACAACAGTAACTAACACTAAAACTAACTGTGGCACCTTGTATCCAAGGTTTACCCCTTTTATATGCTTATGATATATTTTGTGCAAAGCATGCTTTGTGAGGTATCATTTGAAAACTCATAATCTGCTGAACATCATTGTCCTGTTAAAATATGTGTAACATCACTGCGTGTAAAATTATGAGATTCTGCTATACGATTGTTGTTGAAATATGCTGTAGTTCTGGGTAACACCTAGACTAATTTCTCAAAGACAAAGGCACACTCACATGCCAGCGAGGTGCTAAAAGGCCATTACCTGCTTAATTGGAGATTCACCAGCAGGGAAGTTTTAAACAAGAAATTTATAATTCACCTGAAAGATAGTTGGCATGTACTCAATGTAACTGCCTCACCCCATGACCCAGCAAAGACTTTTCCTTTCAGAGTATAAGACAGGAGAAAAATGCTTCCCCCCTCACCTCTCCTCCTTGTATTGCTCTGCTCATAACATCAAGGAATACCTGAAGAACACTGAATGAACGGGAGTGGTCCCAGTCTGAAAGGAAATTCAGCCTGTAAACTGTCTGCAGCATCTGGTGTGGTGAGAATGATGTTTGTTTCAAATCGTATTTAGCTTGGTAAATTTTAGGGATTAGATTGGGTTTTATCTTTCTATTTTTTTTGTAATCAATTCTGCCTTATCATTTATAAATTTAAAATCTATCTTTCTCTAGTCGAGAAACATGTTTATTGTTTTATCTAAACCAGTGTGTTTGGTTGAAGTATTTGGGAGGCCTCCACTTGAGACAATAACACTGGTGCACACTCATTATCCTTTGTTGGAATGACAGGCTAATTTATGAACCTGTACAGTCCAGTGGGCTACTGAACAGTACAAGATGCATATTTTTGGGTGACAAGGCTGGGACTGAGGGATATGGTGGAGTCAGCCTGCATCTATTCATGAATGGCTGGGCATAGCATTTACGTATTCAGCTGGGAATGACTTTACATGCGGATAGCTCTGAGTGAGGAGAGCCTGGAGGGACTTGCTGTACACTAGCAAAGCAATGTAAAAGGCAACCTTGGCTGGAGAGTTAAACGGACACAGCAGTTCAGCAGTCCAGGTTGTAGCCTGGGGAATATCACACTAACTACTACCTATCCAATTATTAAAACAACGAACAAGGCACTTAGTTAACTGTCTAAAAGACCTTTAATCTGAAGAAGGATCACATCCATCCATGGTCAGTGACAACCACTGCCATGCCCCTTTTTATAGCCTCAACCTCAGAATGTGCTCAGATACTGGGGCTAAGGAGGGAGGCATGAAAGTGATCTAATAGGCACTACTATTAGAAGGCTGCACCATTCAACAGCACTGACTGGCACATATCCCAAGAGTGGGAATATGCAGAAGGCACTCAAAGAAGGGCTAGAAGATTCCACAGAATCTAAAGAGATAAAATTGTGAGTGGAGAGGACAATTCAGTTGAATCTGTATGGATATAAAACCCAGGTTTCAGAAATACATGAGTAACATGTAAGGTTATAATACTAGCATAATGATCAGAAAAGGAATACTGTGTGCACAATCTTGAGAGCACTCAAAGAGGTAACAAAGTCTAATATAACAATGACAAACAGGGGACTTCAATTACAACAACATAAAATGGTCAAATGTCACAACTGGACAAGCCAAAAAAAGCAATTTTCTCAACACCTTAAAGATGAATTCTTGGAAAAGCAAGTTCTAGAGCACACAAGAGGAGAAGCTTTTCTCCACTTAGGCCTAAGTAACAAAAGGAGTGGTTCAAGAAGTTACGTGATCACAACATAGTTTGTGATCACAACATAGTTTAAGTTCACCATCTTCAGGGAGGAAAGGTACTGAAAGGAACCAAAAACTAGTACAATGCCATTAAATTTTAGAAAGTGGGATTAAAGAAAAGGGAAGCTACTCATGAAGGCCCTCAAGTCAAAAGCATAATATGATATGATCTGGAGACCAAATAACACCGCGGGGCACAGATTATCCAATAAGTTCCTGGACTGCATTGCAGACAACTTTTTATTTCAGAAAGTTGAAAAAGCTACTGGGGGGAGGCTGTTCTAGACTTGATTTTAACAAATAGGGAGGAACTTGTTGAGAATTTGAAAGTAGAAGGAAGCTTGGGTGAAAGTGATCATGAAATCATAGAATTTGCAATTCTAAGGAAGGGTAGAAGGGAGTACAGCAGAACAGAGACAATGGATTTCAGGAAGGCAGATTTTGGTAAGCTCAGAGAGCTGATAGGTAAGGTCCCATGGGAATCAAGACTGAGGGGAAAAACAACTGAGGAGAGTTGGCAGTTTTTCAAAGGGACACTATTAAGGGCCCAAAAGCAAGTTATTCCGATGGTTAAGAAAGATAGAAAATGTGGCAAAAGACCACCTTGGCTTAACCACGAGATCTTGCGTGACCTACAAAATAAAAAGGCATCATATAAAAAATGGAAACTAGGTCAGGTTACAAAGGATGAATATAGGCAAATAACACAGGAATGCAGAGGCAAGATTAGAAAGGCAAAGGCACAAAATGAACTCAAACTAGCTATAGGAATAAAGGGAAACAAGAAGACTTTTTATCAATACATTAGAAGCAAGAGGAAGACCAAGGACAGGATAGGCCCACTGCTCAGTGAGGAGAGGGAAACAGTAACGGGAGACTTGGAAATGGCAGAGATGCTTAATGACTTTTTTGTTTCGGTCTTCACTGAGAAGTCTGAAGGAATGTCTAATATAGTGAATGCTTACGGGAAGAGGGTAGGTTTAGATGATAAAATAAAAAAAGAGCAAGTAAAAAATCACTTAGAAAAGTTAGATGCCTGCAAGTCACCAGGGCCTGATGAAATGCATCCTAGAATACTCAAGGAGTTAATAGAAGAGGTATCTGAGCCTCTAGCTATTATCTTTGGGAAATCATGGGAGACGGGGGAGATTCCAGAAGACTAGAATGGGGCAAATATAGTGCCCATCTATAAAAAGGGAAATAAAAACAACCCAGGAAACTACAGACCAGTTAGTTTAACTTCTGTGCCAGGGAAGATAATGGAGCAGGTAATTAAAGAAATCATCTGCAAACACTTGGAAGGTGGTAAGGTGATAGGGAATAGCCAGTATGGATTTGTAAAGAACAAATCGTGTCAAACTAATCTGATAGCGTTCTTTGATAGGATAACGAGCCTTGTGGATAAGGGAGAAGCGGTGGATGTGATATACCTAGACTTTAGTAAGGCATTTGATACGGTCTAGCATGATATTCTTATAGATAAACTAGGAAAGTACAATTTAGATGGGGCTACTATAAGGTGGGTGCATAACTGGCTGGATAACCGTACTCAGAGAGTAGTTGTTAACGGCTCCCAATCCTGCTGGAAAGGTATAACAAGTGGGGTTCTGCAGGGGTCTGTTTTGGGACCGGTTCTGTTCAATATCTTCATCAATGATTTAGATGTCGGCATAGAAAGTACGCTTATTAAGTTTGCGGACGATACCAAACTGGGAGGGATTGCAACTGCTTTGGAGGACAGGGTCAAAATTCAAAATGATCTGGACAAATTGGAGAAATGGTCTGAGGTAAACAGGATGAAGTTCAATAAAGATAAATGCAAAGTACTCCACTTAGGAAGGAACAATCAGTTTCACACATACAGAATGGGAAGAGACTGTCTAGGAAGGAGTATGGCAGAAAGAGATCTAGGGGTCATAGTAGACCACAAGCTTAATATGAGTCAACAGTGTGATACTGTTGCAAAAAAAGCAAACGTGATTCTGGGATGCATTAACAGGTGTGTTGTAAACAAGACACGAGAAGTCATTCTTCCGCTTTACTCTGCGCTGGTCAGGCCTCAGCTGGAGTATTGTGTCCAGTTCTGGGCACCGCATTTCAAGAAAGATGTGGAGAAATTGGAGAGGGTCCAGAGAAGAGCAACAAGAATGATTAAAGGTCTTGAGAACATGACCTATGAAGGAAGGCTGAAGGAATTGGGTTAGTTTAGTTTGGAAAAGAGAAGACTGAGAGGGGACATGATAGCAGTTTTCAGGTATCTAAAAGGGTGTCATCAGGAGGAGGGAGAAAACTTGTTCACCTTAGCCTCCAATGATAGAACAAGAAGCAATGGGCTTAAACTGCAGCAAGGGAGATTTAGGTTGGACATTAGGAAAAAGTTCCTAACTGTCAGGGTAGTTAAACACTGGAATAGATTGCCTAGGGAAGTTGTGGAATCTCCATCTCTGGAGATATTTAAGAGTAGGTTAGATAAATGTCTCTCTGGGATGGTCTAGACAGTATTTGGTCCTGCCATGAGGGCAGGGGACTGGACTCGATGACCTCTCGAGGTCCCTTCCAGTTCTATGAGTCTATGAGACTGAAATGGGGGAAGTGCTGAACCCAGGCTAAAGGGATTTTTAGTCTATGAATGGAACAACTGGGGTTTCTAAGCTTTTAAGCCAGCGCAGCTTGCCCTTTAAGAATCCACAGCCTGCTTGTATCATCATTTAGGGTGAGAATTTGCTATTCATATCCTATCTATGTAGTATAGTAAGCTTAGTTTGCATGCTTTATTTGCTAAGTAATCTGCTTTGATCTGATTGCTATCTCTTATAAACACTTAAAAACTATCTTTTGTAATTAATAAACTTGTTTTTGCTTTGTCTAAAACCAGTGTGTGTGGAAGTCATAACTCGAAGCAGAAAGCTGTTGTATATTTCCTCTCCACATAGATCAGCACAGGTGGCGATGCCGTCCCAAATACAAAAAGAGCTCCAGCACGGACCGAACGGGAGATACTGGATCTGATCGCTGTATGGGGAGACAAATCTGTTCTATCAGAGCTCCGTTACAGAAGATGAAATGCCAAAATGTTTGAAAAAAATCTCCAGGCTACACAGTGCTGCGTGACAAGCGTAACGGAAAGCCAAAGAATCAAATGGACGGTCATGGAGGGAGGGAGCGGGGACTGAGGACTCCAGCTATCCCACAGTCCACAGCAGTCTCTGAAAAGTATTTACATTCTTGGCTGAGCTCCCAATGCCTGTAGGTTCAAACACATTGTCCAGTTGGTTCAGGGTATAGCTCGTCAATGTACCTCCTCCTCCCCCCACGTGAAATAAAAGGGAAAAAAATTGTTTCTTGACTTTTTTTTAACGTCACCCTATGTGTACTGAATGCTGCTGGTAGACGCGATGCTGAGGCAGTAAAGAGCAGTATCCGCTCCTCTTCCCTCCCCAGTGGCAGACGGTACAATATGCTTGATAACTGCTGAATACCCCTGGCTGGCCTCACATGAGGCCGGCCGGGGGGGGGCGCTTGGGTAAAAATAGGAATGATTCCTGGTTATTCCCAGTAGATGGTACAGAACGGCTGGTAACTGTCTTTATCATAGCAACTGGGGGCTGAGCTTCAATCAGCCCCCTCCCTTTCATGTGTAAAGAAAAGATTCTGTACTGCTTGGACTATCATAGCAGTGGGATGCTGGGCTCCTCTCCCCCACACTGCTTAATGTCCTGCCTGGACTATCATAGCAGCTGGAGGCTGCCTCCCCCTCATTTTATCTCACTAACAAGTCACTGTTTCTTATTCCTGCATTCTTTATAACTTCATGACACAAATGGGGGGGACACTGCCACAGTAGCCCAGGAAGGTTGGGGAGAAGGAAAGCAACGGATGGGGTTGTTGCAGGGGCAACCCCCGTGAATGGCATGCAGCTCATCATTTCTGTGGGATCTGACACGGAGCAGCTGTGCTCTCTGGTTCTCTGATACACTGGTTCTCTAGTACAGTTGCCCCATATTCTAGGCAGGACTGACTATTTTTAGATATCATAAAGGAGGGATTGACTCGGGGAGTCATTCCCAGTTTTGCCTTTGCGCCCCCGGCCGACCTCAGCCAGGGGCACTCATGATAGCAGCAGACGGTACAGAACAACAGATAGCCGCCATCTCACTGCCAATTTACAATGGCAGCAGACGGTACAGAATGACTGATAACCGTCTCTGCTATCATGCAAAAGTAAATGAATGCAGCTGTGTAGCGCTGCAGTATCGCCTCTGTCAGCGGCATCCAGTACACATACGGTGACAGTAAAAAAAAGCTGAACGGGCTCCATGGTTGCCGTGCTATGGCATCTGCCAAGGCAATCCAGGGAAAAAGGGCACGAAATGATTGTCTGCCGTTGCTTTCCCGGAGGAAGGAATGACTGACGACATTTACCCAGAACCACCCGCGACAATGATTTTTGCCCCATCAGCCACTGGGATCTCAACCCAGAATTCCAAGGGGCGGGGGAGACTGCGGGAACTATGGGATAGCTACGGAATAGCTATCCACAGTGCAACGCTCCAGAAATCAACGTTAGCCTCAGACAATGGACGCACACCATCGAATTAATGTGCTTAGTGGGCCGCGTGCACTCCACTTTATACAATCTGTTTTACAAAACCGGTTTATGTAAAATCGGAATACTCCCGTAGTGTAGACGTACCCACAGATTCCTTTTGTAACGTACCTCCAGTTTTCTCTGGTATTTCTCACATTCTAATTGACACTGTGAGAGATTCTTTGCTGTCTCTTCTTGCATGAGTTGAACACGTTCACTCTCAAAGGACTTTAATTTACTTTGATGGAGAAGTTCAGCCACCTTGCTTTCTGTGCTGAGTTGCAGCTGTCTGTACCTGAAAAAAATCAAAGTACTTGTGTGGTTTGACCAAAAGGAAACATGTAGATACAGCAAAAAGATACCTGTAAGTCTTTTCAGTATATGGCACAGATTTCAGCAAAGAGGAGAATCTTTGTTAAAAAAATGCGGAGTTTAACAACCACTGTTAAGATTAAACTATACATTATCTCTATTTGGAAGTAATAGTTCTTCAAGCTGTCGTTTGTGTGGATCCCACTCTAGGTATGTATGAACCTCATGTATAAGAGATCAGAATCTTTCAATACAAGTGTCTGTTCGCCCGTGCCTGTTCCCTGTGTGTCCTCATGCTCACCCACATAAGAGAATAAAGAGCAGAGCAACCACCCCTTAGTTTCCTTGCTATTTTAGAATCCCAGGTAAAGATGACTCTGAAAAAGCAAGGATTGAGGGCTGGTCATGTGACCCACATGGACAACCTCTTGAAGAACCACAGTTCCTAAAAATGAACCAGAGTTCTTTGTAAGGTGACCAGACAGCAAGTATGAAAAACAGGGACAGTGGGTGGGGGGTAATAGGAACCTTTATAAGAAAAAGACCCAAAAATCAGGACTGTCCCTATAAAATCGGGACCTCTGGTCAGCCTAGTTCTTTGAGATAAGACTCTGCATGCTCATACTTGTGGGATGAAGGCACCTGAGTTGCAAGCTTCCAGAACCTTCTGGAAAGCAGTGTCCACTTGGGATACTCGCCTCCTCTTTCTCTCCTGATTCCTGGAGAGTTCCCAAGGAGATAAAAGGGGGAGTGGCCCCAACGACCTCTCAGTTCCTCCCACTAATTCCTAACCTGAGACGCCAAAGTGGGGAAATTAGGCAGGGAGTGTGAATATGCAGAGACTCATCTTGCAGAACTATGGTTACAGGAAAGTAACCTTTATTTCTTCTTCAACTGGCCTCCAGGAACGTGGGCTGACACTAGGAGTACTAGCTAAACCAGGACAGCAGAACTGCCAAAAGAGTAAGTAAGTCACTTCTATCTTTTTGCTCTCCCAAGACACACTCCCTGTTCCCCCAACCCTAAAAAGAAGAATTTTTTTTTGCTAAAAACCACATATATAGCTGCAGTATCAGCCGTACAATATGGTGTGACAGACACAGCATTAGGGAATGCCACAGACCCTGCCTTTGTCCTGGATGAGGGCTGACAATTCCAGGAGGCTGAAGCTCTGTCAGATCATGATAATTCTGAAACATTGTGCACTACATGGATAACCTTTAGACTGTGACAGACTGACTCCTCTTGTGTCAGTTCCATCTCTCCAAGGGTTTGAGGAATCTGTAGATAAGCTTTGGCTCCATCTGGACAAGGTATGTAATGGAAAACTTACCAAAAGGTAAGGTACAATTGGAACACTTGTTGGAACACTAGAAATCAGGAAGAGTTCTGTCAGGGGATTAGCACAATCAGAGAGCATTTTACCCCAAGCCATACAGTCCTATTATCCACCTTGTATGATATATGACAATTTGCACTTAACACTGTAGCCAGGAAATAAACCTCACACCCCATTATGTGTAGGTGATGGATGTCTTGACCATTATATGTGTCTGTTTATTCCAAGATGAGAGGGAGTGAAGCAAGGTTTACTGAAACATTCTGAAATGCTAAGCTGACTGTTCCATTGGAAAAAACACCTCATCTATCAGATCAAAGAAAGACTTGGTTAAGTTAAGGATAGATGCGCCTTGATGTTTCTACTATCCTGACAGGGGGGCGATCCAAAGCTAGACACTGCATCCTTCATGGTGGAGTCAGTACCAGACCTATTCCTAGCTTAGAATGAGGAGCTAGTTATAACTGAAGATAAGTAGCCCAGAGCTCAATATAAATCTAATAAAATTTCCTCCTATGAGCTATCAGATACATGGATCATCAATATTTATGATGATGTATCCAAGGTCTAATCAGTGGTTCTCTTAGCTTCTCATATACAGCTTTAAATCTAAACAGGGATCTACAGTACTCTGTAACTTCTCCACAGAACCTTGGCAATGCACCTTTTAATTTCCTGAAGAAGATAGGTCTCTTTTTTGCCTTCCCATTCGAGGGCTATAGAGAAGCTCTGAAGCCAATGGGCAGTTCTTTCTGGACAGATCTAGGGACACTGTAACCTGTTTCTCCTGCAGAGACTGCATAGCAGAGAAATCTTCAGATTGTGACATCTCAGAATCAATAGAACTGAGATAGATATAGTACACTCACATTGTAAAGGAGTTTCTGATCCAGGCATTACTTCTTAGACTGCCAGCTGTTCAACAGCTAGAATCTTCTAAACCTAGTCCTGGGAAGGGGTGTGAATTAGCCTTTAGGGATAGGCTGGGAACCCAAGAGAACTTCAACAGTTCCTATGAAGAACTATTGGAACTGACAGCTGTGGAAAGAAGCAAACTGGAATCTAAGATTTATGATAATAAATGAGCGTAAGACTCAGTCCCTCTCTTCACAGCTACAGGACGAGGGTTTGATATACAATTATCATAAGGGGCAAACACACTTTCAAACAAAGCAGAGCATTGAGTGTGTGTATCTGAATATGACCAAATGGGAAGCATGATGTGAAAACACTGTCCTATAGAGACCCATCAACCTTTGATCTGATCAAAAGCTTGTAATGCATTTCTCCTTTCCAGTATTGTAAGGACTCCATACTAGATCTGCTTGCTCATGTTAAGCACAGAATCAGTATTGTAAGCAGTTCTCAAAAATCATGGTTTTGGAAATGCAGAATGGGACTCCCCTGACCTGTGTGGATCTGAGGCCTCACTGGTATAGAACAGGGATCGGCAACCTTTGGCACACGGCACACCAGGATAAGCACCCTGGCAGGCTGGGCCAGTTTGTTTACCTGCCGCTTTGGCAGGTTCAGCCGATCATGGCTCCCAATGGCCACGGTTCACCGCTTCCCGCAGCCCCCATGGGCCTGGGACGGTGAACCGCGGCCAGTGGGAGCCACGATCTACTGAACTTGTGGATGTGGCAGGTAAACAAACTGGCCTGGCCTGCCAGGGTGCTTACCCTGGCGAACCATGTGCCAAAGGTTGCTGATCCCTGGTATAGAACCACCAGACAAGTGATTCTCAACAATCAAAGATGCCAACTCTTCATGCTGGCTGGAACCCAGGTAATAGGATGTTTTCAGCAACCCTATTTGGCAGTCTTGCATGTTTGGCTGTCAAATTTGGATCCAGGATCTGACCCTGAATCTGGATTCATACATGTCAGCCCTCAGATCTGTACGCAGCTTTTTTTTTTTTTTTTTTTTTTAGAAGCTCCAGATCTGTGCTCCATTGCAGATCCAGATCTTGATCTATAATTGGCTGCCAGAGATGTTTTAAGATCCAGCTCCTTTGGAAACTGCATCTAATGACCAGAAAGCCACTTTAGGCACACTGTTAGGTCTCCTAGGCCAACCTGATCTTGACAGTGACCAAATGGATATATTTCTTCCATGGGAGAAGAGGCAGTCAAACCGGCTCCTGAAGGACACCTCTTCAGAGCTGATGCTGGATTTACTCAGTGCCAGCTTAATTGACTAGGCCGGTAGAGCTTCCCCCATGAGCAGGAGAGCATGAGCCATCCTCCCAATCCTGCGTGTGCAGACAAAACCCATGACAGATGGGCATCTCCGCTTTTCTTTTAAAAGAAATAAAACAGGAATGACGAACTAATTATATAAACAAATAGCGCAGGGACTTTGAACCTAAAAGTGGGACTACGCAGTGGCTATTCGAAGAAATAACCTTTTTTGCTTCTTTGACAATGTGCCTATGTGGCTTCCACTCTAGGTGACTGGAATTTAGTGTCCCACTTGGAAGATGGGATTGACTGACACTAACTAAACAGTACCCCTAACACTTCTCTACCAAATTTGGCATCTGATCTTGGAGCCAGTTAGAAGACATGGTTTAAAACAAAGGAATTACTCCAAGTAGCTGGCTCGCAGATTTCAGATATGAGAATGTTTCTATACCAGGCAAAGGAGGCAGCCTGAGCGCTATGCGATTTGATGTCTGGAGGAAGAAGTGTACTAGCAATGTGAGAGCAGATCGAAATATAATAGGCATTTAGATATTCCTTGAGAAGAAATTGCCTGTCTCTTATTAGTGCTACTTATGGAAAAAAAAAAAAGACTGCTTTTTAAACAGTTTGGCCCAGATTTTTAAAGGTGTTTAGGTACTAAAGATGCAGATAGGCAACTAGCGGTCCTTTGACCTATCAAGACAGTAACTATACTCAAGGGTACACACTGCTTGTTCCATCTCACTGCTATGGGCAGTAAGAGGGAAAGAAAAGATTATGGCTGACCTACACATTATGTCCTCAAATGTGGGGGACCCAAGGACATGCATGGCACAGCAAAACCAACTCCTATTCAAAGATTCCAATCTCACATCCGGAGTGAGATCCACTTAGACAAAAACTTGTAAACACTGAACCATATTTGTCTTTTCAGGCCAGGCTGACACAGTAATCATAAACTGGGTCCCTATATCAAATGGGGACATGCTATCTCCCCCTGCACCATTGTCTGTGCTGTTGCCAAGAATTGGGGCATACATATAATTATTTATACTATTGCTGCACACAGAATTTCCAGTCATGGATCATTGTGCTAGGTGCTGTACAAACATAACAAAAAGTCAACCTGTGCTCCAAACATCTTACAACCTAAGTAGAAGACAAGAGACAATATATGGATAGAGACAGACAGACAGATGGGGTAGTGTCAAAGGAAACAATGAGAAAATATTGATCAGTATAACAGGCAATGATCTCAGTGTGACATACTCAAGATACAATCCAGATTAATGATTAGCAATGTCAGCCCTACCCTCTAACCTGGGATGCCCTTTACATTGCTGTTTGCTGCTGTAGTCTCCAGCCTGGACTGCTTATAAACAGCCTCCAGCATGCAAGTCATTCCCCGCTATGTGTGTGTGTGTGCTGCAGCCATCCAGCCAGCCATACTTGGCTCTCACCAGCCTTAGTTATATTGCAGGGTGACCTCAACATACCCAATCTAAGATTTCCCCCCAAGAAATGTATGTTCTATACTGCCCAGCCCCTCTCCTGGATAGTACAAGCTTATATAAAGTCCATCATTTTATTAATAGAAATGATATGCACACATCTTGCTACCCCAAATGGAGTTTCCCAAACACTTCGATTTAAACACTCGATTAGATAAAACAATAAAACAAGTTTATTCATTATAAAGAGATAGATTTAAGTGAGTACAAGTAATGAGGTGTAAAAGTCAGAAATGGTTACAAGAAAAATAAAGAAAATGTAACTAGTGCCTAATTTAGTAAACCATGTTCAATTCAAAGCAAGTTTTTCTCACCGCATGTTCTCAGCTGTCTTACTAACCACCTTAGGTGGGGACCCCTTCTCCAGTTCAATGTCTCCCTTGTCCCATCTGCTGTAGTGAACCAATGGACAGAGAGAAAAAGAAGGGGTCTCTTGGGGTGTTTGTCCCCCTTTTTATAGTGTCAGACCCTCTCCCCCTTGGAAAGGATTTCCATCTGAGATACAGGAGAGAGAGAGAGAGAGAGAGTGTCTATAGTAAAGGACAGGAATAGGCAAACTTTTTGGCCCGAGGGCCACATCTGGGTGGGGAAGTCGCATGCAGGGACATGAATGTAGGGCTGGGGAAGGGGATTGGGGTGCAGGAGGAAGTGCGGTGTGTAGGAAGGGGCTCAGGACAAAGGGTTGGGGCAGACGAGGGGTGTGGGTGTACGAGGGGGCTCAGGGAAGGGGGTTGGGGTGCAGAGTGAGGCAGAGGGCTCAGAGCAGGGGGTTGGGGGCAGGGGACAGGAGGGATTCGGAGTGCAGGCTACAGCTTGGTGCCACTTACCCGAAGTGTCTCCGGGGTGGCAGTGGCATGCCCTGGCCCCACGCAGCTCCCAGAAGCAGCCGGCACCACATACCTGCAGCCCCTGGGGAAGAAGAGGCAGAGGGCTCCGCGCGCTGCCCTCGCCTACGGGTACCTCCCCCGAAGTTCCCATTGGCCGCGATTCCCCGTTCCCAGCCAATGGGAGCTGTTGGGGGAGGTGCCCACAGGCGAGGGCGGCATGCGGAGCCTTCTGCCCCCGGCCCCCCAGGGGCCGCAGGGACATGGTGCCAGCCACTTCTGGGAGCAGCATGGGGCCCGTGGTGCCACAGGAGTGGCAATCCCATGGGCGAGATTCAAAGCCTGGTGGTCCAGATCTGGTCTGCCGGCCATAGTTTGCTCTCCCCTAGTAAAGGACGTCCCCTGATGCTCTCTCCCACATGTTAGAGGTTCTTTTGTTTTCCTTCCTGCTTGGTGACGTGGTTTACTGCCTAAATGAAAATTAAGCAGAGCACACATTCCTTTGTTTGAGACAGGCCTGTCTGCCAATTTCAGTTTAGGAACATGTGTTAAGATCACCATGCAACGGAACTTTACAATTTCACATACAATATTCCCACACATTTTATCAGTATAATACTGACCAGCAAATTATGGGTTTTCAAATGATCTCACAAGGCACACTTTGTACAAAGATTATTACAATAACGTGCAGGGTGTGGATATGGGTACATTCTGTCACACTCAGCAAGCCAGCAGCCTACCCATTGTCAAGATCTTTGTCAGCATTACAGTAGATAATAATTTTAAGGAGGGATTTGAAGGATGATGATGAGTTAGTTCTATAGATGTTTACACAGAGCTTCTCTCAAGTGTGAGTGGCAGCACGTGAGAAAGCAAGAAGGTGCTTGTTTGAAAATGTAACAAGTGGGGAATGGAGGCTGACATCATGAGCTGACTGGAGGTAGAAGTTCATGCAAAGAGACAGGTAATACAGGCAAAGTCACAGGCGAGGAACATGATCTTTGCAGCAGTATTTTGAATGGGTATGAGCAGGATAAGATTGTATTTGTCAAGGCCAGAAAGAGGGATGTTGCAGTAATCAAGATACATGATGCTGAGAACCTGGATGAAAATTTTAGCCATGTGGATGAAAAAGAATGGCTGTTTCTTAGGGTTTGTCTACATGAATATTTAAGTTTGTGACAAGCTGGGGTTTAAATTTACTGAGCTTTTTCCTGCTGCACACTCAATGTCCAGGCAGTAAAAAATTCCATAATATGAAAAAAAAAAAAAAAAAAAAAAAACCACCCCAAAGTTGAGAGAGAATCTTTTGTCTTTAAATTTCAGTGTGTTTCTGTTTCTCTTCCTCAAATTAGCAACTTATTTCTATGTCTCAGTAATATGAGATGGAAAAATATACACAATATAAACTTTAAAAATCATACAGCAAATTGTCTTTTAAAGCAATTAATACTAAATACACCTTACTTTAAATTAATCTAAAACTTAAGTACCAAAAATGGTAAAATATCTGTTACATAAAGCACAACAAACGCAACATATTTCCTCTGTCCTTCTTCCAAAAAATAAGACATAAAAAGCAATTAAATTCTGGACACAGTTACAAACAGAAAGAATATTCAGATTCTTAAAATACTCCCTCAAATTATCAGGTAAAAGACATGTGAACATTCAGATGTTTGTGTTCTTGTAAAACACACACACACAAATACAAATGTAGTTCATTAGTGACATCTGAACTGAAACTAAGATATGTGTAATGTGCTTCCATAATATCAGTTGCAGGGACAGTGTAGACAAGGTAGCTAGCTCTCCTTCAGCTATCTCGACTTCGATGAGTCAGTGCTTTTCTAAACTATACTTGAGTTTCAGAGAAAACTACCACAACCAGTTGGTTTATTTCCAGCCTCACAGTAGACTGTGGATAAACATGTGTGTTACGTATAATAATGAAGCACAGACTGGTTGTAAATATTACTTTTTTCAAACACATCACCCGTATTTAATTCAGATGTGCATCAGAACATCTTTTGATGGTCTATCATCCAGGAGAGAACGAGAATTGTTTTGATACCACTAGTTTAGTAAATGAGACTACACAGACATCAAGGAAATCACTATCCCATTCCAAGAGAAGCAATGGAGACTGTCACAGGTATACAACCTTGGGCCATTCCTTACAGTTTTAAGCTGCATGGTAGGAAGACTACATGAAAATGTCTGTGAGAGCAGTCTTGACACCAGTAGAACAGAACTTGTTTCTCATAAGCTCTGCAAACAAAAAACCTAGTGCCAATTAACATTAATACCAGAGTGCTAGATTATGGGCTATCATGGTAAACAGAATCTTCAATGATTATCAAAATTATCATCCAGAAGTGTAAAAACTCTAAATATAAACAACGTCAACAGAAGCTGCTCAGTGCTCTCACTTTTGAAAAATCAGGCTATTTATTTAAATTAAAAATGTCATTTCTCTGTTCTTTCCAGAAATGTATTGAGCGTTTTACATTTTAAGTTGTTATACTATTATTTACATTTTATCAGACATCTAAAAAGTTAAAACAATTTTACACATTACTACAAACCTATCAGTCTTGGCTGATGATGTTTTATTGTAAGAAATTTCTTCTGAGGAGAATAAAATCATTATAGGGAGGATTTTTTTTAAAAAAGTAAGCTTATAACAAGACTGGTGGGAGTAAAGAAGAAGAAATAAAAATCTAAGTCTTGGCAATACCTATAAGCTTTGGGATAAGAGTTGTAGGAACACCTAACAAAATAGTTATGGAAATCTTTGTCTCTTGGGGCCTCAACCAGTCACTCCCGCCCTTTGTGATCCTCATTTCTACAAGGGAACCACAGTAAGGAGGCCTGAATTACTAGTTGTTTATGGCTTTTAGATTCACTCAGTTTCCTATTTCTTCATTTTCTTTCCTTCCTCTCCCTCTACAGATGGGCCTCAATTTAGACAGTATTTTTTTGGATGGTTTGTTATGCACGGTCAACTAATTGCAACCCTTTATTTTTGTACACGGTTTGGATTCACTTTTACACAGTGTAGTGTGGTTGCCAAGATGTGCAGATGCACCTAGAATCAGCTGGTCACTTCTCACCCCCCCCCCACCATACTGCTCTCAATCTGATCGGATATTGTCTCTTAAACATCATGTTGTCCGTTTTGCCTTTACCCGTTATTTATCACCCTTAATAAGTGTCTACCATGAGCTCAAAGAGGAAATTGAGAGAAAGTGGCTCAAAAAGTTATGCATCATGTGTGAAGAAGCAGAAACAAGTGCTGACTTTAGTACAGAAATGGAAATGTTGGATAGGCTTGCTAAGGGTGAAGGCTCATCATCCATGGCTAGGGCTTATGACGGAGGTCAGCAACCTCTGGCAAGTGGCTCACCAGGGTAAGCACCCTGGCGGGCCGGGCCAGTTTGTTTACCTGCCGCGTGGGCAGGTTCGGCCGATCGCGGCTCCCACTGGCCGCAGTTCGCCGTCCCAGGCCAATGGGGGCTGTGGGAAGCAGCGCAGGCGAGGGATGCTAAAGTGTCATTCTGTACTTGTGATACTACCATACAATAGATGGAGAAAGCACTGAACATGCGGATTGAGGACAAGCACAGAAAAGAATTTAATTGAATGAGCCAGTGATTCAAGAGATTGTACGATCACTTAAAACAGGATGCTGCACCAAGGAATCTAACTTTATAGCCAGCAAAGAATGGTTTGAGAAGTTCAAAAGGAGATATGGCTGCATAATGACAAATTGGTCTGCAGACAATGAAGCAGCAGCAGGGTTTCCACCTGAGCTGGCTGAACTCACTGAGGAGAAAAAAGCTTGCTTCAGTTTGTAACCTAACACAGATGAGACAGGCTAATTTTGGAGACAGATGCCAAACAGAATTTGTCTTTCAAAAAATGAGAAATCTGCTCCCAGTTTCAAGGTTGCGAAAGACTGAATGATCCTTCTCATCTGTGGCAATGCAATGGGGGATTTTGTGGTAAAGCCAACGCTACTTTACCAAGTCCAGAACCCCCGTGTGCTCAAGGGAAAAGATAAATATCAGCTAACAGTGTTTTGAAGGTCTAAATCAGCATGCGTGGGTCACTTCAGTGCTTTTTATGGACTAGTTTCATAATATTTTGTGCATGAAGTGAAATGCTACCTGGCATCAAAGAACGTGGCTGGTCCTACTGATCCTTGACAAAGCTCTGGGCCACCCTGCAAGCCTTCAGGCTGCGCAGCCCACAGTGGAGCTGTTTTTCCTGCCTCCAAACATCACATCATTCCTCTAGCCCCTTGACCAAGATGTCATCGCAACTTTTAAAGTTTATTACATTCACCGCACCTTTCGCTGCATCCTAGATGCTATGGATAGTGATCCAAGTTTAACAGTGACCCAGTGCTGGAAGGATTAAACCATTGCACAGTGTATTAAAAATATAAAAGAGTCTCTGGATGAAATAAAGCCTTCCACCATCAATGCATGATGGTAAAACTTGTGGCAAAAGGCAGTGAACGATTTTCATGGCTTCCCTGAAATGCAGCATGAGGTGGAGGAAATTACAGAGCTGGGTTGTCGTGCTGGAAGGGAGCAATTTGACAATCTCCAGGCAACCACTCGAGTCCCACACCACCAAGATCAATGATGAAGAGCTGATTCAGTCAAGCACCAGTGAGAAGGACAGTGAGGAGGTGGAGGTGGCACTGAATCTGCAGTTGACAATGAAGATAAGGGTTTTCGATTGGCCAAGAAACTCAGACTTTTTTTTTTTTTTTTTTTGCGCTAAGGATCCGTTCATGGAACATAGCTTGAAATTCAAGAGAGAGCTTGAGGGTACACTGGCTCCTTACAGGAAATTTACAAAGATAGGCAGACGAAAGCTGAACTGACCATTACCAGTTTTTTTTCCATGTCTTCCGGCACGAACTCCACTCCGCTCCCCGGGTGTGCACCTGAGGCCAGGAGAGCCCCTGGCGAGAGTGTCCATCGTCCCTCACAAGGCCGGCTTCAGAAGGTAAGAGGAGGGAGCTCAGATCCTTCGTACCCCATCACTCCTGCCTCCCTCCCTCATCCCCGTCGTTGGCCACCGACCTGAAGCCTGGGCAAACTCAAGTGTCCCATGCTGATCACGCCATTGCTCCACACTCCTCGGCCACCCGAAATGAACCCTCGGAGTTCTGACTTCAACAATATCAGCATTATCATCATATCAAGTTCATCCTCAACATCAGTAAAGTTTAGTAGCAAGTTTAAATTTTATTAATTTTTTTTAATAAAACCGGTATTAGATAAATTAGGGAGGTCATCTTGTGAGCCTGGAACCTAAACCCTTTTTTCCCCCATAGACCCATAGTATCTTTTTACTTAATTTCTATTTGCACAGTGTTTTTTCAAGAAGGCAACCACTGTGTAAATCAAGGCCCAACTGCATAACCAAACCAGTTTTCTTCACTTATGACTACTTTTATTTTTTTCCACACTCTCTTTCCCTGGCCTCTCAAGTTTGTGTACCTCTCTCATCTCTTCCAGTCTCTCTCAGCTATTCTTCCATTGTCATTTTGAGCAGAAGAAATGGACCTCAACAGCAATCTCTGCAAAACTTCATCTTCCCTTCTCCTTCTTTAAGAGGACTTGAACACCTCTCTGTTCATTCCTGTTGGGATTGGAGAGCAAAACCTTATCCCGCAAGTATTCTCTACTCTACTTCAGTACACGAGACAAACAAGTCAACTCTTCTCTCCAAACACTTCGACTATGGGCTTGTCTACACAGTGGGATAATGCACCCTCCGGAGTGTGATTTCTCATGTGCACTAATGTGTTACACATTAACTGCTCTTTATGATAGCACAGGGGTCACCAACCTTTCAGAAGTAGTGTGCCGAGTCTTCATTTGTTCACTCTAATTTAAGGTTTCGCATGCCAGTAATACATTTTAATGTTTTTCTCTCTATAAGTCTACAATGTATAACTAAACTATTGTTTTGTGTAAAGTAAAAGGTTTTAAAAATGTTTAAGAAGCTTCATTTAAAATTAAATTAAAATGCAGAGCCCCCCGGACCGGTGGCCAGGACCCGGGCACTCTGAGTGCCACTGAAAATCAGCATGTGCCGCCTTTGGCATGCGTTGCATAGGTTGCCTACCCTTGTGATAGCACCTGTCACTTGGTGACATGTACTGGGCAGGTCACTATGTGGAGCAATGGAAGAAGCAGTCTTTTTTCCCAGTGTGGAGGAAAGCAGTCAGAATGGTGGTGCTGCTGCTACTTTTAATGGCACTGTTAAAATTAATCTGCCAGTGTCCCTCTAAATATATACTTTAAGAACTGCTTTGAGATCTTTTAGGTGGGCTTTTATTCATTTATTTATTTTTAATGAAGACAGATTCATCCCTTCATTGTATAATTTGTTACAGCGTAGCATTTGCCCTCCTACATTTTGAGGTTATCATGAAGACTTTTCCTTAACTAGAATCTAGGTGTACATATAAAGAAATTGTTTTCCTTTAAATTTAATTTAGAAGAATGAACTATTGCATGTAAGCCGAGTGAGATGTGACGGTTCTCAGGGTACCCATGATTATGAGTCACCTTGCTGCCCCCTGGCTCTAGAGAGAGAGGTATTTGCTTGTGGGGGGCTAACGCCCAGCCACCAACACCAGAAGCCTGCTAGCCACTCAAGCACTCTATGCCGGGCTATGCAAATCCTGTCTCTGCCTTGCAGATTAACGATAGGTGCACACCAGTCCCTGAGTCTCTTTGAAGTGTTCACCCTGTGATATGTAGTCCCTGGCACTTGCAACTCAGAGAAATCCCAGCTCCTCTGCCCTCAAAGTAGCAGTGAACCTCAGTTTACTATTTTTACCTTAAGCCCCTGCTCCTGTATAATCCACAGCACTTTTAATAAAATAATAGAAGGTTTAATTAAGAAAAAATGGAGATTCTGCTAGAAAAAAAAAGAATGATGGAAAACAAATGGTTACAATGCAAAACTAAGTCATAAAATGCACACTAGGATCTAAACTTATTAATAGCTACCTTTACTGTCTAATAAAGTAGGTTCCTCCTCCTCCCTGAAGTTCAATCTGTTGCAGCACTGGTTGGCTTCACAGGAACAAGGATCTAGTCTTTCATGAAAAACATCCCTGTTCAACAAGAAGTCTCCAAAGTGAAAAGATACTTTTCTTTCAAAACCATAAAGTATATTTCCAATACTGTTATATTATTGCCTAAATATTATCTGTACGTATATCTTGCAATGATTATAAGTCTTAATAAGTTATGAGATTTATGTAGATACCTTACATTTACCCTTTACAAATAAATACCCTTCAAGACACTTGTGTGGTATAAAGAGTTTGTCGGGCCTGAGATAAAAGTTGTTTTGCACAGAGCAGTGGACTCTTTGCTAAGGGGCCTTCTTCTCAGTTGAGACCAGCCAGTTTGGACTTTATACCTAGGATTTGATTAAAAGCATATTCTAGTTACTACTGTTCTCTAGTTAACTTTGTTTTGTGGTATGTGCAATTATTTTACCTTTTTTGTTGCATAGGTACTTTAAAACCAGTTTAAATAGAAGAAGGTGTTTAACAATTTCCCCATACTACTTTTTCCATTATTCCATTCTCAGTACTCCATTATAATTATTAAAGCCTGAACCAGGTTGAAATCAGACACTTTATCTTGACCTGAAAGTCACTCATCAGGAGTACAGTTAAACTTGCCACAGCTAAGAAAAGCTAGTATTCCCCTATAAAGCTGTTATTTTCTGACTAATGCTAGGTTTTGGTATTCTCTTTTGGGCATAACAGCTTTCCTGAAAAGACTAGGTTTTTCCTGATCTACAGAAGCTTCCAAGAGTTCTGTCAAAAAGTGATTGCACCTCAAATAGACATGGGATGTTAGGTTGCTGAGGCATTAGGCTCCAGTAGGGACTGATGATCTTATCTCTATGCATTTTCTGACCCCTACTGGGAATCACCTCCTCTCCAGGACAAAGAAGATATCTTAGTTGAAAAGTGGCATTTTCACTTGCTTTCTTCAACCTGATCCCTATAGCTGCTAATGTTCTGTATTTTTATACCTGGCTTCCACACAAGTATCACAATCAAAATTACAAATTAAAGCTTCCCAATAGTTCCATAATACAGGAATTGTACCAGTTTTACAGAGACTGTAAGACTGAGGCCTGGTCCACACTACACAGTTAAATCAATTTAGACAGCGTTAAATCGATTTAACTCTGTACCCGTCCACACTACAAGGCACTTTAAATTGATTTTAAGGGCTCTTAAAATCGATTTCTGTACTCCTTCCCAACGAGAGGAGTAACTCTAAAATCGATATTACTATATCGATTTAGGGTTAGTGTGGACAGAAATCGAAGTTATTGGTCTCATTCCTTTAATGTAGCTACCCAGAGTGCACCGCTCCGGAAATCGATGGTAGCCTAGGACCATGGACGCACACCACCGAATTAATGAGCCCTAGTGTGGACGCATAAAATCGATTTTATAATATCGGTTTTATAAAACCAGTTTTAGTAATTTTGATTTTATGCTGTAGTGTAGACGTAGCCTGAGGCTCAAAGTGGTTTAGGGACTTTACCAAAGTCACATCCCAAGTCTGCGGCAGGGTAAGCTTTAGTACCAGATCTGATTCTCAGGCCTGTAGTTTAACCTCCAGGCCATTCTTTCTTAGACTAGAAAACTCCCTATCTGACAAAACAGGATAGTTAATTCTAAGGCAAGTTTGCTAGAATTAACAAAGAAAAACTATATTCAGTGACAAGTAAGCTTGCATCTAGACACATCCCATATAGCCGAAATCTTTAAGCATATAAATAAGTTAAGGGGAAAGACTTCTGCATTCCTTTGCATCTTCACACCGTGACAGCAAATGTTGTCAATAATGCACCCCAACATGTCATCTCCAACAGATGCCAAAAAGCAACACACACACAAATTTCAAACTTGCATGCCTGCTAGCACAAAACCTTTACTACGACCTCATATGCCTAATGAATGATGTCAGCACACCTGACTGTCACTCATTCCATACATTTGGGAAGTTATTCTGCCTTAACACTGCTGAGTTTGCAGTTAAGGTTGTGTGTTAGAATGTAAGCTTGAAGAAGTTACTGTATTTAAAAAAATCAGGGTGCGAGTGCGTGTCGGGGCAGGGTTGGAGTCACACCTCAGTAATACGACTTAGCGGTGGTTCTCTGGGCCAGGTCGCCCAGTGGCGAGTCAGCAACCAGGGGTAGGGGAGCTTAGGCTCTCCTTGCTCCACCAGGCTCTGACCCAGGGCCCTGTGAGTAAAAGTTTAACTATGCAGCCAAGGGGTGGACACCTATGCCTACTCCCTGGGCCACTTCCTACCCCAGCTTCAGTTCTTCCCCTGGTACCACTGGTCTGCATCTGAATTACCCCGGAGTCCTCTCTGATCGCACTCCAGAGGGCTTTCCTCTATCAGTTGAGGACCATTGTTTCCAGCACCCGCATCTGAAGACACTGCAGTGGTTTGGCAGCAGGGCCTGGTCCTAGTCATGTGGATCCCCAACATCTTCTCTGAGGGAGCTTGCAATATACGACTACTCCCCTGCTCTGTCTGCCTAGAGACTGAGCTGCTTCCTTTTGAGGTCAGTTTCCACTGTGAGCATGTCCAGCATGGAAGTCCCCAGAGCTGCTTAGTTCACCAGCCTGGGGCTCATGCATGCCATCACAGTGTGCCAGTGGAGATCCCAGAGTCTTTCTGGTTTCTTGCAAAAAAGGTATAAAGAAAAGTAAGACTATCAGGTGAAAAAAGGCCAAAAGAGTGACTTCTGTGTCATTTTTTATCAAACCAAAATCAAAAAAATGAAATAGTACTCAAAGTTTAAATTCTATGGGTTATTTATTTTTTATTTATTTATTTTGTTTGGTTATTTCAATTAGAATCATAGAATATCTGGGTTGGAAGGGACCTCAGGAGGTCATCTAATCCAACCCCTGCTCAAACCAGGACCAATTCCCAACTAAATCATCCCAGCCAGGGTTTCGTCAAGCCTAATCTTAAAAACCTCTAAGGAAGGAGATTCCACCACCTCCCTAGGTAACCCAGTCCAGCTTCACCATCCTCCTAGTGAAAAAGTTTGTCCTAATATCCAACCTAAACCTCCTCCACTGCAACTTGAGACCATTACTCCTTGTTCTGTCATCTGGTACCACTAAGAACAGTCTAGATCCATACTCTTTGGAACCCCCTTTCAGGTAGTTGAAAGCACCTATCAAATTCCCCCTCATTCTTCTCTTCTGCAGACTAAACAATCCCAGTTCCTTCAGCCTCTCCTCATAAGTCATGTGCTCCAGCCCCCTAATCATTTTTTTGTCCTCCACTGAACTCTTACCAGTTTTTCCACATCTTTCTTGTAGTGTGGGGCCCAAAACTGGACACAGTACTCCAGATGAGGCCTCACGAATGTCGAATAGAGAGGAATGATCACGTCCCTTGATCTGCTGGCAATGCCCCTACTTATACAGCCCAAAATGCCATTAGCCTTATTGGCAACAAGGGCAAAATGTTGACTCATATCCAGCTTCTCCTCCACTGTAACCCGTAGGCCCTTTTCTGCAGAACTGCTTCCTAGCCATTCGGTCCCTAGTCTGTAATGAACAGCGAATGGGATTCTTCCATCCTAAATGCAGGACTCTGCACCTGTCCTTGTTGAACCTCATCAGATTTCTTTTGGCCCAATCCTCTAATTTGTCTAGGTCGCTCTGTATCCTATCCCTACCCTCCAGCGTATCTACCACTCCTCCCAGTTTAGTGTCACCTACAAACTGGCTGAGAGTGCAATCCACGCCATCCTCCAGATCATTCAGGAAGATATTGAACAAAACCGGCCCCAGGACCGACCCTTGGGGCACTCTGTTTGAAACCGGCTGCCAACTAGAGATGGAGTCGTTGATCACTACCCATTGAGCCCGATGATCTAGCCAGATTTCTATCCACTTATAGTCCATTCATCCAGCCCATATTTCTTTAACTTGCCGGAAAGAATACTGTAGGAGACGTATCAAAAGTTTTGCTAAAGTCAAGGAATAACACATCCACTGCTTTCACCTCATCCACAGACCCAGTTATCTCCTCATAGAAGGCAACTAGGTTAGTCAGGCATGACTTGCTTTTGATGAATCCATGCTGACTGTTTCTGATTGCTTTCCTCTCCTCAAAAAGTGCTTCATAATTGATTCCTTGAGGACCTGCTCCATGATTTTTTCAGGGATTAAGGTGAGGCTGACTGGCCTGTAGTTCCCCAGTTCCTCCTCCTTCCCTTTTTTAAAGATGGGCACTATGTTAACCTTTTTCCAGTCATCTGGGACCTCATCCAATCACCATGAGTTTTCAAAGATAACGGCGAATGGCTCTGCAATCACATCCGCCAACTCCTTTAGCATCCTCGGATGCAGTGCATCCGACCACATGGAGTTGTGCTCATCCAGTTTTTCTAAACAGCCCCGAACCATTTCTTTCTCCACAGAGGGCTGGTCACCTCCTCCTCATACTGTGCTGCCCAGTGCAGCAGTCTGGGAGCTGACCTTGTTCGTGAAGACAGAGGTAAAAAAAAGCATTGAGTACATTAGCTTTTTCCACATCCTCTGTCACTAGGCTGCCTCCTTCATTCAGTAAGGGGCCCACACTTTCCTTGACTTTCTTCTTGTTGATAACATATCTGAGGAAACCCTTCTTGTTACTCTTAACATCTCTTGCTAGCTGCAACTCCAAGTGTGATTTGGTCTTCCTGATTTCACTCCGGCATGCCTGAGCAATATTTTTATACTCCTCCCTGGTCATTTGTTCAATCTTCCACTTCTTGTAAGCTTCTTTTTTGCATTTAAGATCAGCAAGGATTTCACTGTTAAGCCAAACTGGTCTCCTGCCATATTTACTACTCTTTCTATACATCAGGATTTTTTTCCTTGCAACCTCAATAAGGATTCTTCAAAATACAGCCAGCTCTCCTGGACTCCTTTCCCCCTCATGTTATTCTCCCAGAGGATCCTGCCCATCAGTTCCCTGTGGGAGTCAAAGTCTTCTTTTCTGAAGCCCATGGCCCGTATTCTGCTGCTCTCCTTTCTTCCTTGTGTCAAGATCCTGAACTCGACAATCTCATGGTCACTGCATCCCAGGTTTCCATCCACTCCCCTAGTTGGTTCCTCCAGCACTTGCACCAGGAAATTGTCCCCTACACTTTCCAAAAACTTCCTGGATTGTCTGTGCACTACTGTATTGCTCTCCCAGAAGATATCAGGGTGATTAAAGTCTCCCATGAGAACCAGGGCCTGCGATCTAGTAACTTCTGCTAGTTGCCGGAAGAAAGCCTTGTCCACCTCATCCCCCTGGTCTGGTTGTCTTTAGCAGACTCCCATCACGACATCACCCTTGTTGCTCACACTTCTAAACTTAATCCAGAGGTTTTTGTTGTTTTTTTTTTTAAATACAATAAAGGTTTAAAACTCCTATACAACTGAAATCTGTAATGGAATGTTAACTATAAATATATTATTCTAATATGTAAACTAAGTTATATTAAAATCACCTACACATTTAAAAATATGAAAATTAATAGTAAAGGACAGAACACAAATATTCAAATACACTCCCAGTTCATACAATCTCTTAAATAAAATAATATGAAATTTAGGAGCTAAGCAGGGCCCCTGACTATCCCAGCCCTCAAACCTCTGGAAGACAGACAGCACAAGATAGCAACATCTTGTGCAGCTCAAGAGCATTTCTTTAATCCTTTGCATGCAGAGCAGGAACATCAGCTTCTCCTAGCTCTGACTCTCTACAGAGCTTATGAGCTCCACTGGATCCCCAGTTTCATGTGGAATGATCAACACAGTCATTCAATTTCTCCTCCACTTCTCCTTGCCCTGCACAGACTTTATAAAGTGCAATTGAGCCATGTGAAACTTTATAAAGAACCTGTTACTACGCCAAACAGTAAGGCCTTTTTTTTTTTTTTTTTTTTTTTTTTTAAAGAATCGGAAATATAGGACTGGAAGTAAGTCATCTAGTCCAGTCCCCTGCTCTGAGGCAGGATTAAGCATTATTGCGAACATCCATGACAGATGTTTACCTAACCTGTTCTTAAAAAAAACTCCAGTGACAGAGATTCTATAACCTCCCTAGTTAATTTGTTACAGTGCTTAACAAATCCTTATCGTTAGGAAGGTTTTCCTATCTTACTTAAATCTCCCTTGCTGCAATTTGAGCCCATTACTACTTATCCTGTCCTCAGTGGTTAAGGAGAACAATTTATCACCCTCCTCTTTATAACAACTTACTACATATTTGAAGACTTATGTCCCTCCTCAGTCTCCTCTCCTCTAGATTAAACAAAGCCAATTTTTTCAATCTTCCCTCATAGGTCATGTTTTCTAGACTTTTAATCAATTTTGTTGCTGTCCTCTGAACTTTCTCCAACTTGTCCAAATCGTTCCCAAAGAGTGGTGTCCAGAACTGGACATACAAGTCCAGCTGAGGTCTGTCAGTCCTGAGCAGAGTAGAAGAATTACTTCTCGTGTCTTGTTTACAACACTCCTGATAATAAATCCCAAAATGATGTTTACTTTTTTGGTTTTGGTAACAGTGTTATATTGACTCGTTTAGTCTGCGATCCACTATAACCCCCATATTCTTTTCTGCAATACTCCTTCCTAGGCAGTCATTTCCAATTTTGTGTTTGTGCAATTGATTATTCCATCTTAAGTGTAGTACTTGGCATTTGTCCATATTGAATTTCACCCTATTTATTTCAGAACATTTTTTCAGTTTGTCAAAGTCATTTTGAATTCTAATCCTATCCTTCAAAGTACAAGAAACCTCTCCCAGGTTGGTACTTTCCACAAATTTTATATGTGTACTCTCTATGCCATTATCCAAATCATTAATGAAGATACGGAATAGAACTGAACCAGGACAGATCCTGTGGGACTCCATTCAATACGCCCTTCGAGCTTGCCTGTGAACTATGGATAACTACTATCTGAGTACGCTTTTCTAACCAGTTGTGCACCCACCTATTATAGTGGGTTTGTCTAGGTTATATTTCTCAAGTTTGCTTATGAGAAGATCATGGGAGACAGTATCAAAAGCCTTATTAAAGTCGAGATATAGTTGGGCCTCAATTTACACGGTTGTTACATTCTTGAAAACATACCATGCAAATAGAAATCACGTAAAAATATACTAAGGGTCTATGGGAAAGATGGGTTTAGGTTCCAGGTTCACAAGATGACCTTCCTAATTTATCCAATACAGGTTTTATTAAAAAAAATTTAATGAAATTTAAACTTGCTACTAATCTCTACTGATGTTGAGAACAAATTTAATTGATGATAATGCTGATGTTGTGAAGTCAGAACTCTGAGGGCTAATCTGAGGAGGCCTGGGAGTGTGGAGCAGTGGCGTAGCCAGGACGGGACACTTGGGTGGGCCCCCATTTCAGGTGGGTGGGCAGAGGCAGAAAGGCAAGAGTGATGGGGCAGGAGGGATCACTACCATCTCCCTTCACTGTCTCCAGCCAGCATCGCTGGGGGCGATGGACACTCTGGCCGGTCAGCCTCCCCACCCCCCCCGCTAGGCTCCAGGCCCGCTCCCCGGCTGGAATGCTCAGCAGGTGGAGTGGAGCAAGCCCCCGTACCCTAACCTCCTCCCTGGCTGGAAAGTTGAGCAGGCAGTATGGTTCAAGCACTTGACTGCCCAGCTGGAGCACAGGGTGGGCGGGCAGGGTGGGGAACATGCTAGGGCTGGAGCAGAGCCCGGGTTGCGGAGAGAGGGGGACGCAAAGTGGGTGGGCCGCATCCCACTGAGGCCCACCTGTGGCTACGGAGTGGAGTTGGTGGTGGAAGACGTGTGAAAAAAACTGGTGATGGTCAGCTGTTTGGCCTTCTTCTGCATATCTTTGAAAATTTCCCTGTAAGGAGCCAGTGCACCCTCAAACTCTCTCCTGAATTTCAGCTACGTTCCATGAATAGATCCTTAGCAGAAAAAAGGTCTCCGAATTTCTTGGCCTATCAAAAAGCCTTATCTAGACTCTCCATTGTCAGATGCAGCTTCAGTGCCTCCTCCACCTACTCGCTTTCCTCATCACTAGTGCTTGACTGAATCAGATCTTCCTCACTGATCTCAGTGGTGTGGGACTTGAGCAGCTCCTCTATCTCTGTTGCCTGGAGATTGTCAAATCCATCCCCATCAACATGACAACCCAGCTTTGTAATTTCCTCCACCTCATATTGCATTTGGGGGAAGGCACAAAAATCATTCATTGCCTTTCACCACAAGTTTTTCCATCATGCATTGATGGTGGAAGGCTTTATTTCAACTAGAGACTTTTTTATATTTTAATACACTGTGCTATGGTTTAATCCTTCCAGCACTGGGTCACTACTAAACTTGGATCACTATCCATAGCATCTAGAATGTGGTGAAAGGTGAAAAAGTGTAATAAACTTTAAAAGTTGCAATGACATCTTAGTCAAGGGGCTGGGTGAGTGATGTGGTGTTTGGAAGCAGAAAAAACACCTCCTCTTTGGGCTGCGCAGCCTGAAGGCTTGCAGGGTGGCCCAGAGCATTATCAAGCATGAGTAGGACCTTAAATGCCAGGTTATTTGATGCCAGGTAGCATTCCACTTCATGCAGTAAACCAGGGGTCGGCAACGTCTGGCACACAGCTCGCCAGGGTAAGAACTCTGGCGAGCCAGGCCAGTTTGTTTACCTGCCGTGTTGGCAGGTTCGGCAGATTGTGGCTCCCACTGGCCGCAGTTCACCGTCCCAGGCCAATGCGGGTGGCGGGAAGCTGCGAACAGCATATCCCTCACCCGTGCCACTTCCCGCTGCCCCCATTGGCCTGGGACGGCGAACCATGGCCAGTGGGAACCGCGGTCCGCTGAATCTGCCAACGTGGCAGGTAAACAAACTGGCCCGGCCCGCCAGGGTGCTTACCTTGGTGAGCCAAGTGCCAGAGGTTGCCGACCCCTGCACTAAACAATTATGAAACCAGTTCATAAAAAGCACTGAAGTGACCCACGCACGCTGATTAGACCTCCAAAAACGGGTAGCTGATATTTATCTTTGCCCTTGAGCGCACGGGGGTTCAGGGCTTGGTAAAGGAGCATTGGCTTTACCATAAAATCCCCCATTGCATATCCACAGATGAGAAGGGTCTGTCAGTCTTTCGCAGCCTGGATACCCAGAGCTGATTTCTCATCTTTTGAAAGAAAGGTTCTCTTTGGCATCCATTTCCAAAATAAGCCAGTCTCATCTGCATTAATAACTTTCTTTGGTTTGTAAACTTTCTCCTCAATGAGTTTGGATAGCTTGGGCAGAAACCTTGCTGTTGCTTCATGGTCTGCAAATGCAGGTTCACTGACCAATTTAACATTACGCAGCTCATATCTCCTTTTGAACTTTTCAAACCATCCCTTGCTGGCCATAAAAGTAGATTCCTTGGCTACACTGTTCTCCCCCAAAGTTGAGGCAGCATCCTGTTTTAAGTGATCATACAATCTCTTAGCTTTTTCTCGAATCACTGGCCCGACCAATGGAACTCGTTTCTGTGTTTAGTCCTCAATCCATATGTTCAGCGCTTTCTCCATCTTTTGTATGGTAGTATCATGAGTATAGAATGACATTTTAGCACCTTTAGGTGTACTTGAAGCAACGTTTGCTCTAATTTTGGCTCATTTTTCTTCACTGTACACATGGTTTACTCATTAAGGCCGTAAGTCCTAGTCACAGATGATTAACCTTCACCCTCAGCGAGCCTATCTAACATTTCCACTTCTGTACTAAAGTCAACACTTTTTTCTGCTTCTTCACACATGATGTATCACTTTCTGATCCACTTTCTCTCAATTCTCTTATTAAGGGCGATAAATACCAGGTAAAGGCAAGTGAACAACATAATGTTTATGAGACAATATCTGATCACACAGAGCAGCGTGGTGGAGGGGAGGCAGGAAGCGACCAGCTGATTCTAGATGCATCTGCACATCTCGGTGACCACACTGCACCATGTAAAAGTGAATTCATACCATGTACAAAAATAAAGGGTCACAATTAATTGACCATGCATAACTGAAACTGTGCAAAAAAAAATACCATGTAAATCGAGGCCCGACTATAGATGACATTTACTGCTTCACCCTATCTACAAGGCTTATTACCCTCTCCAAGAAGGATATTAGGTTGGTTTGACATGATTTGTTCTTGAGAAATCCATGTTGACTGGTGCTTATCACCTTATTATCTTTTAAATCAGTGGTTCTCAACTTAATTAATATTGTGGGCCACCACAATGTGTTATGTGGGCCACATCCAATACTACCTATATGGCCCTGAGGATGTCACATGGGCCACAGCACTGTGCTAACTGGGCCACAGGTTGAGAAATATTGTTCTAGATGCTTATAAATTGATTATTGGCTACACTATGTTTCTGGGTACCGAAGTTAAGCTGACTGGTCTCTAATTCCCTGGGTTGCCCTTATTTTTCTTTTTTATAGATAGGTACTATATTTGCCCTTTCCCAGTCCTCTGGGATCTCTCTCATCCTCCAAGAGTTCTCAAAGATAATGGCTCAGAGATCTCTTCAGCCACTTCCTTAAGTATTCTAGGATGCATTTAGTCAGGCCCTTCTGACTTCACACCTCTCCCCCCTCTGCCTTATTAATTGTATGCAAAGTTTAAAGACGATATTCTGCTAGATTAACCCCCAAAACCCAAAGACCAACTAAAACTTTAAAGGTTTGAATTTTAACTCTGTAACTTTAAAAATAAAAAGATATTTCTTCTACTGCCTTCAAACTTAAAAGTCTGGAACTACTTATAGGCTGCCCTAAGATTTTCTACAAAATTATAAGGGGAGTGAAGAAGTAGCTTATAAGAGGACTGTGGTTGCATTCTTAATTACAGAGCTAATATCACAGTGCCCCATATTCAGAGTAACATTTAATTACCTGTAACTCAAAACCAGCCTAATTTTATTTATAGTAACAAAAATCCAAAATTGGGTGCAAGTTTGTAATTATTCCACTATTAGTAAGAACAAAATTTCTAGATAAATCAAACATATATGTGGGGACTAGAATCTTGGATCTTCAGCTTCAAAAACCACAAGACCTAAGCGGAAACTTTTGTTACAGTGATGAAGTGTAGAGGGGTCATATGTTCTCTCTAAACTACAACCAGACACCAGAGGGCAAACTACTCATTGTATTCATTATTTCCAGAATAGTTAAACTCAAGACTTGTTATTGCTGCTTAGCTACACCCGGTTTTCTTGAAATATAGCCTTTGCTATATTTTTCAAAAAATATTTTACTAGTTGGAAAGCTTGACGTGGTAGTAATTAGACATTCCAACACAGAAGTACACAGAATAGTATTAGATATAAGTCAGATCCCAAATCAGAATAATTTCTTAGTGGCCCTGGACACAAAAATAGTTTGACCAATTTTTTCTGAAAGAAAATTCCTACCTTCACAATAAACCTGGCAAATTTCAGACTAACTCAGTAATAAAGCAAGAGTTATAGCAAGGCTGAATACAGAGTTTATAATGGAAACTGGCTGCAACAATATCTATGGAAAGACCAGGGCCAATGTTGCTGTCTTCTTACCAGATCTAATGCTGTTTAAAAAGGAGAAAGATGTTCTTTCTGAGCCTCTACCCCTCAGCCACTGATGGCAGCACGTTTCAACAGGCCTAACCCTCTAAATTATAACAGTGGTTTCCTTTTAAAAATTGTTAACATTATTTTTTAAAATAAAAGCAGTGTCAATATTTTCTCTTTTTTTTTAAAAGAACAAAGCGTTGTCACTCAAGATTTCTTCAAAATATTATTTTTCTCCATCTACTATAATCTTTTTAACAAGTTATTAATAAAAATGCCTTTCTCAATTTCTTTCTGCTGAATATTCCAGAATTCCCTCTACATTTACAAGGTTTGTGAGGACACTAACTCTGATAGAATAAATAGGACAGTCTACAGCTCAGACTATTTCATAGAGAAAGATTTTATTATTTCCTTTAAATTGCAATTATTTTCATTCCAACTTCAGATACCATTTTTAGGATATTTATTTTTTCAGGTCATCTTTAACTTGTTTTAGGAACTACAAAATTGTCACTTCACAGGTGTGATAATGTGCTCTGGGATATAAGATTTTAAAATGTATATATGGTATATTAAGGGCTATACAGGTATACACCAGTGTTTCCCAAACTTGGGATGCCTCTTGTGTTGGGAAAGCCTCTGGGGGGCTGAGCCAGTTTGTTTACCTGCCGTGTCTGCAGGTTCGGCCGATCGCGGCTCCCACTGGCCACGGTTTGCTGCTTCAGGCCAATGGGAGCTGCTGGAAGCGGCGGCCAGTACATCCCTTGGCCCGTGCCACTTCCAGCAGCCCCCATTGGCCTGGAGCAGCTAAACACAGCCAGTGGGCGCCGCAATTGGTCGGACTTGCGGATGCAGCATGTAAACAAACCGGCTCAGCCTGCCAGGGGCATTCCCTACACAAGTGGCATCCCAAGTTTGGGAAACACTGGTATAGACTCAATAACGCAAACCTGGTATGTGCACTGTACTGTACATTCCATTATTACGGTATACAGCACACTGTGCCATAGAAATACAGTACTTCATTTTAATATTTTTAAACATTCATTGATTTTTCTTTTGAAAACATTTAATTTTCCGGCTTTTTATTTAAAAGTTTCCATTTATAGTATATATCTTTCATTCTTGCTAAAAAAGATGGTCAATACCTTATGTCTGAGTAATCCTCTACATCACATGGAATGAATCTGAAGACTCTTGGTGCTCATGTCAACATTAAAATAGGCCAAATATGCTGTTTTGGCACGGTATAGTCAAACCATTGCCACAAAGTTTGGATTATAATGCAGCCAACTCCCCTCTCCTCCACTCCTTAGTATACTATCACTTACACATACTGAAGAATTTAAAGATACAAGCAAAGAAAAAATCCTCTCCAACTACATTTATTTTAAAAATTTGGGAATATAGGAAATAGAAGCACGTGAAAACAACAGAGGCAGAAACTCTGATCCACCGCATCTTTCATTAGGCTTTACAAATTTACTGAAGTGGAATATTCTTCTTGACAGCTTATATAACCATCATTAACACCTCAAATAACTTTACCTCCCGACTTGATAAAGGAATCTGAAATGCACTTTTTCTGCTTTGACCTAAGTTAACTTTTGTTTGAATGATTTCCTAAACCCTATCACCTCACAGCTGTAGCAGCAACTGTCATCTTGGCTTGGAAGCAGATTCTTGTATGAATGTGAGTAATCTTTTGCTGGGTTAAAATCGCAGAGTATGTTCAACAACTGTACTATGGATCTATAGGAATCCAAAACATGCATTTAAAGTAATTCAATGCATCTCTCATATCATGATCAAATAAGGCATCCAATGTGATTAATAAACAAACAGTACTTTGCAGCATATGGTTGTCTTGTTAAGACACATAATAATGCCGTATCAATTATGTGGAGATAAAAGAAGTTGTTATTTAAATAAAACAGATATAGCAGAAGGAATGCTGTAACTGGGGCTTTCATTTATTTTTATGGACTTAATATAATCTATGTAAATTCTACTGTGATTGCAAATATATTGGTGTACATTTTATGTTTTAAATAATTAAATGAAAAATAACTAACAGTTAACAATCCACTCTAAACATGCTTTCTACAAACTCATTTAAAGTTCCAAATATACAAGTTTCTAAGATTTCAATGGCTCCTACAATTCTTATTCCACTCTGCTTTTAGCTACTTTTATGCATGTTGCTTCAAACAAGTATTGGATTAGAGAATGTGTTCAAGATAACATGAAAGAATAGAATGGTGTTCCAAAAGCCATGTAAGCATTTTGAATCTTCTTTGCTGAAGTCAATCAAGAAAGCTCTCGCATAAAGTTCTCTCTTCGATATTCACGCACATTTTTATCATATCGGAGCAACTAGATAGAAAATCACATTGCTATTTTTGCTTTCAAATTTAAATCGGAAAATTATATATTTGCTAAAGTTTTGGTTTTTTTAAAAATTGTTGATAATAGTATCTTACTATAAACAGCACATCAAGTTTCAGAATCTAGAGATGGAAAAGCCTATTAGCCTGCCTAGTCGTCCACTTTGCTAATGCAAGATTGGTCCCTGTTGTACATTTACTACTGTTTTGTCCAGCCTAAATTGAAAGTGCTCAAGCAATTGGAATTCCATGGCTTCCCTTGTGAGACTATTCCATTTCTCTCAGGAGGATTTCCCTGATTTTCAGCTTACATTTTCCTTTTATTAATTCCATTCCATACAGCTACTTATACCTTCTTTTATTATGCTAAGTAAATCACTCAATTATTTGCAGACATCAGCTCATCACAAAGCTAGTAATCTGGCTAAATATATTCTCCTCAACTTCATTCAACACCTGCCTCTCTTCCTCTCTTCTCTCTTGCTCTGTCCCCCTCACCCACCATCTGCTCCCTTTTCTTTCCATTTAGCTTATATGCTCCTAACTTACCACACCTCCATGCCCTCAAAATATTATGGAATTAACATGACTTTTGCTGCCATCACATTATCCACTCTGCTTGTGTATTATACCCTCCCACTCACCATGTGTCTATCTTGTCTATTTAGATCACTGACACTCAAGCTTTCCAGACTAATGTACCCCTTTCAGGAGTCTGATTTGTCTTGCGTATCCTCAACGTTCACCTCACTTAAAATCTACTTGCTTAAAAAATAGACTTAAAAATACAAAAAAGTGTCACAAGATACTATTACTGAAAAATTGCTTACTTTCTGATTTTTACCACATAATTATAAAATAAATCAATTGGAATATAAATATTGTAGTTACATTTCAGTGTATAGTATATAGATCAGTACACCTCTACCCCGATATAACGCAACCCGATATAACACAAATTCGGATATAAAGTAGTAAAGCAGCGCTCCAGGGGCGCGGGGTTGTGCACTCCGGCAGACCAAACCAAGTTCGATATAATGTGGTTTCACCTATAACGCAGTAAGATTTTTTGGCTCCCGAGGACAGCGTTCTGTCGAGGTAGAGGTGTAAAAACAAGTTGTCTGGATGAAATTTTAGTCTGTACTGACTTTGCTAGTGCTTTTTATGTAGTCTGTTGTACAACTAGGCAAATATCTAGATGAGCTGATGTAACCCAGTGGTTCTCAAACTTTTGTACTGGTGACCCCTTTCACATAGCAAGCCTCTGAGTTCGACCCCCGCCCTTACAAATTAAAAACACTTTTAAATATATTGAACCATTATAAATGCTGGAGGCAAAGCAGGGCTTGGGGTGGAGGATGACAGCTCGCGACCATCCGTGTAATAACCTCACGACCCCCTGAGGAGTCCCGACCCCCAATTTGAGAACCCCTGATGTAACCCCTGGAAGACCACTATGTACCCCTGGTTGAGAACTACTGATTTAGATTGTAAATTCTTCAGGGCAGGGACCATCAACTACTTTGTTTGTACGTGCTTAGCACAATTGGTTTCCAATTTTGCGTGGCCCTTCAACATTACTATAATAAACATGTTAAATAATAAAAACAAAAGCACAGAGCAAATGTTTTCTTGTCCAGGAAAAAAAATTAGTTTCCAAATGGAGCTTCTTGTATGGCTTAAGATTGGTAATCACCTGAACAAATAAAAAATATACTGGTGATTGAAGTCAATTTTAAGCTGTTCACCGTTATCTTCATTCATATGTAAGACTATCTATCATCATATTTTTATTGCGCAACAGCTCTTCAATGCTCTATCCAATTTTCTTTGTTCAAAAAGAAAAAAAGCTTTGAACAATGTAATGGCACAAAAGAGCTTTGCTCCCTTCACATAATGACCCTCAGAAAGCTTTCCACGCTGTGTGATATGATATGACATTAGAAAGCTAGAAGTAACAAACTTACTTGAACTATGAAAAAACTGCAAACATATTCAAAAGAGTTTAGAATTTTTGTTTTGTGAAGTGTTCCTTTTCTTCTCCTCCTCTAAATCAGCAAAATTATTGCCTTTTGTTTGAAAGTGACAGTTCAACACAAAATATTTTGGAAACTGCACAATGGTGCATATCATGTGAGATATCTCTTGAGTAGGTTTTCCCACTTGAGGGGCTGCAATTACGAAATATTCCATGAAAGGCATAAAGCTTTATATAAAAGCTTAGCAGGATTTTTTTTTAATAAATTCAACAGATAATTTTGTTTATAACTGAAAAAAATGCTTAAAATAATCAATTTAAATTTTCACAGTTCCGCAAAAATTGTGTTTTAAGCATTTTTTTATTTTTATCAATTTAAATGTTCACACTTAAGTTATGGGGGCAGACAATAATTATTTAAAGATAGTAGAAAGATGTAAAAAGTTATAAATCCTTTGCTAAAAACACAAACTCAGCATCACATTAAACTATATAAAGTAAATATCTTTAAATTAAACTAACTTATTGAGCAGCATTTCACTTATTTTGCCTCGCTGTAATTTTCAGTCATTATAGATAGAAATATTTTTTCCTTGGTTGGTTTGTGTTAAGTGAAATCAACATTTACTGCCATTTATGGATAAAAATCCAATCCTTCTAAGCCTATTTACATATTAATAGACAATCAAATTTAGTTGTGAATCAGGTAGGATTACTGTACACTACAAAACTACAAAAGCAAGAAAATGAAAAGTTAAACCAACTAACACAACATACCAACTTCTTCTCCACTAAAGGGCACACATCTTACCACTACCACAAGAACTCTAAAACCACAAACTACACACCAGAACTTTACCTCCGCCTGCCGACCTAAGCCAGTCTTCTAGCATTACATTTCTCAACCTCTATTTTTCAACACTCACTTCCCCATGCTACCCCCTCCCAGCACTACTAGCAGTAAATATTTACTAGTGGCAATAGCTGGTGTGTTTGGAGAGAACCCAGGGATAAGAGATAATTATTTATTATGTGTATTATGGTAGCACCTACACCACTAATTAAAGACGGGGCTCCATTGTGCTAGGTACTGTACATATATAACAAAAAGTTGATCCCTGTGCTACACTTATGCTCGCATTCTATAAAACCAAACCAGCCAGCAGTACGTTTCTGTCGCAAATCCTGCCATGTACTTCAACCAAGACGTTGAATGTGTTGAGACTTAAAGATTTACATAAAGTTTTTTTTTTAATGGAATAACTGCGATAATATAACGAATGTCCCTAACAACAAAGGCAACAGGGATGGTTTGTGAACATAAAAAGTTCTAAATATAGCCAGCTTTTTCTTCCCATTCGTCATTTTAAACCCTTCGAGCCATACCAACTATCTTATCTCATGTTCTTCTGTAATGTCCCTGCATACACCATGCTGGACTGTCTCAACTCTCAGGAAATCTCATTGGAGTATAGTCCCAACCTGTGGAGTGGGAGGCATAATATAAGTGGTATCACATTAAAATATGGAGAGAGGGTTTTTTCCCCCAAATATTAGTATTGGTACACATATAAATAAGGTGAAAGTCTGCAAAACTGAGCTCATATACTAAAAACAAAAACAATTACTTAGTCATCATAGGCCACTTATATAAAACTTTTTGTGCATTGATCTCAGAGCACTTTACAAAAGTAAGCAAACATTATTATCCCCCTAATTACAAGATGAGTAAACTGAAGCACACAGAGGCTGATTGTCAAAAAGACATTTGCAAACACCTTTAATATTACTGCCAAAACAATTTCTAATCAAGATCTTGTTTTCTGCACTCTGAAAGTCCTATTCACAGTCACTACAATACTGAAACAAAAAGCAGTTTCTAAAACTGGAGGTAACATTCATTTACCTACGTGTGCCAAGTTTTAAACTGTTTTAGAAGCTAAAGTAAAACATGTTGAAAATGGCTCATTGTGGTACTGGAATATATAATATAGGAAACAGGAGCTCATTTACAAAGTGGGAGAAATGCACTCACACTTCACTGGTGGGAGTTCACTGGACTTCCCTTCCAGTAAATGTCATATTTTAAAATAAATATGGAAACTAAGTTTCTTTTACCTGAAGTTTTTATGTCGATTTAGATAGTTGGCATTACTAAATATTTTTTATATTTATCTTTATAAGTCTATCTTCAAAGAAAAAAGTTTTACTAACAAACTTTGCTAAACATTACCATTTTATGAGTAGAAAACCATTATAACTGGCATTTTTTTTAATTTGAAGGATAAACTTGAACTCTGTCATACAATTCACATAAACATGAATATAACAGATAACCATTTGAGACTAAGGGTAAAGTTTTCAAAAGCTTCTGAATGGCGTAGGAGCATCATTGTTTATAAAGCACAACAAAATGGGAATATACATGTACATATTTTGGCAAGACATCTTTTCAGTGCCTTCTATGTCACTGGACCATGTTTAGTTACCAGACTGCTAACTTAACCTTCAGTGTTTTTGGACTTCCCTGCTTTGGTTAATTATCCCTCTTGAGATCAACAGGAAATAATCAAATGCTTGAAGGAAAAAGCTTAAATTCTTCAGAATGTAGATGCCTAGTCCCAAGAAGCTAAAGCTTTAGGAGTTTATTCTACCAATATATGTATAATGCTTGGAAAAATTCTATGCAAGAATTAAAAAGTGCCTCCAGTATGGACCTTCTATTATTGTATCTATAGTATTTTCAATCATTGTATCTATATTAGATACAACTAGAACTTGGAGAAATCCTTGTAGAGAATAGCAAAATGTATTTTTGAGGCACCAAAACTATTCATGAATTCTAGTAGAATTTGGTGAATAGTTTCGGCTGGAAAAAACCTAAAAAAAAATTGTTGAAACAAAACAATTTCAGAAATGTTGTTCTGAACCAACATTCAAAACATTTTGTTCAGCTGGAAAAATACTCTCTGTTCTTTTGTCAAGAAAAATGGGAGAAAGAAATATAGTTTCGGTTCAAAATAAAACTTTTTGATTTTGTTTTTCAGTTTTTTTGTTTCAGCCACTGAAGGGAAAAATGAATGACTGATTCAGCATGAAATGAAAAAAAAAAAGGAAATTGTTGCAGGATTTTTGCAAAAGTTAGAAATTAGAACTTGAGATCACAAGCTTGGGGGCATAGAATGTCATTATGAAGGACAACAAAAATGTTTACTTTCATAGAATCATAAAATATCAGGGTTGGAAGGGACCTCAGGAGGTAATCTAGTCCAACCCCTTGCACAAGCAGGACCAATCCCCAACTAAATCATCCCAGCCAGGGCTTTGTCGAACCTGACCTTAAAAACCTCCAAGGAAGGAGATTCCACCACCTCCCTAGGTAACCCAGTCCACTGCTTCACCATCCTCCTAGTGAAAAAGTTTGTCCTAATATCCAACCTAAACCTCCCCCACTGCAACTTGAGACCATTACTCCTTGTTCTGTCATTCAGTACCACTAAGAACAGTCTAGATCCATCCTCTTTTGAACCTCCTTTCAGGTAGTTGAAAGCACCTATCAAATCCCCCCTTGTTCTTCTCTTCTGCAGACTAAATATCCCAGTTCCCTCAGTCTCTCCTCATAAGTCATGTGCTGCAGCCCCCTAATCATTTTTGTTGCCCTCCGCCAAGTAGTATGGATTACAAAGGAAGGATGATCTGTGCTGGACAAGTGACTGCTGGATAGTTCCCAGTAGTGTTACTTAATAAAGTTGCAGCATAGTTAAATCATATGCCTTGTGTCTTGTCATTTTTCCTGTGGTGTCCGGGACAACAAAAATCAAAATAAGCTTTTAAAAATATTCATTCTCTCCTATATACTATTCTGATAAATTTGTGAATCTCTAGGCACTGGAAAAAGAATAGCAAGAAAAAACAGAAAAGCGCCTGCTTTGCCACAACTGGAATTTTTATTTATTTTTTCCCTGGTTTAATTAAAAGAAGTTTTTCAGAGATCAGATATAAGTTACAGTAAACACAGCAACATTTTCAAAAGGACTAGTTAGTGCAGATCTGTATTTGTTTCCCCTAAGGCAGCAGACACCTTCTAAATTAACAAGCAGGACAGTAGCCAAGAAAAAAAATTCTGTTGACTTTTAAATCCACATCTAAATGATTCAGACTTAAAACTAAAATACATTAATACTTCAGGTTGCCAACTTTCTAATTGCACAAAATCGAACACCTTAGCCCTGCCCCTTCCCTGAGGCCCCATTCCATCCCCAAGGCCAAGCCCCCTGCTCACTACATTCCTCCTCCCTTGGTGGCTCACTCCCCCCCCACCCTCACTCACTTTCATTGGGCTGGCACAGGGGGTTGGGGTGTGGGAGGGGTTGAGGGCTCTAACTGGGGGTGCAGGCTCTGGGGTGGGGCCAGAAATGAGGGGTTCATGGTGCAGGAAGGGGCTCTGGGTTGGGGCAGGGAATTGGGGTGAAGAAGGCGGTGCGGGCTCTAGCTGTAGATGTGGGCTCTGGGATGCAGGAGGGGGCTCCAGGCGAGGGGGTGGGGCCAAGGGATTCGGAGTGCAGGACGGATCTGCGGGTTGAGGCAGGTAGTTGGGGTGTGTGGGAGGTTATGGCGTCTGGGGTGGGGCCAGGGATGAGGGGTTTGGGGTGCAGGAGGGGGCTCCAGGCTTGGGGGGGCTCAGGGCTGAGCCAGGGGCTTGGGGCACAGGCTTACCTTGGCAGCTCCCAGTGAGAGGTGCAGTGGGGCTAAGGCAGACTCCCTGCCTGTCCTGACTCCATGCTGCACCCCAGAAGTGGCCAGCAGGTCTGGCTCCTAGGCAGAGGGGCCAAGAGACTGTGCGCGCTGCTCTTGCCTGCAGGCACTGCTCCCCTCAGCTCCCACTGGCCATAGTTCCCAGTCAATGGGAGTGAGGAGCCGGTGTTCGAGGCAGGGACTGCGCATGAAGCCCCGTGGACCGCCCCCTGCCTAAAAGTCACAATATTACAACAACAAAACTTCAAAACCAGACTCCAACTAGAGACTGCTGAATTGGAATTAATTTACATAATGGACACCATTAAATTAGGCTAGAATAAAGACTGGGAGTAGATGGGTCAATACACAAAGTAAAACGATTTCCCCATGTTTATTCCCCTCCCCAGCGTTCCTCACACCTTCTTTCAACTGCTGCAAATGGACTATTTTGATTACCACTAAAAAAAGTTTCTCTCTCTCCTGCTGGTAACAGCTCACCTTAACTGATCACTCTCATTAAGAGTATGTATGGTAACACCCATTGTTTCATGTTCGCTGTGTGTTTATATATATATATCTTCCTACTGTATTTTCCACTGCATGTATCCGATGAAGTGGGCTGTAGACCATGAAAGCTTATGCTCAGATAAATTTGTTAGTGTCTAAGGTGCCACAGGTACTCCTGTTCTTTTTGCCAAAATTCTGTTAACTTAAGCAACATATGACTGTCATCAGTAACCAGCCTTCAGTACAGTTATCTAAAACTTCACTTTTTCTCTCCTTTTTAGTTGCTGCATATTTCAGTTTTATTTAGACTGTTGTCTCTTGTTGTGATCCACCACCACCAAAGCATAAATAATAGGGCAGTCTTGTATGATTAAAAAAATTAAATGCACTGTTAAAACAATAATAGAACATTTATTTAATTTTTTGTTTTCTACATTTTCAAATATATTGATTTCAATTACAACATTGAAAACAAAGTGTACATTGCTCACTTTATATTAATTTTTATTACAAATATTTGCACTGTAAAAAACAGAAGAAATTGTATTTTTCAATTCACCTAATACAAGTACTGTAGTGCAATCTCTTTATCATGAAAGTTGAACTTACAAATGTAGAATTATGTACAAAAAATAACTACATTCAAAAACAAAACAATGTAAAACTTTAGAGCCTACAAGCCCACTTAGTCCTACTTCTTGTTCAGCCAATCACTCAGACAAAGAAGTTTGCGGAAGACAAGGCTGCCCACTTCTTGTTTACAATGTCACCTGAAAGTCAGAACAGGCATTTGCATGGCATTGTTGTAGCTAATGTTGGGAGATATTTACGTGTCAGATGCAGTACAAAGATTTATACGTTCCTTCATGTTTCAGCCACCATTCCAGAGGACATGCATCCATGCTGATGATGGGTTCTACTTGGTAATGATCCAAAGCAGTGCAGATTGACACATGTTCATTTTCATCATCTGAGTCAGATGCCACCTTGTGATGGGATGGACTGTGCCCAAAGGCCCCTGGCTGGTGGCCTTAGAGTTGTGCCACACTCATCCCAGGGAAGGAGCAGTGGAGCGGTCCTCCAAGCAGGCTACAGTGGCTGCAGAGGAAGCAGCCAATCAGGGCCCAGGAGGGCCATATAAAAGGAGATGCAGAGCAGTAGTTAGTTGCTGCTTGGAGCATAAGAAGAAAGAACAGCAGGCCTGCCTGCCTGAAGAGCAGCAGGGCCACGGATGGTTTGCTAGGAGGGATGGGGGGAGGACTGAGGGAGCTCCTGGCTGGTTACTAGGGCTGAGTAGGGACTGAGCCCGGGTAGGGCAACCTGAAGACAGTGTATCCAGGGAGGAAGCCATACCAGGGCTGAACTACTTAAATACCACAGCCGAGGGCAGGCTAGAGAAAGACACCACCTGAGGAGTACTAAGATGGGCCCCGGGGGACCGTATACCAGGAAGGGGTTTGTGCTGGTTAACATGCAGACAGTTTGACTTAGCTGGAGTGCTGTGTCACTGACAAGTCGACCTGAGAACCAGCAAAAGGAGTCACTAGAACTAAATAATGCAAACACACCCAGCCAGAAGGGGGCACTAGTGAGAGGTGGGTGCCAACCCTGTTACACATCTACAGAAGGTTGATTTTCTTTTTTGGTGGTTTGGGTTCTGTAGTTTCTGCATCCAAGTGTTGCTCTTTTAAGACTTCTGAAAGCATGCTCCACACCTCATCCCTCAGATATCAGAATGCACTTCAGATTCTTAAACCTTGGTTCGAGTACTGTAGCTATCTTAGAAATCTCACATTGGTACCTTCTTTGTGTTTTGTCAAATCTGTAGTGAAAGTGTTCTTAAAACGAACAACATGTGCTGGGTCATCATCCGAGACTGCTATAACATGAAATATATGGCAGAATGCAGGTAAAACAGCAGGAGACATACAAATCTCCCCCAAGGAGTTCAGTCACAAATTTAATTAACACGTTATTTTTTTAATGAGCATCATCAGCATGGAAGAATGTCCTCTGGAATGGTGGCCGACACAAGAAGAGGTATACGAATGATTAGCATATCTGGCAGGTAAATACCTTGCAATGCCAGCAACAAAAGTGCCATGCAAATACCTGTTCTCACTTTCAGGTGACATTGTAAATAAGAAGCTGGCAGCATTACATCCCGTGAATGTGAACAAACTTTGTTTCTTTCTGAATAAGAAGTAGGACTGAATGGACTTTTAGGCTGTAAAGTTTGTCGTTTTATTTTTGAGTGCAGTTATGTAACCAAAAAATTCCACATTTGTAAGTTGCACTTTCACAAGAAAGAGACTGCACTACAGTACTTGTAGGAGGTGAATTGAAAAATACTATTTCCTTTGTTTATCGTTTTTGCAGCGCAAATATTTGTAATAAGAGAAAGTGAGCACTTACATTTCGTATTCGGTGTTGTAATTGAAATGAATATATATAAAGTGGAAAAGCATCCAAAAATATTTAATAAATTTCAATTGGTATTCTACTGTTTAACAGTGTGATTAAAACTGTGATTAACTGCAATGAGTTTTTTTAACTGCGATTAATTTTTTTGAGTTAATCGCATGAGTTAACTGAGATTAATCGACAGCTCTAATAAATAATGCTACTGAAATAACAACAATCAGATCACCTCAGTGAACCAGGAAGCCAGCATTAAAGAGGTCAAGAAACCACTTTTTTTTAAGAAGTCTGTTGCATGGTTTTGAAATTAAAAAAAAAAAAAAATTATATGCCCAAAATATAAGACAGAATTTTTGTTTTAACAAAACACTATACACTAAAAAGAGAAAAAAATGGCACTTATCTCATTCTTTACAGGCTGAACTTATTTTCCAGCAGGGTTCCACAATTGATATGAATTCGCTTACAGCATAGTGTATGCTGGAATGTTATATTGCAGTGAGGGCTGAGAATCCCACAGGGGACAAAATACTGAATAATAAAGAGTGTTTACAGGTTTGGGCAATGTGCTAAATGCCCCAATAGCAGTATCTTGGTTACTGGAGTGTGAAGCACATATTGCGTAAGTTAACAAAATCTTAACAATTCTTATTTACAGCTCACTTTTAAAACCTAGTTCAAGCAAAATGTCATTTAAACGTTCATTCCAAGTAGACAGCCAAGTGGCACAGTTGGTTAACGCATTAGCCTTTCAGCTCCTAAATACCTGAGGTTAAACATGGATTAAGTCACAAATGAAATGAATGTAGTGGCCTCATTCAAATCCTTATTTGGATATTATCTATAGCTCAAAATCACCATATAATTAGCATGGCTACTAGTTATCATTTAGGAAGAACTAAGTATTTAAATAACCAAGGTGCTGCAGAGCAGGAGACTGGAGATATTGTGAAGCAGTACAGAGAATTATTCACAACTCCTCCCCATACTAAAATATATTAATAAATTGGCATAGGAAGTATTACAGCCATTCTACACCATCATTTGGGACATATGGAAGTGAGAAAACTGGTGGAGGCAGCAGGAAAGGAACAAAAGGGCTACCACAAAGGTAAGTATAATATTCAATTACTATTATGCACCATACAAATTATAGCTAGACCGTTAGTTGAAAACATTATAAAAATGTTTCCTATTTTGAACTAATGAAACACAGCACCGGTCCACAGACTACTCCTGAGTAAATTATGTGACAAAAAAATTTAAAATTCTGCAACTTTTATTTGTCAGTAAACAAATGTGGCTCCAGCATAGCAGTGGGGAGCACAGGCCAGTGGCTGCACTGAGATGGGAGGTCACCCTGAAGACCCCATCTCCATCAGTACAGGGACTCGGCAGTGAGGCTGCACCTGACCCTGACACAATGCAAGGGCTGGACCTGCCCCAGAAACACCCTGGGGCCCTGCCTCTCTGCACCAGGTGTAGGAGGGCAGGTTCCGCCCAGCAGGATCCAAGCGTGGAGTGGCTTACTGGGGGGGGGGGGGGGTGGAAATAGGTTTCTGTGTGGGTCATTGTGGGAGATCTGGATGCACAAGGGCTTGTTGGAGGTTCCAGGTGCAGGGGCTATGGGACTCTGCAGGCGATCCAGGTGAAGATGGTTGGGATTCAGCTGGGAGGGGTCTGGGTGTGGGGAGATGGGACTCGACAGGGGTTCTGGGATGGGGACTCTGGGGGGGGAGTGCCGGGGAAGTTGAGCTTGATGGGGTGGGGGTCCAGGTGCAGCTGGCTGGGGATCAGTGGGGTGAGGGTCTAGGTATGGGGGAATAATTGGACGAGTCCAGGTGTAGGAGGGTAGGGCTTTTCAGGGTGAGAGTTCAATGAGCCTGCTTAACAGAGGAGTCCCAGCTGCTGTTGAGGGGACGCCGAATGCCAGGCTTGTGATTCTCCTATCCCTTTTTCTTCTCTACCCCTGTCCCATCAATCCCACCTTTCCCTCCCCCTGCACTATTCCACCCCCTTCTTTCCCCACTGCCTCTTACCCCCACCCCATCACACTCCCTTCCCTCATTTCCCCCACCCCTCCTTACCCAGCCTCACTGCAGGCATTCACTGTTCTACAGAAAACAGGAAGACTCCCGCAAGCAGAAGGGGAGCATGATTAACACTAGGACGCAAGAGATGGCATTCAGCTGCAGAGTCAGCGGAGCCAAAACAGCCTCCTTCAGCTGGGCAGCTCTGCACTTGCAGAAATGAGGGAAGGCAGAGACACACAACCCTGTGTGCACCCCCATGCCTCACTTCTGTTTGGAGGGGAGCAATCCCCCCCAAAAACTGCACCTGTGGCCGTGTCCTCTCTTCCCACACACACCCCAGTGAGGCTTCTCTGCCATTTTCTGCAGGGAAGCACAGGAATTCTGCGGCGAGGAGGAGGAGGGGCATTTTCTGCAGGAGCACAGTCGCACAGAATCCCCCCAGGAGTAACAGAGAATCAGAGAGCTCAGAGTCTGATGAAAGAGATTCTTCACATGATATGAAGCTATCCTGTCAGTGTGAGTTGCACAACCTCACCACTAGAGAAGCACTTGTTTTGTTCGCTGGTTATTTTAATGCCCTCATAGGTGAGAGGCCTAATTTAGTTTTTTTTATCTATGACATTTTTGAAACAACAGTGAAAAAAATATTCGCACGGTCTACTCTTTGTGAGACAAGACAAAACAAGGGAAGATGAGAACATTACTCACCTCGCACAGTAATCAAGGTTCCTCAAGATATGCGTCCCTGTGGGGGCTCCACTTTAGGTGTCGGTGCGCGCCTGCGCTCCTAGCTGAAGATTTAAGGTAGTAGTGCCCGGTTGGGATGCACATGCACGGTCCCTGTCTCATGCTGTTTCAAGCAGTTAACTGGCTCTGTGTGACCAACCTCCTGTTACTTCTCTTCCACAGAGGCCACGTCCAGACTAGGAATTAAAATCGATTTTAGATACGCAACTTCAGCTACGTGAATAACGTAGCTGAAGTCGAATTTCTAAAATCGAGGTACTCACCAGTCTGGACGGCGCGGCATCGATGTCCGCGGCTCTCCGTGTCGATTCCGGAACTCCGTTCGGATTGATGGAGTTCCGGAATCGATGTAAGCGCGCTCGGGGATCGATACACCGCGTCCAGACTAGACGCGATATATCGATCCCCGAGCAATCGATTTTAACCCGCCGATGCCGCGGGTTAGTCTGGACGAGGGCAGAGTAAAGTAATAAAATTCCCATGCAGAGGGGAGGAGGGAGGGTAGTGGAGAACCCACAGGGACACACATGTTGAACCTCCTTTACTGCACAAAGTAAGTGATGTTCTCTTCTTCTTCAAGTGATGTCCCTGTGGGTGCTCCACTTTAGGTGACATCAGAGCAGTGCCCTCCAGTGGAATGGGGGAGGTTCAGAGGTGAAGTCATAGCAGATGAAAGTACAGTATGTTTGAACAGAGTATTGGAAGATGGACGCTGTTGCAAAGCGTAACGCTGGGCATGTGTGGCTGGAGAGGCCCAGGTTGTGGCCGGAGAGGCCCAGCTTGTGGCCTTACAGCTTTCCATGATAGGAACATTATTAAGAAATGCTATGGATACTAATAGGCACTATGGTAGAATGCGTGCAGATCCCTGTAGAGGATTGTCTTTCATGCTGAAGGTAACAGTTTTATGCAGTTTGATATCCATTGGATACACTTTCTTTGGAAATGGCATTACCTTTTGATTGTTCAGTGACTGAAATGAACAATTTTGAAGACTTGAGAAAAGATTTTGTTTTCTTAACATAGAAGGCTATAGCCCTGTAGACATCCAGGGAATGTAATCTGGACTCTTCTTTGTCCACATGCAGTTTAGGAAAAAATGTCAGCAAATGTATTGGTTGAGATGAAAGGATGATACAACTTTAGGTAGGAACTTGTGATGTGGTCTGAGGGATACTTTATCTTTGAAAAACACTGTGTAAGGTGGGTTCTGTGTAAGTTATCCCACCCTTCTGGCTGATGTAATGTCCACTAGGAATGAAACCTTCATGGAAAGATGGAACAAGGGGATTGCATCCCTGGGCTCAAAGAGAGGGCCAGTGAGGGGTGGAGGATTAAGTTGAGGTCCCATGGTGGGGTGGGATTCTGAACTTCTGAGTAGGAATTGGAGAGGCCCTTAAGAAAATGTTTAGTGAGTGGATGAGTAAAGGTAGAGAATCCGTCTACTTTATGATGGAATGCCATGATGGCCGATAGATGCAAACATATGGAACTCATGGAGATGCCCGTCTGTGTTCCAACAAGTAGTCTAGAATGAGAGGTAAAGGGGCTGAGAGAGGTGCAGTCTGTTTGTGTAGGCACCATGAGTAGAATCGCCTCCACTTATGTATGTATGTATGTATGTAAGTCAGGTAGTTGTCCTATGACTGTTTAATAAGATGTTTTGTACATCTGCAGAACATGTCATTTGAGAGTCTGAGAACCATGCAGTAACCAAGCTTTGAGATGGAGTCATTGAGGATCCAGATGGATGACGCAACCTGCATCCTGCGATAGCAACCGAGGTAAAAGTGGCAGTGTGTGTGGTGTGTAGACCGCCATGTGGAGAAGGTAAGGGTACCATGTTTGTTGTGGTTCGGGGCTAATAGGATCACACTAGATCTGTCTTGTCTGATCTTGTGAAGCACGTGGGGTAAAAAGGGGGGTGGAAGGAAAGGTGTATAGTAGGGAAGTGTTCCACTTGATGAGGAAGGCTCTGGAGCAGAATTGGAGGCATTTGGTATTTTGTGCAGTTGCAAAAAGATCTATCATTGGAAACTCCCACATCCGAAAAACATGTAGGATTACTGGTGTGTTCAGCTCCCACTTGTGGTCCTGATAAAACTTCCTGCTTAGGATATCTGCCATACCATTGTGCTTCATGCACCATTGCCAAACGTGCATGGCTTCCACACATAGGGAGTGTGATTGCGCTCCCCCTTGTCTGTTTATGTAGAACATACAAATTAGACTGTTCGTGAGAATCTGTACCATCTTGTCTCTGATTAGCAGTAGGAATGGGAACAAGTGTTCTGAACCACTCGCAGCTCTAGTAGGTTTATGTGACGATGGTACTCCGTCACGGAGCATCGACCTAAATGTGGTTGCAGATGTGCTCCCATCCTAGAAGGGAAGCATCTGTGGTGATGGTGACCAACAGTGGGTTCTCTAGGAAGGGCACCCCCCCACAGATGTTGTCCAGGTTGGTCCACCACAAAAAGAGAATCTTTAATTGCCTCTGGCATGGTGAGGCGCTTGTTTATACTGTGCTTGTGTGGGACATAATTTGTTCGGAGATAGGCTTGGAGGCACCGTATATGTAATTTGGTGTGTCAGACAATAAAGGTCACGGCAGCCATGTGGCGTAGAATTTGTAGGCAAGTTCTGGCAGACACTTGCAGGCTATTTTCTGCTGTGGAGATCAAATTGGTTAGAGTCAGAAATTGTTTTGTCGGTCGGGAAGCTGTTGCCTCGAGGGAGTTGAGGTCTGCTCCAATAAATTCCAGGTGTTGAACTGATGTTAGAGTGGATTTTTGCATGTTTATCTGAAGGCCTAACCTGGTAAACAGAGTTGTTGTGTGTTCAGTGGCCTTTATGACTGCCTGTCTTAATGGTGCTTTCAACAGACAGTTGTCCAGGTAGGGAAAAATCATGATTCTCTCTCTGCGCAGATAGGCAGCTACTATGGCTAGTACCCTTGAGAATACCCAAGGCACAGTAGAAAGGCCAAAGGATAGCACTTTGTATTGGAAACGATCACGTCCTATTGCAAATCGTAGGAATTTTCAATGTGAGGGATGGATGGATATATGAAAAATATGCATCCTGGAGGTCAAGGGCTGAGAATCAGTCCCCTCTTTCTAATGCTGGGATTATGGTGCTTAGTGTGACCATTTTGAACTGCTGTGTTTTCACAAATTTGTTGAGTCGTCATAGGCAGAGGATAGGCCTCCAACCTCCTGTTTTTTTCTGAGAGAGAAATTAGTGAGAATAGAACCCCTTCCTATTGTACTCAGATGGTACGGGTTCTACTGCTTCTACAGACTGGAGGTGGGTTACCTCTTCTCGCAGTAGACCAGTGATGAGCAACCTGCAGGCTGCATGCGGCCCATCACGGTAATCCGCTGGTGGGCCACGAGACAGTTTGTTTACATTGACCATCCACAGGCACGGCCTGCAGCTCCCAATGGCTGCGGTTCATCTTTCGCAGCCAATGGGAGCTGCGGGAAGCAGCACAGGCTGGCCACCACTGCAGTAGATACTCGTGAGAGGAGCCCCTGAAGAGAGATAGGGAAGGGGGATAGATAGGAGGTTTGGAGGTAAGGGGGATGGAGTAACCAGTTCTGATAATTTCCAATACCCATCTGTCTGTTGTAATACTGAGCCAGATCAGGTAAAATGGGGTCAGATGATCTCCAAATGTCTTTATAGTTGTAGATGGTTCCAGCATCGAAAGAGATGGGGTTCTCAGACCCTCGACCAAGGCTTCAAATTTGTTGTCTGGAAGTTGATGATTGAGAAATAGTATTCGAGGGACCAGATTGCTGTCTCCTCAAGGTTTTCCACTTCCAGCCCTGATATTCACAGTATCTACTATGTTGTGCATACGGAGGGGGTTGGAATCGTTTAGGGGTTTGATCACTGCCCTGTCGCCTTTTGATCTTAGGTGTGTGGATGCCCAGAGATCGTAATGTCACCCTTGAGTCCATAAGAGTGTGCAATGATTTGTCTGTTTTGTCCCACGAAAAGTTCGGATCCTTCGAATGGTAAGTCCTCCACAGTCAACAGTACTGGCTTTGGGAATCCAGATAGGTGAAGCCAGGAGGCTCGTCTCATAACAATTGTGGTTGCTATGGATCTCGCAGCTGAATCTGCTAAATAAAGGGCAGCTTGTAATGCTGTTCTGGTTATGAGTTGACCTTCTGTGATGAATGATTTGTATTGTTCTTGTTTGTCACTGGAATAAAGGCAGTAAATTCAGAGAGACTTGCACAGTTATTGTGGTCGTACTTTGCTAACAAGGCATCGTAATTGGCAATTCTCAGTCGTAAAGTCGCAGAATATGCTTTGCAACCGAAAAGGTCAAGGCATTTCCAGTCTTTGTCAGGAGTGTTTCTGTAGTATTGTTGCCTACCTGGTTCATTGCCAGCATCAATCACCAATGAGTTCGATGTTGGATGCAAAAAGAGGAATTCAGAGCCTTTTGCAGGAACATGGTATTTTTTAATCAGACCTCTTACAGGTAGGTGGAATCACTGCAGGGGTTTGCCAGAGCAACTTCACAGGATCTATAATCGCATCATTCATGAGAAGGGTGATTTTAGATGAGGTTGATGGGTGCAGTAGGTCAACTAGCTTGTGTCAGGATTCCTGGATCTCTTCCAGGGAGATGTCCAGTGAAGTGGCAACTCTCCCTAAACAATTTCAAGACCTCTACAAATCACGTGCAATGGTAGGTGGGGGCATAATAGTGTCGTCTGGTGAGGATGAGGAGAAGTAGACTTCCAGTGGATTGTCTTGATCAGAGAATTCCTCCTCCTTCTCCTGAGCCCCCTGTTCAGAGGTGCCTGGTCGGATCAATAAAGATGCTTGAAGCATGTCAGCTGTGGGAAGGCCGACAGGTATGCCCTGTTGTTGCTGTTGGTATCTAGCCCACGGATTCCAAAAAGGACACTATGGTTGGAAGGGCATAGTGGGCATCCAGGGTTGCCTGTACCAAGGTTGGTTCAGAAGGTTTGCCGGGTAGCCCATGTATGGAGGGGCATGCATGGTAGGAGCAGCCACAGGGAAGAAATGTGGTGGAGCACGCCCAGCATCCCCATCCTCACTGGAGAACTGCAGAGTGGACAGAAGCAGAGAACTGGGTTGGCTAAGTGCTGTGGGTATCGAAGTACCATCAGTGCCAAGGATGGGAGACTCCAGTACTGATGAAACAGAGATGTCTTTGTGGTGGAGGAATTGCTGCAACGTGCCCGGTATCAGTACCGTTGGTGTCGTAGGAAACGGGTCCGCATGTGGGAAACTGCTTGTCGGCACCTGTGTGTGACTGGTGTGCGTGATGGCCACACTATGTGGCAGCATTAGCACTGGAGTTATTGAGATGCTCAGTACCAATTGATTGTTCATGTCCAACGGTACCACGACATGGGGTTTCATTTTCCCCTTGGTGCTTACGACCGAGCTCAGCTGCTTGGGAACTTTCAGTTTCTTGGTACCGATGGTGCCAGAGGGACCCGCTGTTTCGGCCATTGACGTGGCCGGTGCGGTTGGTACTGGTAGTGTTTGCTTGTGAGCAGAGCTCCTCTTCTTGGCCAACTCCAAACTTGGGGACATGGTACCCCATATTTTTTGCTGCCTTTTTGGTGGGTTGATCAGGAGCCCGTGCCATGGACAAAGGGCCCTTACTAGAGGTTGCCAATGGCAATCTCTGGCTGAGTGCGTATCTAATGTTAGATGTCATGTGGAGAGATTCTTCCATGAGAAGTAGTTTCAGCTGGAGATCTCTTGCCTTTCTGGTGAGAGCTTTCAGATTGTGACAGTGCAAACATGTCTGTGGTATATGTGTCACTCAGCAAGAGAAACAGAAATCCTGCAGATAGTGTTTGAACCCTGGGGAACCAGGCATGCCTCTCAAAGAGTGTACTCTCCCCGTAAAAAAACAAAGGGCGGGGGAGGTACAATAACCACATAGAAACGGAAACCTACATGCCCTATGAGAAAAATGTAAATAACTTTTTATTTTTATTTTTTTTGGAAGAAGCAAAAGATGAGGATAAAATAGGAAGGCTAACTATTCTAACTGAAAACTAAAAACTAGAGAAAAGATACGGTCTTGCTAAGCTGCAAGGTGCTGCTAAATGTTCTGACTAGAGCCAAAGGCAGTAGAAAAGGAACGGGGCTGGGGAGGGAGTGTTGGTTGCATAGCACTGTTAACCACCTGAAGCGGTGCAAGATGGGGACCGCGCACGTGTGATCCAACTGGCCACTGATTTCTTAAATCTCCGGCTACAGGTGCAGGAGCACACCAACACCTAAAGTGGAGCACCCATAGGGACCATCACTCAAAGAACAGAAGAATCTTGAGACAATCTGGGTTGGTGCTCAAACATTCTGGAATTCCACTGGTTGCTCATGGGTGAAAATGCATTTTGTTAAAAACTAATCTTGTCCACTTAGAGAAATGATGAAAACACAGAACAGAAATATAAGGAACCTCTTCAGTCAGTGAGTCCAATTCCCTGCTATTACAGGAAATAATGGCATATAATCACATTCATATATTTATCAAGATCCATTTTAAAACTAGTAGGTTGTTTGCCCCCACTACTCCTATTGGAAGGCAGTTTGCAAGACTTAGTCCTTGGATAGTTAGAAACATCATTCTAATTTCCAGCCTAAAATTTATTCATGGCCAGTGTATACCCTTTGTTCTTGTTGCCAACATTATCCTTTAGCTTAAACAGCTTTTCTCCTTCCCTGTTGTTTTACCACCCTGCGGTATTTATAGAGAGCAATCATATCCCCTCTCAGCCTTCATTTTCTAGGCAACACAAGCCAAGTTCTTTTATTGTCTTGTAAGATAGGCTCTCCATGCCTCTGCCCATCTTAGTAGCCCTTCTCCGCACAGAGTCCAATTTGAATTCATCCTTCTTGAACGTGGTTGACCAGAATTATACACAGTATATTCCCTTTATGTCCAGACAAAAAGATTCTCAAATTTAATGATACACATACACTAGTATCTCTTTAGTTCCATTTGTGTGTATGCATTTTAAAATATACTTACTGTTCTAAGAGATGCTCATATTTTCCTAAAGCATCCTTTTCAGCCACAACTGCTCTTTCTTTTTCAGCCACAGCATTATCTCTTGCTTCTCTCAAATTTCTGAAGTAAAAAATACAATTATTCTGTCAGCAATATGATATATATGAACAAGAATTTTCATAATTAAACAACATTGATTTATATCTACATCTCTTTTTTAGTCATGATGGACTGGCTCACAAGAGCCATATGGCAGTGCTAACTTATTTTGTGAGTAGCTTCTGACACTGAATAGTCGACTCTTTTGTTTGTTACACAAGTCTTAATAATTGCAATAATTTTACCATCCCCAATTTCATATACATTTTACCAATTGTGACTTACTGGTCTCAAATAGTCTACATCATGGCCACTGATTATATATCTCCTTTTCTCAAAATGCATTTAATACTTCTTTGAAAAACAAACTCTTTCCTGCAATTATATTATTCCATCTAATCTTTTTTACTTTTATGCTGGTCAATTAAAAATAACCCCTTCAGCTGCTTTAGAAATTTTACAAAACTAATTTTCTGAGTTACAAATTTTAATAATTAAGACAACCCAACATACCTCGCTTTGGGGCCAACAGAACACAAAATTTGTCTGACATGCTCCAAGTTTTGTACAGGAAACAGACAGATTTTATTTAAGAAAATCCAGCCCTAAAAACTGAATTGAACACAGCACATCTCCTGTGGACTCCTGTGGACTTTTAAGACCTAGGAATATTACTTTGTACATATTGTAATGCCAATGTACTTTATATAATTCACATTTAGAACCTAATCCTATAAGGAGATGATTATCTGAATTCCAACTGCAGGATTAGATTTTCATTCATGTATAGAAATGACACACAACAATTATGTTAAAGAATGTTAAGATTGCAAAGTCAAGAATTCAAAGTTTGGAAAAGAATTAAGGTTGCCTGAGTCTCTGAGGTTGGGTGATATTATCCCAATTTTATATCTAGGGAACAGAAGCACAGAGAGATTAAGATAAAAAGTCTACATTAATTTTGGGTGCCCAATTTGAGTAGCCTAGGACCTGATTTTCAGAGCACGTAGCATTATACAGTACTTTGTATGTTCAAAGAACAACTCCCCATTGACTTCAGTTGCAACTATAGGTGTTCTGGCAATCAGAAGCAGGTATCTTAGACTGGGTAGCCATAAAATAAGGAACACAATTAGTGACCATCGGTGAAAAGTTTGGTTTATGTGACTTGACTAGCATCCCCACCCTAACCTGGACTCTTCTCCCCACTCTCAGACTCCTTGCCCAGCCAGTTCCATCCACCCCTGGGATTCTCATTCAATCTAGCTCAGAGTTTGTTTCTGTCCCTGCAGTAGTTTAGAATAGCCTCAGGAATGCGCTGAGCCTTACTTGTCCACCAGCCAGGAATCATCCTTCTTTCCCCCTTCCCATTCCAAGTTACCTCTTAGACCCCTTACACTTCTGTTCTGAAAGATAAGAGACCAAAATGGAAGAATGAGAACAAGGAGCTAGTATTGCATTATGTTAAGGCAGACCAAAAGATACCCAAAAGGATAGAATAAACCTCGAAGAGGAGCTCAAACACCAATCCTATGTCTAAAAAAGAGGACATTGTTAAGGTCCAAATTCCTTAGACTCAGAAGGACAAAATGACACACAAAGACTTTAGTGGCCCTCAGATGCATTGGGGCCAATTCTATGAACCCTTGGTTCTGAGGGCTGACTAACTCAGACAAGAGATGTAACACCGAAGCCTGAGACACTATAAATAGGGAAAGGTTTACTGCTGAGAAAGATAGAGAAGGAAGACAGAAAAAACCTAAGTAGTACTTGAAACAGCAGTGACACCACAGGCTTCCCTAGACATTGAGATAAGCATCTAGATTTGAATTGGCTGCCAGCTCTGGTAGAGCTTAGGACCAATGAACTCACTGTCACCAGCTTCCTTCTACATAGAGAATCTGCTCTGCACCAACACAGTTCCTGAGCTGTGCTTCTTGGATCTTTGAAGCCAAGTGGAATTGGAACTTCAACCCTTCTTAGCATAACATGCTAAAAAAAAAAAAAAAAAAAAAAAAAAAGATGTGGGAAAAAAAAGACCTTCCTACTATGTGATTTTGATGTTGGGGCAGTTAAAGACTAACTCAGTACTAATCTTGATGGAACTTTTGCTTTGGACTAGGCCAGAAGTTCCTTAAGTACTCCTCCCACACATAGAGTTTTAAGAAGCCCTTCCTCCCTTTCAAAGTAATGTAGACTTACTATCAGCAAGGACTGTTCCCCCCATACCTAATCGCCTGAGGCATAGCACATGGTCATCAGCATCTGACTATGTAGTGTCACATTATCCATACATCTTAAAGTTGGTTTTGCTGGCAACAGTCATGGTACTGATCAGGGTGAATAAAAATCAATGATTTAAAAAAATAAAAATAAAATGTTTTTCTTTTAAATTGGATTTTTTTTGATAAAAAGCTTTTTGAGGAAAAAAGCTATCCAAAGATAGTTTTAATTAAGATATATTATAGCTCAAAGAGATCTCATTATGGTATAGGAATTATACATTCTAATTCTATAGTATGGGACAACATTATTCATGTAATGGTTAAGAAAAGTTTTGCAAATGAGTTCCAATAGTTCATGGATTAAGGACCTAATTTTATGGGATTCCAGGGACTCCTGTATGGATTATTTAGGTTAATCTTTCTGTGCTCAGTCTAGAAGATACCATCAGAGATGCTTAGTTTTGCAGTTCTCAAACTGTGGATTTGTGTTTCCAGAGATAACAAGCTTGTTAACAACAACAACAACATTTTTAAATAAATAAATAATATATAGAGGTGAGAAAAAACAGATCTCAACCCTATTGTCCCTCTGCAAATTTGTGTACACAGAGTCAATCCCTCTAAAAGTGCAAAGTTTCAAAAAGTTCAGTGAATAGAAGATTGTTGGGGGTGGAATAGATCTGGATAAGGAAAAGAAGTCTGGCGATAAATATGAGAACGGAGGGACAGGCAGTGGAAACAAAAGTGAAACTGTTTGAGCAGCATATTCCAGAAGTCTTGAGGTCTTTCTGAGTGTAGCCTTCATTGATTTGAGATCTACCATATCATTCTCTCACTAGAAGGGCAAACCTATAATGGCAGCAGGCTGTAAAAGAGAGCCAGTTTGGGAATAAGAACTATTCAAGAAATATAGGTTTTCTGATGACGTTTTAAAGGAAGTCACACCAGTGAACGGGTGGAAGTCACTTAATCACTTGGATTCAGCGATTGTTGAAGTAATCTCACTTTTAACCGCAGTAGCTTCTTCTGCCAGTGCAGAAAGATTATTTTCTTCCTTTGGACTAATTCATTCAAAAGTGAGAAATCGTTTGGGACTCGAAAAAGCAGGAAAGCTTATTTTTCTTTTCCAGTTTAGGAACAAACAGGAAAATAAAGGTGACAGAGTTAGCTGCAGAAGCCAATATTTTAAGTTTCTCATGTTGACCTGGCTGACATAGTTGATTTAATTTTTTTAAAAATATTTCTTTTAACTATTTTAGTTAAAAACAATTTTAACAAAAACAAATCTGATTTTTAAAAACGTGAACATTTAACTAAATTCATATGCTTGTTTTGCTAAACTATTATATGTTTGCTGTTGAAGAAAAAAAACTAGAATACATAACATCGTTGTTTTAATTACATAAAACAATTTAAAATATCTGTTCGGTGATGTGCTCCAACTAATACAGCATGGCAAGAAAATCCTCCAAATATTAATGATTAACCTGTTGAACTGGAGATAGTAAGTAAGTAAGTCACTTAAAAAATGTATAGTGTGTACCTTCTAAAAATGAAACTTACATCTATCTCTGATTTGTGAAGAATATGTATTAATGTTATAACTACCAACAAGAATGCACTTTTATGTAGAAATCCATGATTAAATCAATCTGATTTAAATCAAATCCACCCTGGTACTGATATGAAACAAAATTAATGAGTTTATACCTCATACCTGTCTACAACAGAACAACAAGAGTCAAAGAATGCAGGGAACAATAATATAGCAGGACAAAGTCTAAGAAGAAGCTGTGAAAGTACAAATTAACAATACTCTAATACCTATATCCTCCCACCCCCAAAATAGACCCCCCTCGAAACTGAAACCCGACCTCTGCGGGCCCAGAGTCAACGGCACCACCTAAGGCATGGAAGAGGTGGAGTGGTCCCTCATGTTGCGCTCCACTAGCAGGTTCATGCTCAGTCATATGAGCAGGCAATGGCCCTCTGTACTTCTTCCTGTGCTTTTTGTGAGGCACCAGCAACTGCGAGAGGTGCCGGGTCTCTGCACATGAGGAAGCCTTCAGTGCTGGGGAGTGATGATGCCGAGGATCTCTGAGTCCTTCCCCTGTGCCAGGACCTCCCTGATTGAAGTCAGTGCGCTATACACTGATGCTGAAGTACCCAGTGCTGGATCCGTGGGAATCGACTCCGACTGTAGCTGCAGGCCTGCTTTGATGAGTAGAAGTTTCAGCCTGTGATCCCTTTCCTTCTCGGTCCTGGGTGGAATCCTCTGCAAATTTTGCACTTGTCAGTCTGGCGAGATTCCCCTAGGCACTTCAAGCAGGATGTGTGTGGGTCAACTTTGGCATCAGCTTTTGGCAGATCCCACACTGCTCAAAACCCCTGGGACTGAGGTATGCCCTGCCCCGGGAAAGGAAAGGAAACAGGGAAGAGAACCCAGGCAAACAAGGGGATTCAAAAACTACACTACACTAAGAACTATTAACTATTTAAACTATTCACAGGTAAAAATTAAGAGTCCACTAGGGGATTGTTCAAGAACAAGAGAAAGAGGAGAATACTCCAACGACCATCACTGGGGGTAAAGAGGAACTGGAGAGGCAGCAGGTCAGCAGGGCCCTATAAGCAGCGCCATGAAGGCGCGACTCCAGGGGGCACCTGAGCTGACCCCACAGGTACCACCAGGGGAAAAACCTTCCAGTAACTTTGCATGCAGCACACACACACCTACTTGGAATCAACATGAGCAAGCACTCAAAGAAGCATGTTTCTGTTTATCAGGAGAGATGAACAAAGTATCAATCTGATCCTCAAAGGACATTCCATTAGTATTTTCCTTCAAAGTGATTGCTCCATTTTTTCTGAAGGAATCACCTCTTAGTTGTCACGCATGTGCCACTATTCTTGAGGAGGCAATGGTGTCAGCAGTGCCAGTCATCTCTGCACGAGTGGCTCTGGAGGGCAGCAGTGCCTGACATGAGGCCAGTCCTGGGAAAGCTCTCAGTGCTCTGGTGGAGGTGTCTCTTGTACCATGAGGTGCAACAGTTTTAGTGTATTTAATGGATCCAAAACTACTGACATGTTTGTTTTGGCAGCAACGTCTTCACTGACTCCTGAACATAGGACATAAGAGTTGAAGGTGTTCCTACATAAGGGGTTTCCAGGCAGGTGGAGACTTTGGCAAAGGAAGCCCGCTAGGTTCTCTGCAGTAAACCACAAGAGTTATGTTGTTGGTTCTGAGGGGATCCCATGCACCTCAGACATGTTCTGGATTGGTATCAGTGACAAATACTGCTACACAGAGTCAAGCTGCAGTCATAGCCAAAACCACAGATGGCAGTCCTCCAATCATAAGGGGAATTACACAGTCTGAGATATGCACACCAGTGAGGTGTCAAAATCATTTGTCACCAGAATGTTATATTGACAAGAGGTGGATGCCAAGGACTTCACTGACATGGGTAAGGAGTTCAAGAGGCGATATGTCAGTGGAGTAGGAGAATAAAGGCTCCTCTTTTTTCTCCCTGGGCTCCTCTTGTAAAGCAGAATGCTTTCTTTTCTCCTTCCTCTTCCCTGGAACAAGTTTACAAGGAGATCTGGAAACAGTGTCAATTGTAATAGCACAAGGGTAATTTTCAGTGCTGACAACAATGCCATCTAGACTGTGGTGCCAGAGCCCTCTATTTTGATGAAGCCTGTGGTGCTGAATGGCAGAACAATCCCAGTAGATGTCTGTCTCAGGCTAATTGATTTCAGGCTGGTTTCAAGGCTGAGGTGGCAGTGTTCATTCCTCAGGTCTCTTTAAAAAAGTTGTCAGCACAGAGGCAGATCTCAAAATTCCTGAAGGTGCATGTAAAGGAGTGGGACCAGGGCTCGACCCTCCCGGAGGGGCGGAAGGGCGCCACACCAGCTCACTACACGCGGTCGGGCCAGGCAGGTCCTGGAGCAACAAACACAAAGGTCCAAAGTCTTGGCCCTGGGTTCGGGGTCAAGCTACAATACTGAGTCAAGGGGGGAGCTCAGGCCCCTTGCTTCTGGGCCAAGCAACAATGCAAAGTCAATGGGGAGCTCAGGCCCTTTGCCTCAGGGCTGAGCAACAATACAGAGTCAATTGGGGGCTCAGGCCCTTTGCCTCAGGGCTGAGCGACAATACAGAGTCAACTGGGAGCTCAGGCCCTTTGCTTCAGGGCTGAGCACCAATACAGAGTCAATGGGGGCCCCGCCCTAAGGCCGGGCGGGGCACCAATGCAGAGTCACTAGGCTCAGACCCTTTTGATTCAGGGCGGAGCAAACAAACAATCTAGAAGCCCAGGCCCTTGGGCAGGGCGGGGCAACCAGCAGTTCAGGTGTATAAAGCCCAGGCCTGGGCTCAGGGCGGGGCAACAAGCAGTTTAGGGCTCAGGCCCTTCAGCAGGGGCCGAGCAAACAAATAGTCTTAATGGTCTCCTCAGGCCAGGGAGAGGGGGAGTCTGCCACCCTTGGGAGGGTGGCAGGGGGAACGCAGGCCCTCTCACTCCACTGCGTTCCAACCCGGGCACCTAGTAGCAGCTATCACCGCTGACGGTCAGTGGAGATCCTGACCGAAACACTGACATAGGCTCAGGTACGTCTGCAGCCTGACTGGGGTCGGCTGCCCCCGGGCTACTTCTAATTTTCCCCTCCGGGCCTACCTGGTCCGTGGCGTCAGCCCCCGGGAAGTCCAACAGCATGGGCTCCTTGCGGCCAGGGCTGAGTGGTAGGTCCGGCACTCCTCCGGGAAATCCGGCCAGGCTTGCTCCGGGGGTTCCTCGGGGTAACAGCAGGGACGGGAAGGTTCCGGCAGCTCTTCCGAGTAGTGGGCACGGGGAAGCTCCGGTGGCTCCTCCCAGTAATGGGCGCGGGGAAAATCCGGCCAGTCAGGGTGACTGCCCTGGGTCCCAGCAGCTCCCCAATCACAAGCTCTCTGCGGCAGGTCTGCTCCCGGCGGTGGCTGGGCTCCAACTGAGCTCTGACAGCCGGCTTTTGTGCTTCTGGGTCACCACCTGACCCTCTGACGGGTGGGCTCACCGCTCCTTAGCCCCGCCCACTCAGGCATCTGGTGGGGCACGCCCTCTCCTGGGCAGGAGCGGAGCCACACCGACTCACTACAGTGCATTAGGACAATCTGGTTGAAGGCTTAGAGAAGTCAAGTGCCCCTGCAGTCTTAACTGTTTGTCCTTTGTCGTTCAAGGAGTGAAGATATGACAAATTGTGCACTGAGTTAGGTGAGCTTCTCCCAGGCACACTACACAAGCCTCTGCCGGTGTGCAGGTCTCAGTAAAGATAGCTAAACAGGTCACAAACCTTTTGAACCCTCTGTGGTGTTCGGGACCCAACACAGCCTTGGCAATAACCCAAGGCAAGTGCCCCCAGCTACTTTAACCGTACTAGAACTACAGTAACATTAAGAAGAGGACAGGCTAACTAGCTAGTGGACACAAGAAAAAAGTTCCAGTTAGCTCTCTGTGATAATGATGAAGGAATAGAGGTGGCAGTGAGAGAGTACTTTTTTGTGTAAACTGGACTTATGTTGTCATCCTAGCATGAGAGTACTCCTGCATCTTCCTGCTCCCCCAGCAGCAAACATTGGGCTTTTTTAATATAGTTCCACAGTTCAATGCTAAAGGCTGTAGAATTCCCATAAGTGAGAATGCACAGTAACCATCAAAGGATTTTTATAATGTGGGCAAAACAATATTTTTTTTCTAATCTTGTTTTTGGAAACAAAAACAAAAATTCAATCTGAAGACCACACCAAATGGTTCAAGCATGGCAACGTGATAAATACCTGAAAATGGTCCTCATAATGGCAAGTGTCTATTTTAACTGCAAGTGTCACCACCTGCACTGCCTAGAACAACTTCTTCTGAGTTTGTATCCAGTTAGAAAGTGAGATGGTTGGATCCAAACACAGGCTGTGTGTACACACGGTTAAAACTATTTTGCCCAAACCACTGCCTAGGCTGGCACAGGGCTGTCTTCTAGCAACTGATTTAGTACATTATTTCTGAAGTGTAAATGGTACCCTCCTAAAGAACCAATCACAGGGGGAGACCTATAAGAGACTACCAATTAATAATGGCTAGGTAGTGGACCAGTAATAGCTGTTGATGTTTATTTAAAATAAAAATATAACATACATAAACATTTTTTATTATACATTTGTTTGCACTGATAAAAACAACAACAGTGTGATATATGTAAAAATACGGTGGTCGCTTTGTTGTAACTGTGTCAGTGTCAGAAACTGATTACAAATAATTTGTACTAGTAATGGGCAGATTCTTAGCTTGTACCTGCAAATACACTTACCAGTCCTCCTGATCACAGATTATAGTCACATAAGACTGGATAGGTTTGTGCAATAATTACTATTACTATGACCTCTTACTATTGGCTGATCACTTTGGCAGAGAGAAACAGTGCCAAAAAACCTAGTGTCATAGGTCCCAACCTTTAAATGCCTAAAGACTTAGATAGGTGCTTGACATTATGCACATAAGGAGTTCCACTGAATTCAAATGGGACTACCAACATGCAAGCTATGTCAAGCAGGAATATCAGCCTTTGCAAGATTGGGGTCACAGTATGTTCTGGTGAAAACATAATAGTATAATGAATTGGAGATCTACACTTCTCTTAGATCATAAGTTTTAAACCATATCAAACTTGCTTTCTTTAAAAAAAAAAAAAAAAAAAAAAAGTCCATGACTCATTTCCCACCTTCCTCATTCCTCTCAGTTCAGTCCCTCCTACTCTCAGATACCCAGGCTTGCTTCCACAACAGCTACAAAGCATCATATATAAAAAGACTACCTGACACATATGTACTTTATATATATTAATTTAACTATAATATAAATGACAGCAGCACAAAACACAAACCACTAATGCTAAAGTAGAAGCAAACTTTTGCTTTTGCTAACAATTGACTCTTTTTCATACTAACAATTGTCAGCAGTTATTTTAAGAGAAAGTAAAAAATAAAACTGCACTTTTATTGTAAGGATGTAATTTCATATGAAAAACTTTCTTGTAATGTCTAAGTTTATTCAATAATGGCTTAACATTAAGTCCAATTTTCTGCACTGTGACCATTCCCCCCATAAAAGTGACAACATGACTCACAAATAACAAGAACGCAAACACAAATATGACATGATAATGTATACCTTAATTACGTTATGCCTGAAGTGTTTGTTTGTTTTTTTAAATAATGTTTTCCTACCTGTTTTCACGCTCATACATCTCCTTTGAGGTGCTTCGAAGCTGTTCAATTTCTTGATTTGTTTTCAATCTAATTTGCTCCAATTCATCACGCAATTTGTTTTCATATTCTGTTTTATAATGGTCTCTGAAAATTAAACAAATCATCATAATTTACAGGAATTTAATAGACAAATAGTTGCACCTTCTGGATCACATTATTATTTGCTTTGCCATAAATCTCCAAGGAGCTCTTACTCTGTATCAGTACAACTGTGGGTTTCTTTCTTTAAAATGTGTGATCTATGCAACTTACTTAAGAGTAGCATCTGCTCCTTTCTTGACAGAAGTACTGGCCTCAGTTATTAGTGACTCACTTAAAACGAATTGTTAGTAATGTGTGTTCTTCAGTAGCTCATTGGTTTAAAAAGTCAGGTATCACATAGGTGGGGTCTGCTGCAATAACTGAGCCTACAGATTTATCCCACTTTGGAGCCTAACTGTGGAAAAGTGGATAAAAGTTTATAAAGTGCAACAAGAAACAGTTACTAACTTGTCCTGTAACTGTTGTTCTTTGAGATGTGTTGCACGTATCCATTCCATTTCAGGTGTGCTAAGTGCACTGTTGTTGGAGGTTTTTTCCTCAGTGGTACCCATTGGGGCAGTGCATCTGCCCTCTGCTGCCTCACACAGCTGCATGGTGGTACAAAGGGCAGAGCCACCCCTAGCCTTCCTCAGTTTCTTCTTACCAGATACACTTTGACAGAGACAGAGGAAGGAGATGGGGGTTTTATAGAATGGACACGTGTAACACATCTCAAAGAACAACAGTTACTGAACAGATTAGTAACCATTTCCTCTTCTTCAAGTGGCTGCACATGTTCATTCCACACAAGCAATTTGATTTGGAGGTGGATAAAGACTGAAGGACCACACATCCAAATACAGTGTTATTTCTAGATTGTTGAGAAATGGCATGAGACACAAAGCTATGGACTGAAGACCAAGTTGCCACTTTGCAAATCTCCAGAATAGGCACTTGAGACAGAAAGGCTGCAGAGGCTGCCTGAGATGTGGCTGAATGTGCAAGCACTCTATTTGGCAGCATCACAGCCACTATATCATAGCATAAATAAATACAAGATGAGATCCAGCAATAAGATCTTATGAGAAAAGACTCAAAGACTCTTTATTCTGTCTGCAATTGCCAGGAAAAGCTGTGACAAAGACCTAAACAGTTAGTTGTGTCCAGGTAAAAAGCTCAAGCCATTTTAACATTCAATGTGTGTAGTTTTTCCTCATCCCTATGATTATGAGTCTTAGAAAAGAAAGTTGATAAATAAAGCCTGATCAATGTGAAAATAAGACACCATCTTGGTAAGGTACTTCGGGTGGGCTTAGGTAAGCCTTGTCTTTGTAGAATACCATATATAGTGGTCTTGAAACTAGAGCTCATACCTCATTCACTCTTCTGGCCGAGGTGACTGCAACTAACAGACTACCTTCATGGAAAGATGGAGTAACAAAGAGGCAGCCAGCAGCTCAAATGGATGACTCGTTAGCTTTGCTAACACCAGGTTTAAATCCCAATGGGGAATTGGAACTGCTACTTGCAGATGTAACTGATTTAAACCTTTAGAAATCTGATCATCACAGGGTTGGAAAAAAGGGAACAGTTTTCAACTGGCAGGTGGAAAGCTGAGTTAGTTGTCAGGTGGATCTTGACAGAACTAATAGCAAGGTCCTGTTGCTTTAGATAGATCAAATAGTCTAACACAGGGTGGATTGCACCCTAGCCCAGATAAATGGTTTTCTGCTGGGACCAGATGTAGAACCTCTGACATTTCACCAGGGAAGTATACCCAATAAAAGGTTTTCTACTAATTAAAAGCATCTCTTGAACCTCATTTGAACAAATTTCCTCCTGAGAAGTTAGACACAGAATATTCAGGCTGTCAGAGGGAGGACCCGCCATTTGGGGTGGAGGAGACGACCATGATTCTTAGAGATCAGGTCTGGTTCCAACGATAGTGTCTACAGAGCTCAGTTCAAAAGGTTCAGCAGAATGTAAAACGAATGCTGTCAAGGCCAGACTGGAGCTATGAGTATGACTCAATCATGGTCTTCCTTGATTTTCACTAATGCTAATGGAAGAAGTGGAACTGGAGGAAATGCATACAGGCACTTGTCTTCCCATGGCAACAGGAGAAACCCTGAGCTATGACCTGCCCGAGAGCAAAACTGATGACACTTCCTGTTGACTTTTGTTGTATTTGGGGAATCTCCCACTGTTAGAAAATAAATCTGGCCACATCTGGGTAGAGACAACACTTGTGGTGACTGGAGAAAGATCAACTTGATGGGTCTGCCAGTTTGTTCTGAACACTTGGAAGGTGAGAGGCTTTGAAACAGATTGAGTTGGCAATGCAAAAATCCCAGAGCCTCATCGCCTTTTGGCAGAGCAGGCGATCAAGCCTCTCCTTGTCAGTTCAAATAGAACTGGTTGCTATATTATCTGAAACTATGAGTAGATTTCATCACTGGATCTGAGGCTGGAAGACCTGACAAGCTCATTTGATGGTCCACAATTCTTTCATGATTGTATGCAAAATTATATCCTGGGCGGACCATAAGACTTGTGTTTTGCAGGACTCCAGGAGAGCTCTCCAATCAAGGGTAGAAGTGTCCATAACTAGGGTAAAAGTTGGCTGAGGAGGAGCAAATGGAACCGCCACACACATATGTTTAAAGATCCTGTCCATCAGTGCAGAGAGACTAGTGCATGCAAACCACCATGCGTATAGGATGATGAATTAGCAAGTACATTGAAGCTGTCCAAGCATGCAGCTTCCTGCAACAGAGCTTGGCATGTTCAATTATGTAAGTGCAAGAGACCATATGCCTCAGACGCTTGAAGCAATTTTGTATTGTCATGGTAGGATGGGCCTTCAGGTTTAAAAAGCTTTTCCCAGATGATACTGGCATTGAAAGTGGGAATTGAAGACCCTGGCTTCCACAGAGTCCAGACTGTTCCTATAAACTCTATCTTTTGTACATGAGACAGGATTGACTTTTCTGCATCAATGAGTAACCCTAGGGCATCAAAGGTGGACTGCATGACAGTCATGCTGGACAGCACCTGAGCCTCAGACCAGCCAGTCAACAAGGTAGGGAAACCTCTGATTTTCTGAGGATGGCTGCCACCATTGCCATATGTGTTGTGAATACACATGGGGCTGCTGACAGGCCAAATGATAAGACTCCAGACTGTAGGGACATTGACTGTTCCAAGCCCAAGAAATTCCTCAGGTTTGTGATGTATTGCCATATGAAAATACCCATTCTTTAAATTGAGGGCAGCGTAGTGTTAGACCCCCAAGTTGGGGCCCCAGGGCCAGACAACGGGTGCTCCGGCCTCCACCCCCCCAACGGATTTTTCCCCCAGCCCCCAGAACTGCCACTGGTCACGTAGCTGCTCAGAAAGCAGAACTTGTAACAGGAAAAAGCAACCTTGTGGTCGGCCGGCCAGGAGGGACGAAGTTCCCCCACGACGGTTGCTTCCTGGGTAGGGATGCTGGGGCCCGATTGCCTCCCTTGTATGGGCATGAGCCGCTCGCGACCCCGCAATTGGCTTATCATAAAGTATGACGAAAAATTCGCTATATATTGCCGGCCCCCTCCCGGGGACGGGCGGAGAGAACTCGAATTCCCGTCGAACCGTACCCAGGCCTGATCAACCTGAAGATCTCTCTCGGCTCACGAGTTTCCTGAAGCCTAACCGCTTGCCGGCCGTAATGAAACTTTTGTGGTTTGTATGTGTAAGTAGAATTAGCTGTTAAGTATAACTGTGCTAATAGATAAGAGGCAAAGACTGATTCCAGCCGCCCCAAGGCTCCTGCTAGGGGAAACCCGTTGACCAGGAAACCTTGAAAGCAAGGGGGACCAGTCGAGCCTCACAATTTGTGTTTAGTGAGACTAGTTGCTGCATTTATGGTTACTAATAGCACCAATATCACTGTTACTAACCCCTGGAACAACCTGCATAATTACTGGGACTTAGAAAAGTACCAGGGCCAGCTTCTATTTGTAGTTGCAGTATTTGTATTATTTGTTCTGGTATTATATTGTAAGCCCAAGTTGTAACTAATCGTGTTGTCCCTTATCCTTATCTGTGACTCTTTTAATAAACCCTCAATTTTTAACACTACGACTGATTGCTTGCGTCATCCCCGTTGCTACCCTTGGGCACTTGTCACCCCCCCCCCCCCCGAGGGCATCCAGTGATCGAACCTCCGCCCTACCCCAACGCTCATTACCCAGTAGATAACGGGCACCTGGTGGCCATATCGGTGGAGCGAGGGGCGAGAGCAATCCGTAATCAACACGTAGCAGTTGCCAGAATGCAGGGATGGAATCATGGAAGCCAGAGTGACCATATGAAACTATTTTCTTTAGGTTTCTGTTGAGATCTTACAGGTCCAGGATGGGTCTGAGACAAACGCATCAAGATGTTTGCTTAGAACTCTCAGGCTGCTTGGACAAACTAGGAGCTATTGCAGAAGAAAAAAGGAGGGGACATCTTCTAGAACCTCTGCTGCCTTTTCTCCCTAGCTAGATCCTGGTGGCAAGACATGGATAGTGGTGAGGCTGTTGCAGTCAAAACTGCTTTTTCTTTAGGGCAGGTGTATAAATGTCCAAAGAGCTGAGTGTTACCCTAAAGTCTTTTAGACTATGCAACTTGTCATCTACCTTTTCAAAAAGAGTGATGGCCCCTCAAAAGGGAGATCCTGTATGGTCTGTTAGACCTCTTGAGGGACACCCAATGCCTGGAGTCACGAACACATGTGCATGGTAATGACTGCCATCATGGCTCTAGCTGCAGAGCTGGCAGCATTCAAGCACACCTGAGGGGAGGTCCTGGCTAGTAATTCATCCTTGTTTACCAGTGCAAGAAATTCCTTCCTTGAGTTATCTGGCAGTCTGTCTTTAAAATTTAATATACAGTCCCAGAGACCAAAGTCATAATGCCCCAACAATGCCTGCTCATTAGCAATCTTAAACTGCAGACCTGTAGTCAAACAAAGCTTTCTGTCAAAGAAATAAAACTTCTTTTCATCTTTTCCTTTCAGTGTAGATGCCTGCTCACCCTGACACTCCCTCATTTTCAACTGAAACTACCAAGAGACCCTGGAGAGGGGTGACTGTAGAAATGTTCAAACCTTGTGAGGGGACATATCTTCATACAGACCTTTTTCCTATGGGAAAAAGGAAAATAGGTTTTGCCACAGCACTTTACTGACCTCCAGGATCACTTCATTAAACACCACTCAAACTGGTCCTACAGATGCTAAGATGTCAACCAGTCTGCAAGACCTCTCTTGAACATCCACTACCTGGATACCCAGGGTGGAAGCGACCTTCTTTAAAAGGTCTTGATATGCTCTGTAATCATCAGGGGAAGGAGAGGAACCCTTTAGTACTATTGTCTCATCAGGCGATAACAAAGATCAAACTAAAACAAGCTGCAGTGGAGCTCCCCACAATTCCTTCCCGGGGGGTCCACTGGATCCATTTCCTCATTCTCCACACTAAGCCTGGTACCACAAGTGGATTCCTACGATCCTTGCCATTACAGATCTCAGCACCTACTGGATGAGATAGAACGGGTTGGGCATGGAGATGACCTGTGGGCTGGTGGGAACGACTACAAGTTCCAGAATGGACACTGGTACGAGTCCAGAGCCCAACTCTTACTCAGTCACAGGTCCCTGCTTGATGGACAAGATGGAGCCTATGGAGAGTACCAATGGTGGCAGGAGGTGGAAGGGGAAGGTGAGGAAAGTGTCTTAGCTGCAACCCATGTGTGCAAACCTCTGAGTCCAAACACGAATCAACCTCCTGTGACAAAGTGGGGCTGTTCCTGTCAGTAAGGAGGACTGAGATGTGGAGCTCAGCCAAATCGGTATCACTGAAATCAGGGCAGGCTTCCCTCTGGATAATGCTGCATCGGGAGCACGTCAGTATCCAGAAGCACTCATGGTACTGCATTCTGGGATAAAGCTGATGGTAAGGTAACAGCAGCAACTATCAGTACTGGGCAAAAAGACTCCTGGAGAAAAACACAGACTTGCTCAACAGATCACATGCTGTCACATAAGTCTCCAGGGTTGGCGGTACCAGGATAGCATCCTGATGCAATCAACTAGATGTAGCTACTTCAGTCTGATCGCAACAGTGTTGATGTTGGCACCAGCATTAATGGCCCCACATGAGAGGAGGAGTGCCTTGGAGAAAGAGGGCACTAGAGTTTGAGACTATCTTCATCTGCAGGCTTGCTGGACTTTGGTGCCCGAGGTTCTCAACCTCCCAGATCCTGAGTCCTTAGACCTCACTTTTGAATGCCTCTTCCTCAGTACACGGGAGGGCAATCGGCCCTGAGGCTCAGCCGGACCTGGTGAAGCACTTCTCTCTGATGCAGATGCACTCAGTACCCGCTCTGAGCAGGCAGGTTCCGCAGATGGACACAGAGCTGCCTCCATCAGCAGAAACATAAGCCTGGTTGCCCTGTATTCTTGATTGTGGGCTTAAAGTCCTGGCAAATTTGGTGCCAATCCTGAATGTGAATCTCTTTGAGGCACTTCAGACAAACGAACTATGGGTCACTCACTGGTATCGGTTTTTTGCAGGAGTGATTGGGTTGAAAACCCAGTGACCAAGCATGTCCTGGCACCAGTACCAGTACACAGCAATGGGAAACCAAAGTGTTCAAAACACTTATAAAAGAAAACTTATGTCTCTAACTTTTAAAACTACCAAAGTTGTTAAAAAGAGTACCAACTATATGCAGAATATAACTAGGGAAAACTTGCAATAGCAAGATGACAGATCCAAAAACCATCACAGGCTATAAAGAAGGAACTGGCAGGGGGTCTGCCCTTTATACTACCAGATAGCAGTGTGAGGCAGAAGATGGCGCATGTACTGCCCAGATGAGTACTGCTGAGGGAAAAATCTCTGATGACAGTACACAAGAGTCCACACACACTTGAAGTGGAACGGACATGTGCAATCGCTTGAAGAATAACCTACAACAATAAATGCTGATGAGAAAAGGTGTAAAAGGGAGACAAAGACTGAACTAGTCCAAACAAAAAGATCTATTGATATATCTCAAAGTCTGCATTAAGATCATGCTGGTAAACAAGAGAAGTGTGGGACCAGAAATCAAATTAACCAGAATTGGCATACTGGAAATTAGGCCTAATTGGTGAAAAAATAAGGACAGGATGGGCTATGTCACCCATCATTCCCTTTTGTGGTCCTTTAATAAAAAGGGACTTGGGGAAAAGGGAAATATGGAAGGATGGAATTGAGAGCAACAACTGCTGACTGAAAGAAGGGAAAGGAGCCAGTTTCACCATCATGGTTGCCACCTCCATTGTCTCCTGGCACCCAAGCTAACACTACTGTGCCTTTGTTTTCCTGATCTTGAATGATGTCCTGACCAGATCGGAACTGAGAGAGGGACCAGCTGACCCTAATACATTTCAGGTGGTGGTTGGGATTTAGACGAAACTGGTAAGATTTTTGTCCCTGTCCCATCCCTCATGTGTCCTTTTCCTTTTTCACCTTATTTTTTTCCTCTTTCCTATCCCTCTCCCTTTTCCTTCCGTTCAATAAGAGTCTAGCTTATCCTGCCAAGACTGTATGTTTCACAACAACGCTGTAAGCCTCTGACTAGAAAGGCTGCTAAATGAAATGCCTTAAACAGCCCAATGCTGGTACAAGTTTGCCAGGTCTCAGAGGGGCTGATAAAATGATGTGCTGTGTGTGTGTTGTTCCAGAAGTGAAACTGCAAGTGAGAGTCAACATCTGAGACAGAAGCTGCATTTCCCCCCCGTCTTTGCTGTTCTTTTCTCTCCGCCTTTGCGTGTATTTGCCTTTCTTGGCTTCTAGGAAACGGGATCAGACTTTAAACACAGCAGTGACAGCTCCAGCCCATCTCATCTTACTTCTCTTTTCCCCAAAAGGACAATTACCAGCTTTAATACCATCTAAAAGACTATCAAACAAGGAATTTTTCCTTCTAAAACTCTTTTCCACCAAAAGGAAGGGGAACATTGAAATATGGCCAGCATGAAAGCATTACTTAATACTTGACATTTCAAATGCTTTAAATTTTTCCTTTTTCCCTCTGTATCCATAACGCTTTTAGTAAAACGATTTTTAATGGGTGTTTGACAAAATACAAAGAAAGCTGAAGTCTCTTTATACAAATCCCCAACCTTTTTAAAAACCATTTAATGTTGGACAGGTTCAGGGTCATGTTTAACTCATTAGGTCCACATATTCCACCTAAATTAATACAATAAGGAGGTGACCCTTTCCTGCTACAGTCTAAAGCCGATGAGGAAAAGGAATATTCCTCTTCCAATGGAGGAGCAGACTTGGCAGGAGTCTCAGGGCATGATCTGAATAGATCCCTTGCTGGCACCAAATATGTAACCGATACAGAGGATATGGTGGTGGTTGGTGCCACTGGATGTATCTACAGAACATAAAATCAGTGACTCTGGGAGGGTGGATACCATTAGGTCTCCCAGTACAGTAAGTCTCAAAACCATGAGCAACAGTCGGCACTGGAATAGTTGGCGCTGATGATGTTTGTATCGATAGAGTAGGTACTGGTACAGAGAGTCCAAACGCTGGGCTGAAGCTTGAAGGTAGAGTCCTGAAGGTAGTACAGAAGAATAAGCACTGGAGACAGCATGATGCTACTTTTTAGTAGGTACCAAAGTATGGAGACATGAATCTTTTAGGGTGCCAGGCTTTGTGCTAGCATAAGCTGAGGTAAAGTGAAGCAACCTCTGCCCATTCTTCTTACTAGGTTCCTCGGACTGTGACCTCTGCTTGTGCTCATTAGAAGAGCGATGTCCCATCAGCTGATGATGAGGACTTGAGAGCATGAACAGCTGAGGAGTGCCTTGGGAAAGCAGGAGACTGGGAACCAGCCATAAAGCTAGTGCTCACTGGGGCACTTCTGGAGGAAGACTGCACAGATCTGGATGTGTCTTGTTTATCCTAATTAGAACCAAGTCTCAGAACTTTGTTCAAAAGAAAAAAAGTTCCAGGTAACCTCTCTTGCATTGTGTCCATTGAGAAAATAAATGAAAAACAAAACATTTCTCCAGGATACACGTCTCACCAAAGCAAAATAAACAACCAGAATGATCACCACCAAGGAGCACAGTAGCCTCAATATTTAAATCCTGGAGATTTTTGCTCAGCCATAAGGTGCTGAAGCCTGGTACCAAGTAACCAAAAAACAATCAAACAAACAAAAAAACACCTAGAAAAAAAATACCCTAGCGGAAACACAATAAACCTACACTAACAACTAAAACTACACTAAAGAATAACTATATACAATAACCTTTGTTGTAGGGACGCAAGTGTGCAAGAGATAGAGATGCTACTTGCAGTTTCATATCACAGATACAGATATTAGAAAGGAACAGAAAGATGGCTGGCCCCAGTCAGCCCTTTATATCTCAGAAGATGGGGCACATGGGTGCTCTGTGCACGAGTGCAGCCCCAACAAACACTGCTAGCAAAAAGATTCTGAGCTTGAGTGCACCAAGAGTGGAATACATATGGGTAAACACCTGAAGAACTGTAGATGCTGAGTGCTTTTGAAAATTATTGTCTTTAGAATCTAGGTGCTGGGTTATCCAATATATGTATGGTTGCAACCCTGATTAAGAAAACAACATGTTTGGGCAGGTGATGTTCCATAGTACAGCATGATATGTATGGAGATTATCCAGTCAATCTAAGGAGGATTTTTCATTTGAACTTTTAATATACCTGTGCAGACTTAAAAGTGATAATCATTCAAAACAACCTAGCACTGTGGGTATGACTGTAAGAGCAGCTTATTTCTAGTGGCTACCCTCAAGAGCTAGGTTACTCAAACATCATATATGAAACATAAATATTAGTTAATTCACAAATTACAGCTCTATACTATGTCCTTTTTTGCTTACTTCTGAAATTTAGATGAGATATTAAGCTAACATGTTTCACTCTGCATAAGTGGTGCCTGATATGTTTTTTTCAGTTTTTAAAACAGTCTTCAGGACTTTCAGAAATATTTAGGATATAAACAACAAAACATGTCATTTACATAACACTTCTCATTCATAGATCTCAAAGGAGTACATTTCAGTGGGAAAATCTTAGGTTGCAGAACGTTTAAGACCTAATTAAAAACTAAAAAAAAATAGGAGGGATTATTTTGGCTGATTGTTTTGTATGCATATTTATAATGCACAGTTCCATTAGTATACAAAAATAGGGTTACTGTTACTGAACAAAGAGTAATCTGCCAAAATACTCTGAATATTAAAGGTCTGTACTCTATTTTTCAAAGCTGAAGGCAGCAGAACTCTGGATTCTGAAAAGGAGGAGGAAGATAGATGATGCATAGAAGAGGGCATAATGCCAGCTCTGTGGCATTGTCTGAAGTTCTGCAGGGTTGAAAGTCTTAAGTTTTGATGTAAGGAAGGAGAAGAGTCATTCTCCTTTCCCTAGGTAGTGGATATCTGCACATAAATTGCTACTGCCTAAACCAGCAGCAGCTCAAGATCCATGCCTGTCTCCATTTCTGTGATGGGGATTTTGTAGAGATGCTCATAGCTTACCAGTTGTATGGATTTTACAGGAGCCACGCTGTCAGTTCAAAAGAGGGAAGAGGAGCATAGATTGCCATCCCCTGGATCTGCAGATTTAGGAGGGCCACATTCACCCTCAAAGCTGTCCCACCTACAGGGAGCTGTAAGGTTTTAAGGTAACTGCAACCTTTCTGGAGTGCCCACTTCCCTCTTCCAACTTCTTTCTGAGGTGTCAAAGGGTATAATTTGACCCTAAATTAATTTTATGTACATTTTCAAAACTGTTTCTGTTTCACAGCCACTTATTTAAGTCACATTTCTACTATGAAAGAATGGTCTGTTCCTTTATTTACATTCTTTGAGTTTTGTGCCTATAAAAGCAAATAGGCATTACTGCTTACAAGCAAGCATAGAGAATGAAAGAACCGACTATGCAGCTGCACAAAGTCTACCAGTTCACCTCATCTGAGCTCTAAAATTTGGTCATTTTAAGCAACTTATATTAAGAGTTAGGCAATTTTTCTTACTCTTGTTGGTTTTGTGCTCTTAAAACTCAAAAAACGTTAGTTTTTAAATCCAAATTTTGGAAGCAGTAGGACAAGTTACACTTTTCATACTAAAATTAAAGGTACCAGTTACAGACCCAGAAACAGAGGACAAATACATACTCACAAATTTGGTTACCATGTACTCAATACTCGAAGTACATTCACCAGCAAAAACCAACATACCTGTCTAATCTTCTTGACTATTAACATTTGCTAGAAATGCCTGATCTATTAAATGTCTGATCTAAGATTTCTCACAATTTCCCATAAATCGCTAGAAATTGTGTGTCATGAATATTGTCATGATGCTTGCTCTGTCATTTAGTAACACCATGTTAAATAGAGAGATCTGATGACTATTAATGTGTGGTACCTCTAAACAAAAGCTCACTGTTATAATGTTTATTGTTTGGTTTTGATATTTACTTGGCATCAATTTGCAAATCTGTTAGTACTTTCTAAACAAATAGTTAATAAAAAAAGCTTCAAATAAAACTATGTCTTTCATACTGAAGTCATCTGGGCAGGGTGGTACCAATTTACATGCTCAATTTATTTTTGCATTAACTGGCATTTTCAGAGTAAATCCTCTGTACGCAGGTAAGAGAACAGTTGCCATAAAGAAATCCACAGGGAAGGGTTATGTCTACAGGTTTGTCTTAATCTTAATTTTTAAAACATTTTTCCTAATGTATTACAATGGAAAATGAAGATACTAAATTAAATTCTGATTTCAGCATGCAGATCTGGACAAATTCCTCTGAAACTGACCATACACATTTATTATATTGGAATTCATTTAATAAATTATTTCAGAGGAAAATTCATTTCGTTTGTCTGCTTCACAAAGATAGAAGAATATAAGAACTTACCTGGATGTGACATATTTTTCATACATTTCCTCTCTAGCTTTTTTGGCATCCTCCAACTGAATCTGAAGTCTTTCAAGGCGATCTTCTTCATGGGCACAGCGAACACTGAGCTCCATGTTCTGACGATTGAGATAATCTTTATCCTTTTGCAGTAAATTAACAGACTGCTGTAAAGTTGCCAGCTATAAAGAAAAATAAGACTGATATAATAGACATTTTGTCTTGAATTTCAAGTTATATTTTAGATTTAATCACATATACACATACTTCCATTATAAAAAGTAAATATTACTTTTTCCCTTTTAAACTTGCCCAAATTTAAAACACTAATTTCACATTTAAGCTTAATATGAACTTTCAAACTTGAAATGCAATTCTACTTTAAGAAGGGACTCTAAAAATGGAACTGGTGTTTCACATTTATGATGGCTCAATTTCCTGCTCAGATTTGCTTTCATTTGTAACCTAACTACCAACCCTGGAAGCTCAACCTGAGATCTGAAAAATCAACCTGAATTCTTTTATTTCATTGCATCATAAACAGTTAGATTCCTCAGGCCAAATTGTGCCCTCATTCCATCTATGCAACCACAATGCCTGTAATGAGATTGTATAGATTTAAGTGAAATTCAGTAAAACAATTTTATTTGGATGATGCACAAGAAGGAATTCAGGTCTTTCTGCAGTACAAACGGGAATAAAAAGTAGAAAAAAGTTATTGTAATCACTAAGCAGATACATTTCTGAACACCACAAAGAATAGGTTCTTCTCAGCAAGATACAATTTTTATATAGTAATTTTTCAGAGTCGAACTGCATCTTAAATAGGTGAACCCTTCCCACTGACCCTACGCACTTTATTCTTGTTCTTTATCAGGTGCCTATTTTTTTTAAGCTCTCATTTCAAAGCTTTGCCATCTTAACACAAAAGTATGTGTAAACACTTTAGACTAAGTTCTTCTGATCAGGAAGCATCTTCTACTATGTATCGGTAAAAGACCTAGCACAATGGGGCCTTGATCCACGTTGATGCACCTAAGTGAAAACACAGCAATGAAAACCACGTGCTCAATTTGATGAGCAAAACAAGAACAAGTTTTTGGCCTTTGTTATTTCACAAATTAATATTTGGGATAGAAAACATGAAGATAAGAGTGATTACTCATCCTACAGTAACTGATTCTTCAAAATGTGCTTTCCCCATGGATTCCACTTTTGATGTACATGCACCCTACACATGCAAGATCAGATTCTTTTAGTCAGCAGAGTCTGTTGGGGACCATACCTGCTCCCTAAGTGTCCTCATATGCTACCTTCCCCACCTTAGGCCATACAGTGCAAAGCTGGACCAAATCGTTCCTCAGTCAATACAGAATCCCAGAGGAGAACAACTCCATAGTAGACAGGAAGGAGAGCCGGTTGTGGAATGTATGGAAAACACATCTTTAAGAATCACAGTTCCTGTAGGGTACATAAACACAGGGCCAGCTCCAGGGTTTTTGCTGCTCCAAGCGGCGGAAGGAGGGGGAAAAAAAAAACAAAAACAAGCTGCTAGTGTGATTGGCGGCAGCTCCACCATGCTGTTTTCTTCTTCGACGGCGGGTCCTTCCCTCTGAGAGGGACCGAAGGACACACCGCCGAATTGCCGACAAAGAGCCCGACGTGCTGCCCCTTCCCCTTGGCTGCCCCAAGCACCTGCTTGCTGAGCTGGTGCCAGCCCTGAATAAACATTATTCCTTCAAGTAATTGTCCACCCAGATTCTACCCTGGGTGACTAAACACAGAGTTGTTTGTTTTTGCTTGAAGGTCAGTAACAGGAATCCTACTTAAACAATGACTGCAAGACAGCACAAATAAAATAGGCATCCTGGAAACCTCTATTAAAGAACAGCGTCATGTAAACATGTGGATCAAGCTTCACATAGTGGGTCTACAAATTTTCTGGTATAGGGACATTCTTCAAACAGGCAGCAGAGGCAGCCTGCGCTCTAGTGGAATAAACTCTGATGTGATGAGGTGGCTCTAACCTGCCAAACTCATAACATGTTCTCATATAGGAGGAGGTCTGATTTGGTAACCTCTGAGACGATACAGGTTGCACTTTAACTCTATCAGTAAAGGTCACAAAAAGTCTGGATGTGTTCCTGAATGATTCTGTTTTAAGTAAAGAGACTGTGCCCATATAATAAGGTGTGTGAAGTGTAGCTTCCCTGGCTAGAATGAGGCTTGAGAAAGAAAACAGGGAGGTGACTGGATTGGTTTGTATGAAACATTGGAAAAACTTTAGGCAGGAACTTGAGATAAGGTCCGAGTGTGACTCTATTCTCCTTAAACACGATATAAGTGCCAGAATCTGTTCTACACTTCAAGCTGATGTAATAGCAGTTTTCATAGATAAGAAGGAAAGGGATAAGATAGATAAGGCTGCTAAGAGCTCAAAGGGGGAAGCCATCAATCCTGCTAATACTAATACTGAGGTCCTACAAGTGGGCTCCCACACTTGAAGAAAAAGGCTCTTCAGGAATCTTGCCACTTTAGGGTTCAAAACTACAGTACAGACCTGGGTAAGATGGTGATATTCAGATATTGCTGCTACTCGAACCCTTATGGAGTCGATGGAAAACCCAGATTGTTTCAGAGCTAGCAAACGTTCAACATTGCTGAAATGGGTGACATAAAGGGAGAAAGCTGATGCCAAAATAACCAGAGAGAAAGCCTCTTCTATGTAATGCTGAAAATAAGTCTGTCTGAAGGTTTCTTGCTTTTTTCACCTTCTTTCAGTGGACATCATGTAGCCAGTATCCCAGCTGTCAGAAGTAAGGATGCAGGATCCAAGTATAGGATCCTACCATTGTTCTGTGAGAATACATCAGGCAGAACAAGTAAGGTAATTGGGGGAAGTGGCTGTGAGGACCAAATACCAAAACTGCCTGGCTATCAGAATGTTCAGTTCTGCGTCTTGCCTCACTTTCTTCAGTACCCTTAATATCATGGGAATTGTTGGAAAGGCATACATCAGTTCCAATTGTCCATAGGATGAAAATGGCATCTGACAGGGAGGATAAAAATATGCAGCCTGGATTAATTTGAGGTACAAATTGCACTTACCACAAACAGATCCTTTGCTCAGCATATCTTTAATAGATGAAATTGGTAAATCATATCCATAAGGACAAAAAGACTATTAAAAACCCAAATTATTGAAAAAACTAATGTAGTTCCACAAAAGATACACACATACATCAAAGTCCCTAAAGTTGTTATACTCACAAACTTCCAGAGACCACTGAAAACACAGATAAAGGTAGCCAGTGGGGTACACAAAAAGTGGGATGTGACACACCAGCTTACATGTCCTGTCAAGCCTAACATGCCCACTAAGGTTGGGTACACAACTTCTTTATATGCCCTTTTCCCATTCTACCCACATATGTCCAGGATCATATTTAATGAGATTTCAGCTCTCCTGTCTGTGTGTGGTATTCCAGAGAACCTTGTTTGGTATTCCAGCTAACCATTATTAAACTTCCAAGGTTGGCATAAGTCATTAACATTCACCCCTTTCCCAATATTTTAGATACATCAATGCACTTAGCTCCATGGATACATGTACCCCCAAGTTTCCCACCAAAACTGCTACTCTAACTTTTTACTTCTTTGAGATTTAGTTGTCTGTCACAAGCTGCATCTTTCTAAATCTCCCGACCTTGGGTCAAGTCCTCATCCTAAATTTTATGTTGCCTCTTGCTAAGCCTACCTGAATAATATTCCTCATTTCATATGCTTCCCTACTTGCATTTCAACTATATTAATCTCACTTTTAATAAAGCAATTTAGCCAGCAGCAAATAAATTAAGCTTGCCTCATAACCTCCATAGAGTTGGCTCATCTGTCAACAAATGATGATTTAAAAAATTAGATTTATTGACTTCTTAAATTTAAATGTATTAGAGTTTCTATTTTTAAATAAATCTAATAAATTACATTTGACATTGAGGTCTACACTTATAATAACCTATTAAAATAATTTAAATTAAAACATAAAAAATATTAAGCAGTACATGTTTGCTGCCAAATTTTAAAAAAAGTCAAAGTCACTGAACTGGTGGAAGTTACTGGCTAAGTAACTGGAACCTGAGATTACTGAAGTGCTAAACCAGCTTTGGACAACAGAAGCCTCTTTTGTAGCTGCAGAAACGATATTTTCTTCTTTACAGTTTATTCAACGAGATCTGCTCTACGTTAAGAAACCAGGAATTGAAAAAGCAGTGAAGCTTATATCGTCTACCAAATCGCTAAACAAAAACTAGGTGCAAGATCTTCTAGTTCTAAAATCTTGAAGGACATGGTGATTAAAAACAATGAGTTCAGTTCACTGACTATAGACAAGTGGTCACCAACCGGAAGATCGCGATTTATCAGTCAATCACAGAGCCTCTGCCCAGGACCGGCGCTAGGGGTTTTAGCGCCCTAGGCGCATGGCAATTTCACCACCCCGCGCGCTGGTCCCGCAGCTCCGGTGGAGCTGCCGCAGTCGTGGCTGCGGACGGTCGGCTGCTCCCGTGGAGCTGCCGCAGTCGTGGCTGCGGACGGTCGGCTGCTCCCGCGGCTCTGGTGGAGCTGCCACAGTCGTGCCTGCGGGAAGTCCACCGTAGCCGTGGGAGCAGCCGACCGTCTGCAGCCACGACTGCGGCAGCTCCACCGGAGCCACCTGCCGCCCTCTCCGGCAAAACGCCGCCCACCAATAATCCTGGCGCCCTAGGCGATTGCTTAGGCCGCCTAAATGGAAGCGCCAGCCCTGCCTCTGCCAGTCGATCACAGTCTCTGGCTGCTAAAAGTCCGACGGCGCAGCAGGGCTAAGGCAGGCTCCCTGCCTGCCCTGGCCTCGCTCCCGGAAGCAGCCGGCACATCCCTGAATGGGGGGAGGGAGGGTGATGAAGGTCTCCATGCGCTGCTCCTGCTAGTAGGCACTGCCCCCGCAGCTCCCATTGGCCGGGAATGGGGAACTGCGGCCAATGAAAGGTGCAGGGGCAGCACAGAGAGCCACATATCCCCCACCCCCCCAAGAGGCCACAGGGACATGCCCGCAGCTTCCGGGAGCAGTGCGGGACCGGGGCAGGCAGGGAACCTGCCTTTACCCTGCTACACCTCCACTCAAGGTAAACACCGCCCAGTGGGAGCCTGTACCCCTGCTGCACCCCAACCCCCTGCCCCAGCCCTTAGCTCCCTCCCGGAGCCAGCACTGCAAACCTCCACCAGCATCCCAATCCCCTGCCCTGAGCCTCCTCCTGCACCTAAACTCCCTCCCAGAGCTTGCACACATTCCTGCATCCCAAACCCTTGCCCAGGCTCAGCCCCGTTCCACACTCCGTATCCCTCAACCCCAGCCCAGAGCCCACACCCCAACTCCCTGCCCCAGCCCAGTGAAAGTGTGTGAGGCTGAGCGAGAGTGAGCGACGGAGGGAGGAGGGATGGAGTGAATGGGGCAGGGTAGATTCAAAAAGTGATCTTGTGCTTAAAAAGGATGGAGACCACTTCTATAGATAATACTTCATTTAATAAATTAGTTTTAAATGCAAAACATCTGTAGATGAACTTTTTTCCTACGTAACCAGCATATAAGGTAGTTTTATTTACTAACAAAGTTTAAAATAATGTTTTTGTGCATTTTTAATCAAATTTCACTCAAATACAGCTTGACACCAACTGTAAGCAAAAAATTAAACATCTACCGAAAAGTTATGCTATATAATTGCTCAAATAAATATATAAAGATATAGTGTATTCTCCTGGTTAGCAAAAGGAATCACTCAAATTTTATCTAAAGGCTATATTTAGTTTAACATATGTTGATTTGCACAGTTACCAAGCAGTGAGAATCAACCTTTCTTTGGGAAAATAATGAAAAAGTACAAATGCACAAGACTGAAATTAATATTTAAAACAAAGGTTCCAGGCTTACTGCTCGAAAACAAGATTAAAATCGTACTGATTTAAATCAATCCACTCTGTCATCTGATAGGGAACATGGGCTTGAACCCCCTCTGGAACATAAAGTCTGATGCTTGTTCTGGTCTTTGACAAGCATATCTATTCCAAGACATCCCCACTTGCAAAAGATGTCTGTAGGATTAAGTCTTTGACAGACCACTTGTGGTTGTTGGAGAATTGCCTACTGAACTGATCTGCCAAGGTGTTCTAAAGGCAAGGAAGGTACAGAGCCACCAGTACCATTTAGTTCAGAATGTACCAATTCCACAGTGGTATGGCTTCTTGACTAAGTGTGGATGGCCTTCCTTCTCCTTGCACATTGACATAATGCACAGGAGTATTGTCGTGTGTCAGTACTTGTATTGTGGATCCCTGAATAAGAGGCAGACTCACTCTGTATGCCAGAGAGATGGCTCTGAGCTCTTGAACCTTTATATGGAGACAAACTTCCTGAGGGGAGCACAGTCCCTCAATTTGAACATGTTTGTCATAGGATGTGGCTGTCTCTTAGTGCCCCTTTCTGTTCAAGAGTGGCCCCACTGATGCTCCTTGCTTCAGTTTTCTTCCCTGAGGTGAATCATCTTGGTTTTCCACGTATAGACTAGTTCTGTACATATAGTTGGTCCTCTAGCCAAGTCAGAAACAACCTAATTCTTTCTGGGAGTAACAAGAGAACAATTAAAAGTCCCAGTAAACAAAGATTCTTCCATCCTTCATAGGCTTCTCTTCAGCCCTCCCTCTGGACCCTGTTTCTCAGTCACTTTCTGGGATATCTTTGAGTCTTTTTCCTGCTCTGGTATAGTCCATTCGACCCCAGGCTGATTCCCCTGGAGTACGTGGCCTCCTGCAGACCCTAGTTCAGAGCCTTCCAAAAGAGCTTGTTTGTTTCCCGTGACTCCAAATCCCAGCTAGTTAATTATGGCACAGGTGGGGCCAAGAAACAACAGATGGATACAGACAGATGGAGGAGTACAAGGAAATAAAGAGACAATATTGGTCAGCATGATTGACAGAGGTTTAAGTAACAAGCAGCCTAATTGTTGTCTAGTTTTTTGCAGACATACCAGCAAAGGACAACGTTTGAAGAGGGCTTTGAAGGAGAACAACCAAAAGGCCTTGTGAGTGTTTGCAGAGAAATGCTTTCAAGCACTCAGGTGAAACCTGGGAGAAAGCAAAAAAGTGCTTGTTTGAAAATACAAAATATGCGTAAGAGTTAACCTTACTTTAAGGGGGGGAGGGATAGTTCATTGACCTGCTAAACACAGGGTTGTGAGTTCAATCCTTGAGGGGGCCACTTAGGGATCTGGGGCAAAATCAGTACTTGGTCCTGCTAGTGAAGGCGGGGGGGCTGGACTCAATGACCTTTCAGGGTCCCTTCCAGTTCTATGAGAAGGTATATCTCCATATATTTATTTTATTTAACCTCTTGACTACTGCAGTAGCCACTGCATACACTGTAGTTTTAAATGCATCCAGCATCGCTTGTAGAGATTTGCAGAAAAACTATAAATCTGTCATGGCAGAAGGAATCACCTTCTGGTGTTCTTAAATTGAGACAACATGATTCGGTTTACGAAACGATATTAAGAAAGGAAGGCCTGATAGTGTATTCACTAGCTAAAGAGATCCAGTTTCTTTGGGTGTTTTTCTCTCAGTGTGAATTTATGAGGTCCTCCATGTTTTGATCTTTCCTGAACTGCTGCCACTACAAAAGAACCCCGTGTCAGAAGCAAATAAAAATTAACAGTCAAATCCCTTAGCAGAGACCTGGTATCTCCTTAGTTCTTTTTTTGATGCGGCCAAGATGAATGGAGGGTTCTGCAAGACAGTCTTTTGTAGGCTCCAGTAGACCATCATTAATATGCAGGGCAAGCCTCTTTGGAGTGAAAGGATATAGCAATGGAGGAAAAGTCCATCTCCTCTGAGTTGATTCTTAAGTTGGTGGTTTGGCAATCACCAGCCTTACTCTTTCCAAGAAAGGTGACTATGTTATTGGGATCTCTACCAAGTCACAGTGAATGGCTTAGGTGAAAAGACAGACAGTGCCAAAGTAGCGGGTATCACAAAGGTAGTCAGTACCGAATGGGAAGTGCTGTGGCTATTTTCACAGATTGATTCTGTGACAAGTTTCAAGGTACCCAGGTTAGCATGCTCCACTTATTCAGAGGGTATTGTATGTGCTGACTTGGAAGATGGTGATCCTTCAGTCTCAATCTGTCATGTGCCAGGCATGGTGTCCTGAATCTGGGCTCATCTTTGGAACAGTGCTCCTTTCTGCCCCTACCAGACATTGATGCCAATGTAGTGGTCCAAACAAGGCCTCTGAGTGAACATGGCTTGGGAGCTAGTAGTGGAATCATGGCTCTGCTCAGTATAAGAGGATGCTTGCACTGATTGCCACAGTAGAAATATTTCCAGACACATTTTCCTCACTCTGAGCATATTTGGAGAATGAACGAGATAGAACTTTGCTCAAGGACATGTCCTTCTCCAAGATACAGCGAGCACTGTGAGTGTCTGTCATTAACAGACATCACAGAATCATATGAAGAACATGTCTTAAACCCCAGTGACATGGCTTCTATTATAATGATAGCATCCCCTATACAAAGGGGTGGGTGGGATTTCTAGGCTAACTGAAACTTAATTATATCTTTATCTATTTGCCAGGAGAATAAAAAAGAAAAAAACTATATTAACAATACTAGCAATGATAGCTATACTAAATAATATACACAAGGCTAAGGAAAATTTCACTGATTAAATGGACACTGCACAGGGTTCCCTTTCACTGTCATTGGCTGTAACAGGTAGGAACTGAGGAGCGTTTGGGCCCACTCCACCCTTTATATCCTCACGTGGAAGAGCATAAAGGTACATAGTGTGCAGGTGTGGGCCCAATGGACACTGCTTTTAAAAATAATCCTACTCACACACCAGAAATAGAATCCATGCAGACAATCACTCAAAGAAATACAAGTTTACCTCTTTTGATAAGTCATTTCTTTCTCTGGCTTGTGCTTTGTGCGACACTTCTAATATTTCATATTTTCTTCTGAGCTCTGACAATTCATGTTCAAATGCATCTCTTTCACTATTAAAACAAAACCAGAATATTATGAAATTCATTCAGTGAAATGAAAATAAGTCCTCAAACCTCATGTATCTCTTTAATTTCATTCATCCTCTGTGTTCATCTAACATTGGTGTCTCTTTCCCTTCATTCATGTAGCCACTCTTAGTGCAAGTCCTTCACTTCCTCATTTCCTGTTATCTGGAACTGCTTTCTTGTGCCATTTCACCTTATTACTATTCAACTTTCAACTATTTTCATATTTCTCATCTGAAAACATATCTAGTCAGTCTACACTAGATTTCTCTTCTTGCTCTGCTTTTGTATTTCTCAAATTTAACTTTGGGCCATATTATTGTCTCCTTTTAACAATGGACAATGATAAAGTGTCTATGCCTATTCTTTAAATCTGTCAAAAGACTTTGATAACACTGACCACGACATTTGGTTGACTCTTTTGCACACAGTTGCAGGAGTGAATGAAAATGCTTGAGTGACTTCATCCCCATCTTTATGAGAGAACCCAAAGGATTGCTATGCATAATATTTCCTCTGTTCCGAAGGTTCTCTCTTCTAAAGTGGTACATGGAGCTATATCAGGGATCAGCAACCTCTGGCACACCCTGGCAGGCCTAGTCGGTTTGTTTACCTGCCGCATCCAAAGGTTTGGCCAATCACGGCTCCTACTGGCCACAGTTCGCCACTCCAGGCCAATGGGAGCTGCAGGAGGTGGCACAGGCCAAGGGATTTGCTGCGTGCCAAATGTTGCCGATCCCTGAGCTAGATCATTCTCTTGTTCAACTTATGTATGATATTCCTGGGAAAGTTAGTGGGTTATAATACATTCAGCATGCCTATGATTCTCCAGCTCTACATCTCTATACTATCTGACCCAATCAGAGCAGTGGAACAAGTTATTCAGTGCCAGCTTGGGGCTGGGATGAAAACTAGCCAACTGTAATGTAACCCAAACAAGACTGACATAATGTTGGCAAATAGGGTAAGGAGCTAGAAAACTTGGCAAAACTCTGAGGGAGTGTGACCACTTTGTAAAACTGATCTTCAGTGCGGACACACAGATAGATCACGTGCTACTCCTGTATTCCCGGGCAGTACCCAGGCCCAAGAATGCTTTTTTTCCCATCTGCACTTAGCAAGATAATTGAAACTTTGCTACAATTATTTACACCTTTGTCACCTTGAGATTAGATTGCTATAATGCATTCTGCATAACAACACTTAAAATTTTTCAGAAGCTGAAGCTAGTGAAAAATGATGTGAGTTGCTTATTAAATGGAGTTGCATATTGGAAGCACATTAGATCAGTGATCCATGATATATATTGGTTTCCAATGAACTTTCAGGTATAATGCAAACTGCTTATTTTTAACTTTTAAGCCACAAATGGTTCAAGACCTGGCTATCGGAGAGATCAACTCTCTCAATGACATATTGCCACACTTAAGATTAGCAGAGGTGCCTGATCTTGCTCAATGTAAACAAGACAAGAGCAGGAGGTTGATGGCAAGTTGTTTTTTCTGTATGGAGTCCTGAGTGTTGGAACTTAAGCCCCCAGTGATCTGCCAGAGGCCAGATTTATTAACCTTCTGGACACAGCAAAGCTCATCTGTGGGCTGGGCTGCAATACATATATTTTTGCATTATTTTGCTATTGTAATTTACAGGATAGGCACTCACAGCATAAAATAAACAAAACATCAGTAGTTACATTTTAGAAATAAGGGAAAAAATAGCTTCCTGAGGTAAGGAATCCCTTCACAATGAAGCTTTTAAATCTCTGCTCGCACCAGAACCCACAGGGGAACTCTGTTTCCAAATCTGTGGATCCCCAGGCCTGGCCCTTTGCATTGCTCCGAGGGCATCTCTCCCTCTCGCAGCATGAAGGGGAGTACAAAGCCCTTTATTACTTAACTCTGTGAAGCATTTTGGGACACAGCTATATTTTATTAAACTAATATTAATGTTTGTTTAGCTGAAATGCAAATAAAACGAACCCAGTATGCTATGCAACACTAACTATATGGATTAAAGGAAATTAGGAAGGGTTCTATCATGTTCTTCAATAAATAGGTAAGAAGCATGGGCCAAAATTTTCTAACCCAGATGCCTACAGCTAGGCTTCTAAAAAAAATCATATTTAGGTACCTAAGTAGAAGCAGACTGATTTTTACAGGAGGGCCAGGCAACCCCAGATCCCAATGAAGATGACAAGAGCTGCACATGCTGAATATTTTGGAAAAGTCAGAACACTTGAATAAACAGACCATTTCTGTTTAAGCAGTCTAATTTTCCAAAACATTCAGCATCTGCAGCTCTTTTCGTCACTGGGAACTAGTTGCTTAGCACTTCTGAAAAAATCAGGCCACTTCAACTTCAAGCACCTAGCTTCAGGCAACCAGGTTTGAAAATGTTGTTTAGTGTTTCTTGTGGAATCAGACATCACCATAAGCTGAACAATTTACTTATCAAGTTGAGAAATAATTTATCCACAAATATTTGTGGGCAGGCATGAGTCAAAAAACAAAATGGAGCTCACATTAAGGGCTATCACCTTGATAAACAAAAATATTGACATAATTTTCTATTAATATCACTGAGCATAGTACTCTGGAGATGCACTGACCGTTTTACTTTATCATAGTTCTCCTGCCTGTAGTCACCTTGCTGAATCATCTGTTTGGTATCTGCTAGTTCTAGTGTCAAACGTTGACATCTAACTTCTAGCTCTGAACGACTTCTTCGCTCATCTTCATAGCTCTATAAGTAAAAATAAGTAAAATAACCAAAGCTCCGTTATTTTCTTGACTTAGTGATGTGGTAACTGTGAGAATAAAAAACAAAGACTTATTGCATTATGTGTAGTCCAGCTTTGTGTGTCTGAATGATGAGGCTTCCACCTCTTCTCTTGGCAGATTACATCACAACCTAATAGATCTTTCACTGTCAAGAAATACTGACCTATAGATATTTGGCCTACTTTTTTCCTCTTCTTATTTTAATTAGTTGATTAATGTGGCTACTTTCTCACTCACATTCTTCCCTGGTAGGTTTTTTTTGTAGATTCATACTGTTTAAAGTCAGAGGGACCTTTAGATCATCTAGTCTGACCTCCTGTGTATCACAGGTCATTACATTTCACTCCAATAACTTGGTCTGCCTAAAGCATAACTTCCTGAATGGCATTTCTAAGAGCCTTTATTCCTCTTAATCCTTTTGTCAATATTCATTCTACATTTTTCCTGATCTTATTTCTTCTTAGCCCTTTAGAATACGATATATGGTATCACACTGGTAGTCAGCAGATCACTAAATTAATCTTAAACTTCTCGCCTGAAGTTCAATAAGTAGATCCTAAATGTTTCCACGAATCAAATAGTGCATGTCAGCCCTAGCTTCATTAAGCCACCTATTGCATTATATCATGATTCATAACATCTTTTTGTGGAACTTGCTTCATTTATAGAAAAGCATGCATACAGAATATATGCTTCAGATTATCTAACCTTAATCACAGACAGCTACCAAACCTAAGAACATTCAATACTTATAGCTGGCCATATCAGAGTTGCTCAGGGAGAAATCCTTTTTCTTGTGACATTCCACTGTTTGATCTTTTGTCCTGTCAATATTTAACTTATTTAGCATTCAACCTCACCAGCAAGCTGCCTTACAATTTAAATATGGTGATGTGGGTACAGGCAGTAAAATACAACATTCCTGATCCAAAACAGAGAGGATGCTGCTTTCTAATTACTGGCATAAAAGGAAAAAACAATAGATTTCAAATCCCTGGCATGGTCAGTCAATAGATAGATAGATAGATGCTGCCACTACATGGTGAGGGGAAAACAAATCTAAGATGATAAAGCTTATACTGATTACACCTGTTTTAATATTACTGCAGTTATTGCATATCCCATTTTTAGCAACATTCATCTGAAATTGGATTACCTTTCAGAATTTTAACTGTAGTAAAAAAAAGGGATAATTTATTGCAGGGGTTGGCAACCTCTGGCATGCGGCTCACCAAGGTAAGCACCCTGGTGGGCTGGGCCAGTTTGTTTACCTGCCGCGTTGGCAGGTTCAGCCGATTGCGGCTCCCACTGGCCTTGGTTCACTGCCTCAAACTAATGGGGACGGCGGGAAGCTGTGGTCAGCACATCCCTCCTCCACGCCGCTTTCCGCCGCCCTTATTGGCCTGGGACAGCGAACCGTGGCCAGTGGGAGCCGTGATCGGACGAACCTGCCAACGCGGCAGGTAAACAAACTGGCCCAGCCCACCAGGGTACTTACCCTGGCAAGTTGCATGCCAGAGGTTGCTGACCCCTGATTTATTGCTAAGTAGCAGAATGGGTTAACATATTGGTGAAGAGCTTTCAAATTACGATTCCAGCACAAACAAAATATGTTTGGTTGTCACCACCTCTTATCCAGCTAACATTTGTTTCTATCATAAAACCATCACTCTTAGACCTGAGAAGGGATGCAAATTCCAAATTAAATGGGTGAGGTATATTCAGATCAGATTTAAGGTGGTCCGAAAACAAGTGATTGTGAAATCTGTACCAATATGGCATTTACTGCACATAAAATGAGTATAAGGATGTAGGAAAGAAAAAATCAAGTAACAGGGCGATACAACTTAAACTTTTAACTTTATCATTCTTATCCCTTTATGGTAACATTTAATTCACAGTTGAATTTGCCCCCATAAGTGGCAGTGTCTGTTCAAGTCAGGCCTTGGACTGAAACAGTATGATTCATACAGATCATGACTGAAGTTAAATGTATGACATTAACTCCAATTCTGTAACTGCTAAATTTCCTCCATAATTTAAACGAAGATTGTACTGCTGGTTTATAATGTGCCTAGTTAAACTAGGAGAGAAAATATTTTACAGACAGCAGAACCTTAAGAGACATTTTTCATTTGCATAGGTATAGTATCTAAAGACAAGAGAAAGTTGAACTATGGAAGCACTACTAAATGATCAAGAAAAGCATTATTTCACTTCGTTTTAAGTTAAACATTCACTAATGAAATAGAATTAAGTCAAAGGAGTGAGATAAGGGTGTTCAGCATTTCACTGGATAAGGCCCTTATTTGGATATCGTTATAAAAGTTTTAGTCTCTCCCGTGTCTCAAGGGTGTTTTAAACACTACTACATTTAAGTACCTACACTTATAATTATTTGAATGGGAATATATTAAGTACACAGTGATGGATGTTCTTTAAGGAGAAAAGTAGGCAGTTGCATTTTTTGAAGGGGAGGGAAGGTGAAGTAAGAGGGGGTAGAGAAATGCTGTGCATGCACAATACGTTGTTATTTTCAAACATCTTTAGAGTAATTTAAAACACAAATTTCTTCAAACAAGATAGAAAAAACACTAGTTCACATGTCTATATCGCTGAAATTTTAAAATCAATAATTTACAAGTTAGCCAAGTACAAAAGCCATTTTTAATGTCCATTAATAAAATAAGACATTGTGATAACTCAAGAACATACAGTGCTTTAATTTTCCCAAAACGCACACTTATAGGCTGAGTCAGCCATGAAAAGTTTCAGGGGGAAAAGGTAAAATGAGTCAGTCTAAGCAACTATTATCAAGGATTTGGAAAAGAAAATGTATTCTCGCAACCTTAACCACAGCGATGCAATTATCTTAATTCCAACTTTGTGCACAACAGTGTAAATCTTAGATGTATTCTTTAAAAAGAAATTTTATGATATCGAGTGCAGCCAATGTTTCAATATACTTTGGAAAAAAAAAGATATTTCTGCTTTTTTTGTGTCTTTTCCCCTTCTTTACTAGAAGGAAGACAACATGATTTAAAGTAAATTTGAATAACTTATTTCTTAATTGTAGTCAGTCTTTTATTTGTGGCATCACAATTAATTGCTATGGGGTCCAATTTGAGATTATAAAGATTATTATTTCAGTAGAGGAATAAATAGCAAGAGCAGGTGAACATCAAAGCACCGCAATCCTGTTTTCAAGTCTTCAGCAATAAATAAAAATAGGGAAAGAATAAAACCAAGGAAATTAAAAAAAAAAAAGAGGTAAATGTGAAAGTACAGCAGATGTGTTTCCAAACAATATCTGTCAAAGTTTTCTAAATTTTTATTAAATATGCACCCGATGACAGAGATACAGATTTTCATTATTAGTACAAATATTAAGCAAATTAATTTTGTCAGAAAACAACTGCTTTGCAAGTATTAAAGAAATTAATGCCTCACTATTAAACCTCTAGTCTCTTACCTGATCTGAAAGATATCTGGAATGGAAATATACTCACTTGACAGAACAGGGTTATTTTACTACTCATTTTCATAGCTGGGTTACTGAAGCATACAAACCTCCATCACACACTTCAACTGCGACTTGTAATAATTTAGGTCTTCAGATAGGCTGTCTTTTTTCATCTGTAGTTCATTTACTTCTTTTCTTAATGGATGGACTACTTCATAGAATCGAATCTAGAAAAGAAAGCAAACAACACTGTCACTCCTCAAAAATGCAGATATTAGAAAGCCCTCGAAATTAGCAAAAAAAGCAAATAAATTCTAGTAAGAGAACAATTAAAACACTTTATGCCACTAACCTAAAAATCTCACATTTGTTTTGCAGAAAAGTTAACACTTTCTTTCTATTAACGCATACATTACTTACTACACAACTTTTTACATGTACTACTCTATTACACTGGGCTGATCTACACTAATGCTGTAAGTCAATCTAAGTTACGCTATTTCAGTTATATAAGTTACGTAACTGAAGTCGCTGTAACTTAGCACAGTGTAGACACCACTTTAAGTCAACCTATATCGATGGGAGATGCTCTCCTGTTGACATAGCTTTCGCCTCTCGGGGACATGGACTACAGACTTCAATGGGAGAGTACTCTCCCACCAACTTAGCATATGTTCACCAGGCCCACTAAATCAACACTGCTGCATTGATCGTACTGTAAACATGGTCACAGTTTGTATTCAATAGTCTTTCAGACTCCATTTTTTTGTTACTTGTTTTTATTCTTTCCACATTAAGCATTCACACTAATTACACCTCTACCCCAATATAACGTGACCAGATATAACACGAATTCGAATACAAAGCAGTAAAGCAGTGCTCCAGAGGGGCGAGGCTGCGCACTCTGGTGGATCAAAGCAAGTTTGATATAATGCGGTTTCACCTATTACGTGGTAAGATTTTTTTGCTCCCAAGGACAGCGTTATATTGCGATAGAGGTGTAGATGCAACAGAGTAAAGTACCACAACACTAGCTTCTCTTACTCCATTTTATGTTCATTCAACCATTAAACACGCAACTAACATAAAGCAGTTGATGTGGCTCATGATCCTCACATATTCCCTTTATACTTCTAAAAATTATCTCACCAAGTTTAAAATCAACATTACCCTTTCTCCCCCACCACTTCTGAACAGAAATATTTTTATTCATCATGCCAGGTGAAGCCAATAAGGATCAAAATCATAATCCCTGTCCGTCACACATAATCACCAACACTGCTAAAAGCACTACTTTGTAGATGCACAGATGGGATATGAATTATCCTCCATTTCCTTCTGCTGCAAGTGTGAGAGAAAGAAAGAGGAGGGCGACCAGTCACTGGAATGTTTATTGAAAGAAACTCCAAAGTAAAATATTGACTCCCAAAATGTTGATGTTTACCTATTTAAATTTGAGAAAAGAAAGAAAAAGGGAAATTCAGCTTCCAAAGAAATAAGAATTCCAATGGTCTCTACTTTAGAATGAGCATTGTCAAGCATTTATAAGTAATTTTTCCAACCATCGTGACGAGATCTTTTTTCCAGCTTCTCATTTATAACAGGTACAAGATTAATTACACTCTGTAGTTTTTATTCTGACAAAAACCTGCTTCTATGGTGAACGGCCTTATCAGTGATCCCGTTATAAAATTTATTTTTGAAGATTTCTTATAGCAGGTTTTAAAAGCCCTTATTGAAAAGGCTTTAGCCTAAGTCAACTAGGCCTTTTTAAAAATCATACAAAATATATTGTAAAAAATGCATAAATCTGTGTGTATGTGTATATATCTATACCTAGATATAGATATATCTGTTTTTTTATATCAATACTCCTGGGATCGTAACTATGTGGTTTGAAAAATCTACAAATTAAATACAGAGAATGGTGGAATGCACTATTTGCTTATGCAGTGGCACACACAGGTTGGCATTAAGATTATTTAACTATCCATCTTCAGTTAAACTTTATTCCCCCCCTACATTTTGAATGCTTTGAAACAGATCATTTCATCTATCACCTTCGAAGTCCTGAAATTCTTTATATATTATACATACACACACTTTTTTTTAAATATGTGAATATATATAAAATCTGTGAATAGTTGTTTTTTCAAAAACAGGTCCAACTTCAGAATTATCTCTAATTATCAACAAACAAATGGGGATTAAAACATGCCTGTATTTTTATTTAAATCCTCCATGTGATGGTACATATAGTGTCATTAGAGCCATTCTAGAGACCTGCAGCAGACTAGAACTAGCCTTCTTGGGTCAAGTAAGTCACATTTACTTATTATATTCCTTTTACCTCGTGAAGGTAAACAAGGCTAAAACCAAAAAGGAACTCAGGCACTTAACTGCCACTTTGGCACCTAAATCTGAGACTCAGCCATGTCGCTAAAAGCTGCGTAGTGTAGACAAAGCACGAGGCATCTACTGATATTCACAAAATTCCTGCTCAAATGCCTCCAAACCCCACAGGGGCCTAAACTTGTTTGGTGCCTAAAATTTTGCAAAAAAAGTTCCATAGGTATCAATGTTTCTGCCTTTAGGCATGCACATTGCAGCCTCGCTTCAGGTGACCGGCTGCCTAAGCCCCAGAGCAAGTCACAAACTGGGGGAAGATAAGCTGAAGAACGCCTAACTTGCATGTAGGACTCAATCCAGTAGGCATGCTCAGAGGCGGTCTCGCCCCACATGTAACAAGAGGAAAAGGAGGAGGCACTTCCTCATAACTTTTAGCCTAGTGGTTAGGGTACTCACCCAGGATGTGGTTCAGGCCAGCCCCCTGCTGATGAGGAAAACGGATTTGAACAAGAATCTGCCACTTCTCAGGTGAGTGCCCTAACCACTGGGTTATGAGATATTCTCATGTGAGGCTCCCTTAATCACTATTCTTGAAACTGTTTCACTGTGAATAACTACTTAATCATTGAGGCAGAGTGTGAGAAAATGACTTTAGCCTGGTAGAAAGGGCACTCATCTGGGAGGTGGGAAACTCAGGATTAGTCCCCCAGCTCCAACGTGGATTTATTTATTTATCTATCCAAAATGGAATAGCTCAACAGGAGAGACTGAGGGAGCCTCACCTCAGAATATTCCATAGCCCAGTCATTAGGGAACTCATGGAACAGGAGGCAGAACACTGTTCAAATCCCTTCTCCTCATCAGGCAGAGGGGGACTTGAACCAGCTGTCTCCCACACCCTGTGTGAGTACAATAACCATTGGGCTGAACGTCTATGTTTCTCGTCGTTCCCGGCATTTATATACTACTTTCCAAAATTTATTTTGCAGGGTTAGGGCAGGGGAAAGCCAACATAAAATTTTCAATGTCCAGGCTAGTCTCTGTGTTAGAAAAGCTACAAGATTCTTTCAAACTTCAGTTAGTCTCTGAACAAACCAAAACAGTATTGTGGGGTTCCACATTTACTGTGTTTCAGTTCCTTCTACATTTAATTTGCTCATTTTACAAGTAAAAAGATGGTTTTGCTAGAAACTCAAGCTGCCATAAGCTGTGGGATGCCAGTTAAGACTGCATTTTTCCTGTTCGTATAATAAAAATTCTACATGACAAGTTCTACCCTTAGTTTATTTAAGTTCTATGCAAACACAATGAAGACAATGAGATTTCACAGGTGAAAGTGAGGAAATAATTTTGTTGACTGTGCATGAGTAACAGAAATATACAGAGATGACAAGAATAGCAAAATGTATATTTTAGTCACTAAAGCAAGCACATAATACTCAGTGCACACAAATTTTTGAGCACACCAATGTAATTTATACATAGACACTTTTCAGAAGAAAAATGTAATTTAAGGTTTATGGGTTTTTTTTCTCCTTGTTGACACTGTGTGTCTGGAAATACAGTTCTGCTGGTACTTCTGTCCTGTCTGTACTTGATCCACAACAGGTGTCTATTACCTTTAGAAAACATTAGAAACTTCCATGCAATGTCATGAATAAATAGGACATACTTGAACTATAGAACCTATAGTAAGGAGAGTACATAATTGTAAAATTCCTGAATTCTTTTAGAACTACACCTCTACCTTGATATAACGTGACCCGATATAACACGAATTCGGATATAACACGGTAAAGCAGTGCTCCAGGGAGGCAGGACTGCGCACTCTGGTGGAGCAAAGCAAGTTCGATATAACACGGTTTCACCTATAACACGGTAAGATTTTTTGGCTCCCAAGGACAGCGTTATATCCAAGTAGAGGTGTATTTGAAAATTTAAAATGTTGGTTACATGCTCTGTTCGACAGCAAAATATCACTGTAGCACCACCTTGTGGTTGGTTAACACTAACCAAAACAAAACATTCAACTTACTAGCTAAAGCAGTAGTTTTCAGACTATTTGTATTGGTGACCGCTTTCACATAGCAAGCCCCTAAGCATGATTCCCCCTTATACATTAAAAATGGGGGTGGGGAGTAATTTAATGGGAGCTGTCAGCCCCACAGAGCTGATAGCTCATGACCCTCCATGTAACCACCATGTGACCCTGACCACCAGTTTGAGAACCCGAGCTAATGTCTGCTATCTATATTAACCTATAAAATACTAGAATTTAAACTTGTGATATCCTTTCGTTCAAAATCTAGATAGAATAAACTTAACTAAAAGATACTTTCTGCTGTAAGCCTGGTATAGAAAATTTACTGACTAAGGACTATATCAAGGACTATATCATAAGAACGGCCATACTGGGTCAGACCAATGGTCCATTTAGCCCAGTATCCTGCCTTCTGACTGTGGCCAATGCCAGGTGCTTCAGAGGGAATGAACAGAATGGGCAATCATCAATGATACATCCCCTGTCATCCGTTCTGAGCCTCTGGCAAACAAAGGCTAGGGACACTGAGCATGGTGTTCCATCCCTGCCCATCTTGGCTAATACTCATTGATGGACCTATCCTCCAGGAACTTATCTAGTTCTTTTTTTAACTCTGTTATAGTTTTGGCCTTCACAACATCCTCTGGCAGAGAGTTCCACAGTTCTTATGTTCTTACGGATCCAAGGAAAATCCTTCATCTCTACACCGTTTAGATTCTAACAGGGCAGAATAACTGAACAAGAAGATGGATTGTTGTTCCCGGAAGTTTGTGTGTTTCAAACTCATATGCTCACCCTGTTCCTTCCTTTGCCACTTAACCTCCCTGCTGCCTATCATACAAGTAAAACAAATCTGATCCACTTCTTGTTTTTGTCATTTCAACCTACTAGGCATTAAAGATTGGGTTTAAAAGGCTTCTTCTTTCCACTTGGATGCCACTTTCAATGACTGAATTATATTAGGAAGAGGTGGGAATGGGGGTGGAACAACCTGAGTTTTAAAGGCTTCTCCTTTCTTCACAGGTACACTGAGTCAGAAAGATCAAGGTACTCATTAAAACCTTTACAAACAGGTTACTAAACCATGATAATTTATATTCTGAATAGCAATACAGAACACAAAGTACTCACAGAAACATATTCAGGGATAGAAAGCTCATCTTCAGGAAGAGATTTCAATTTCTCATAATAATCTTCTGTCAATTCCAAGTCACGCAAGCTGCGACGGATATCTCCAGCCCGCTCCCTTAACTGATGATTTGTTTCTTCTAGTTGTTTTTGCCTCATTAAAATGGTTTCCATTTCCTGTTTCATTAGCTCTTGATGTTTTCTATGTAAATATATCAGAAAATTATGATAAACATGTGTAAAGTATTTCTGTTTCCTAACTAATCAATCCTCACAATACTTGAGGTAGGCAAATAATTATTATCCTAATTTTACAGATAAGAACAAGAGTTCACAATTAATTTAATCCTACAAAAAACAAACAAAAAAATATTTTGTTAACTAGAATTAAGATTGCACAAGCATATTGCCTTTCAAACACAAACCGTAAGTAAGGCAAGCTCTGTCTACATTACCTTGCTTTTAGCGACCTGGCTGTGCTGCCACAGCCATGCTGCTAAAAGGCAAGCATTGTAGCTGCTGTTTGTCAGGGCTTGGCTACACTCGAAACTCCAAAGCGTTGCCGCGGGAGCGCTCCCACAGCAGCGCTTTGAAGTGAGAGTGTGGTTGTGGGGCCAGCGCTGGGAGAAAGCTCTCCCAGCGCTGCAGGTACTCCACCTCCCCGAGGGGATTAGCTTACAGCGCTGAGGCACTGTTTACACTGGCGCGTTACAGCGCTGTAACTTGCTGCACTCAGGGGGGTGTTTCTTCACACCCTTGAGCGAGAAAGTTGCAGCTCTGTAAAGCGCCAGTGTAGCCAAGGTCTCAGCAGGAGAAAGCTCTTCAGATGATAAAAAGACTTCCACACCCCCACAGATGTCAGTGGATTTGCGAGCAGGAGAGTGCTCCTGCCAGCAAAGCACTGTTCACACTGACGCTTTTCATCAGTAAAACTTTTGTCATTTAAACACCTCAAATGACAAAAGTTTTGCCGACAAAGTTCCAGTGTAGACAAAGCCTAAGACATCTCTAGTTAAAGCAACATTAACATCCAAATAACTTAAACTCACACCTTATCATCCAAACAGAACCGGCGCTAGTATTTTTAGCGCCCTAGGCGCACAGCCCCGCACGCTGGTCCCGTGGGCTCCGGTGGAGCTGCCAGTCGTGCCTGCGGGAGGTCCACTGGAGCCACGGGAGCAGCAGACCGTCCACAGAAATGCCTGCAGCAGCTCCACTGGAGCCGCGGGACCAGCGGACCCTCCGCAGGCACGACTGCGGCAGGTCAACCGGAGCCACCTGCCGCCCGCCCCGGCAAAATGCTGCCCCCCAATAATCCTGGCACCCTAGGCGATTGCCTAGGCAGCCTAAATGGAAGCGCCGGCCCTGCATCTAAACATAATTACACTCACAGAGACAACCTCCACAACAGACTGCGTGTCACTTTCAACATACAGCCATCATAATGCACTCATTGAGATTCTTAGAAACCACATTCAAACAAGGAACCTTAACTCCAATCTCCACAAATGTTAATATGCTATCAGTAGACTTTTTAAAATGTTACTTTCCAAAATTAGGTAGGCTGACCATGAGTGATGAAGGATTATATGGCATTGGAAAACTTGCTGAATCCCTTAACTGTTCATTTCTAAACATTTGAACATTGAAAAGAGTTTTTGTTTGTATATGTTTTTTGTAGGTCCACAATTGTTGTAAAGAAAGCCTACTTCTTTTGTATTTTGGTTGAACTTCACTGAAAAACACTTTCAATCTAAACTGTTCTTTCAGGAAGGTTTTTTTTGGGGGGCAGAGGAAGGAGGAGACTACTCTTTTGTTTTTTTTAAACAAGCACCCAAAAAGTTTTAATGTGGTTCGTGTACAAGGTTTCAGGATAAATCTTGATCCAGCACATTTTCTGAGGTTCACTAAAGAAAGGCTAGTCCACAAAAGGGACATGTTCTGAAGAAAGATAAGCATAAGTTATCGATGGACAGGATATTAGGGTAGTAGACAGAGGAGGATAGAAGGAAGAATGTTTTTCCACTTTGGATAAGCATCTAAATCACTAAACTGTTTTAGGTCTCTGGGCCTAATAATCTGTACAGTACATACTACTTTTTCATCTGTATAGATGACAGAGCACTTGACAAAACTTAGATAAGATGGCACAACTAAGCACACAATTAGAAGACATTTTTCCAAGAGCCACTGTGTTCTTATATCTGAGACCAGTTCTGCCACAAATTACTCCTGGGGGAATTCTGTGCTACTGCACATGTGCATAATTAATGAGCTTCGCTGATTTCAATTTTTTTTGCCCCGAAAACAGTTTCTGCCAAAACGTTGCTGCAGTTCCGCCTTTTGCCCACCAGAGGGCGCTATGGCAATAGAACAAAGCAGCAACTCACAGCCAGACAAGGAAGAGAAAGCCTGCCTTCTTCACAGCACCTGTGGCCAGGTCAGGACACAGGGGTTATGGGGAGACAGTGTAGGGTGCTGGGGTGGGGGGGAGGAGACAGACAGGGGCACATAAGGGCTAATGGCGAAGGACAGGCAGAGGCTGAATGGGAGTGGAGGCATAAGGCCACGGGGGGAGGTACAGAAACACAGGTGGAGGGGGTGAAGAGCTACATAGGAACAGAGGAGTGGCTGGGTGAGGGTACAGACATAGGTGCTGGGAAGTAGGTGTGCTACCGCACCCCCTGCCTTGAAGTAGTTTCTGTTATATACAGGATTTAGTTTGGGGGTGCTGAGAGCCATTGACTCATTGCAAAAACTGTTCCAGCACCCCTGGGCACAGAGACATAAGGACAGGGGAGCGGCTGAGTGAAGGCACAGAGACACATGGGGACAGGGGCAGATGTGCCTGACTGAATGGGAGAGGCTAGGGGTCAGCCATGGTCTACATGGGGGAAGCATTCTAACAATCCCTTCTCACCCAAGCACCCCAAAAAACCTGTTCTATACTTTTCCCACCAATACCCAACAGTACTCCAAGTTCACACCCAGGTTCCTTCTCAGCAATTTACTTCCCTCTCCCTCAGCTGCTCCATTACCTGACTCCCCCAAGCCTCTGCACTGCTTCTGAGGGGTGAGGAAATACAGTTCTGCATTCTAGTGTAAATGAATTATTACTCAAGAGTTCTGTATTAATTTGCCTAGTAAGGAATCTATTTGTCAAAAAGCATTTCCTGAATCTTTTCTGTTGTCTGTACTGTTACAGACATACTTGCGGACAGATATTTTGAAATAAATGACCAAAAATAATTGAAAATGGTGGGATTATATTGTGTTATTTTGACAAATAAAATATGCAGAATTATAAAACATTGTGCACAAAATTTTTAATTTTTTGGTGCAGAATTCCACCAGAATTAACAAATCTTCTACAGAAAGAGACTTGCAGAAAGTCACAACTTCTCTGTGCTTGATTTTGTGTTGCGAGACTTCTTCTGTTGTGCTGCGAGACTTCACTAAATAAGGTATCACATTTCACAATCCTTCTTAAAACCAGTCAGTAGAAGAAGTGAGAATAGAACTCCTTAATGAGGTATTTTGTCAATAGCACGTTACTAAATCTAGCTTTAGGTTCTAGACAATTTGTAATGTTTCAGAAGACTCAAGTCAAAATCAATATTTACCCAAACACTAGAAGCACTTCTGCTCAATGAGGGCTCTTTCAGGGCCAAACGACAGTTTTCTAAACATTCCCTCCCATCACCCCAAGGCATTCAGGATATAGAATTGTTAAAAGAGCGTTGCAAATGTATAATTTTTTAAGTGGGGAAAGTATTCCTCTTACTTGAGCCCTTTGTTCTCAAAACAGCAGAGATTTTTACTTAAAGTTTCAAGTACAATTTAGGTTCAAGTCAGGGCTAGTAGTGAAAGTTTCAGCAAGTTACAGTTAGGAGTTTTAAGTGAAGGTTTAGACTGGAAAGGCTTATACAACCTGTAGTAAAGTTGCTCTTCCAGTAACCTACATCCTGTCATGTTTTATTCCTTACCATTGCATTTAGATCAATAATACATATTTATGCTGAAGTTGGTTTGTTTATTCTCGTACCTGGCATCTTCTTGCTGTAATGCCAACTGGTTGTCTAGTCGTAAAGATAACAGCTGCTTCTGGTGGATTGTATCATTAAGCTTCTCTTCTAGCTCTTCAATCTAAAAGCAATTAAAGATAAAAGAGAAAGATGGCTTACCTTGCTAACTTCTCCTGAAACATTTTCTGATCAAAACTATACTCTATTCCAGGGGTCGGCAACCTCTGGCACGCAGCTCACCAGGGTAAGCACCCCTGGCGGGCCGGGCCAGTTTGTTTACCTGCCGCGTCGGCAGGTTCAGCCGACCGTGGCTCCCACTGGCCACGGTTCACCATCCCAGGCCAATGGGGGTGGTGGGAAGCCGCAGCCAGCACATCCCGCGCTGCTTCCTGCCTCCCCCATTGGCCTGGGACGGTGAACTGCGGCCAGTGGGCGCCAACGCAGCAGATAAACAAGCTGGCCCGTCCCACCAAGGTGCTTACCCTGGAGAGCCGCGTGCCAGAGGTTGCCGACCCCTGCCCTATTCTATCTTTCACTAAAAGAATTAATAAAAATGGCAGGGGTCTGAATTAGTAAGGAGACTGCTACTCTGATAGTTTTAAGAAAACCCCAAAATATTCTAAAGACACCTGCCAAAAGAAAAAGAAATTATACCTGTTCCAAAGTACCTACAAAGTAAAGCTCCAATTCTATAATTGGATTCACAAAGGCCGAGGCATGTGCTTGCTTAGATTTGATTGCAGGATTTGGCCTAAATTCAATTTACAGACAAGTGCAAGTTATAAACAGATATCAACAGAAGAGAGTGAGCCCTGGTTTACGCTATGAACTTACGTCAGTATAACTACAGTTGCTCAGGGATGTGGAAAATCAGCCCTGAAGTATGCAGCTATACTGACCAAACTCCCTACATAGACAGGGCTTCTCCCGTCGAGACACCTACTGCCTTGCAAGAAGGTGGAGTACCTACGCCGACAGGAGAAGCTCTCCCGTCAGCAAAGGTAGCATATTCAATAAGTGCTATGGGGGCACTTGTACAAGTTCAGCTGTACTGCTGTAAGTGTAGACAAATTCTAGGATAAAGGTAACAATAATAAAACTATACACTACTGTAGTAAGGCATTCCCCCTATCTCAGCTTCCCCCCCACACACTTCTTGTAAATGAGATGGAACAAGATATAGAATCTCTCACTTATAAGTTGCCGATTCTAAGTCAGTCCACATTTACACAGACAAGCTGTTCTCATTTGAAGATGACTCAAAGGTCTACAATTCAGTGTTTCTCAACCTTTTCAGGCTGGGGATTCCTTAACTCCCTTGCTTTTACTACAGAAAAATAAAAAAATCAGTGATAACCCTTTCTAGTGTGTGTGTGTGTCTGTGTGTTTGGAGAGGCTGACAAAGAATTATTGACTTTGAATGGTAAGAGTGCCTGGGGACTAGTATTTTCTTTGGTTTCGACTGTAACAAGCACAAGACTAAAGTATTGTCACAAGAATTCCCAAGTTCTAACCCCAGCTCTGTTTTTACTAAAGATGTATCCTTGGGAAGTCAAATAATTCCTTCATGTCTCAATTTCCCTATCTTTTACCTTCTATAAAAAACAGGGAAGATAGTTTGGTACCTACCCTACAGGAATATTACGGAAAACTGAAGTTTGTACAGTATTCTGAAAGTGCTAAGAAGTATTAAGTCAACAATGAAAGTGAACTCATACCCCTAGAGATTTCCGCAGGGCTGATGCAAATAGCAAGAGAAAGCTCACATTTTCACTTCTGTACTGTATCCAACCTGATCTCAGTTACAGCAACTGAAGTTGATTTGTAAATTGAAGTTGAATTCAAGAACCATGAATGAGGAAGTATATAAAGTACTTTTCTATACTTAAGCAGTTGTTCTGGAATAGGGCGCACATATACACAATCAGATACTTTCTTACTTTGGTCAGATATTCCACTTTCAAGTTGTCAATCATTAAGTTTCTCTGAGATAACTCTATTTTCAGCAATTGTAGATTATGAAGCAATTCCTTCCGTTCAATCAGTTGCCTAGTGATTTTAGCGGTACCTTCTCTCTCTTCAGAAGAGGAAATGTCATCTGTTGGTACTGTAGTCTCTAAACTAATATCTTCAGACTCCAGGGAGCTGGAGATATTTGCTTTCTTGGTTTCCTTGGAGCCCTTCCGTGACATTTTTCTTTCTATTTGAAGAGGTTTTTATGGTTATGATTTGATCTGAGCACCCTGTAGAGTGAAATGCAAAAGTCAGAACAGTCAAGAGGAAAGATATTAAAACATTATGAAAACTATTAACCAACACTACAGATTTCTTGCTCAATGTTTGGCCTGTCCTTTCATCTGTAAAAGATGTTTGTAGGATGCTGTAAAATAAATTTTTCCCCCAGAAGTTTCTGGGGCTTCCTACCTTACACACTACCAATGGCCTTCTCTGCAGAAGGACATTCTAAGCCAGAGGCGAACAAACTATGGCCCGCGGGACCGTCCTGCCAGGCCCTTGAGCTTCCGGCCAGGGAGGCTAGACCCTGACCCCTCCCCGGCTGACCCCCCTCCCCTGCAGCCACGCGGGCAGCACTCTGGGCGGCGGGGCTGCGAGCTCCTGTGGAGTGGCAGCATGTCTAGCTCTGGCCAGGCGGCACAGATGCCAAATATGCTGCTCTGAGTGGCATGGTAAGGGGGCCCGGGGGTTGGATAAAAGGCAGGGGGTCCCGGAGGGCAGTGAGGGGACAGGGAGCTGGGGGCAGCTGGATGGGGCAGAGGTTCGCAGGGAGGGGCAGTCAGGGGATGGGGAACGGGGGGGTTGCATAAGCGTGGGGGTCCCAGGGACTTGTCAGGGGGCAGGGGTGTGGATAGGGGTCAGGAGATGGGGAACAGGGGGTTGGATAGGCATGGGGCCCCGGGGAGCCTGTCAGGGGGCAGGAGTGTGGATAGGAGTCAGGGCAGTTAGGGGCCTGGGAGCAGGGGGGTTGGATAGGGGGGTCTGGAGGGGGCGGTTAGGGGCGGGGAGTTGGTTAGGCAGTAGGCGGTTCTGAAGGGAGCAGTCAGGGGGCAGGAAGTGGGAGGGACAGATAGGGGGTGAGGTCCAGGCTGTTTGGGGAGGCATAGCCTTCCCTACCCAGCCCTCCATACAATTTTGCAACCCCAATGTGGCCCTCGGGCCAAAATGTTTGTCCACTCCCGTTGAAAGCTCATCATTACCAATGGGTGGTGTCACTGTGCTATTTGTACTGTCATCAGTGCTAGTGTGAACTACATATGTGGTTATCATAGTGAGATTTCACACTGCTGTCTCAACATGATGCCTGACCCCTTCATTAATCACGTGCCTTCCACTGCCTACACAGCATTGCAGAAAGACACTCTGGTCTCTGGTTCAGTCTCTCTCATGTTTCTCTCATTCAATCTTCCTCTTTACCAGAGGCATGGAACATAATACACTATATGGCAGAGATCCAAATGAGGGACATACTTATTATTCACGCAGCAAACTTAAATGATATGGAAAAAATTTCTTAGGCATAAATAATTTTCTATTCCATATAGGTTCTTATACCATCCTCTCTACCATAGTATCTGAACGCCTCCCAGTAGGGCCTTAAGCAAACTGACCACACATCTGTCAACTGTGTTTTGTTCTCTCTCTCAGCCTCTCTGCAGGAGATAACTGTGAATTCAGTAGTGTTGGGAGGGAAGGGGGAATGACATACACTTGACCCTGTGTTTATGTTAGGAAAGGAAGGTCGAAAAACAGTGCCTTACACCTGCAGTGGGGAAGCTCCAGTCGGACCCTTACTTTACAGTCTTCCTTGCATCCACAAAGCCGAGCTCACTCTCCACCACAGCCCGTGCCACGCCCCTTCATCCCCAATGAACAGCCTGTTTAAACACAGAAGTGGGGGTACCAGGCCACCATCCCTCAGACTGAGGGACAGTGGAGAGGCCTGAGCAGAGGGGCAGGGTCACAGCAGTGGAACTAGAAGTCACCCCAGGACAGTAGTGGCTCCTGGTCCCAATGAACACCGGGGAGCCTAGCCTGGGCTGCGCCATGCCGGACCCCACTCGGGCTTCCCTCCTGAATGACCTCGGGCACATCGCCTACCGGTCCTGACTCGCCCAAACTCCTGCGCGCAGCGCGGGCTGGTGCATTTGCGTGTGTTATAACGTATCTGCACAAACCATTACCGGGCCAAGCGGCAAATCGAGGAGAGCCGCCGGGGCAGATCCCCGCAGCGCAGCGCAGCGCAGGCAAGTACTTGGGGGGGGCGGGGCCTGCAGCCGACAATACCCCAGACTCACCTCCTACAGTTACCGACCAACAGCCGCCGCTGCGGCTCAGCCTTCCCACCGGAAAGGGCGGAGCTGTTAGATGCCGTCACCAAGACAACGGCACTCGCGCTAACACAAAAGACCTAAAGGGGCCGCGTCAATCGTCCCGCTCTAGTCGCAATGCATGCTGGGACCCGCAATCCCACCCAGGCAGCGCTCACACTGCGCAACTGGCATTCGAAGTGCTTCCGGCGCGTGCCGCAGTGCACGCTGGGAGCCGTAGTCTCCGGTTCCGCCGGCCATTCCGGTTCCGGCAGGGTCGAGTTGCTCGTGTGGATCCTCTCGCCTGGTGCTGGCTCTTCCCCAGTGTAGTGGCCGCCGTTCGTACGGGCAGGATGTTGACCTCGCGCACGTTCCTGAAGCGCACGCGGGCGGGTGCGGTGATGAAAGTGGTGCGCGAGCACTACCTGCGCGAGGACATCGCGTGCGGGGCGGCCGCCTGTGAGCAATGCGGGCAGCAGCCCGGGGAACCCCGCCTCGAGGCCCAGCCCAGCGGCGCCGCCAGCAGCCTCTGCCCCGCCCCCCACTACTTGCTGCCGGACACCAACGTCCTGCTGCACCAGGTACCGACCCCCCCCTCCCCCCGGGTGGTGGAGCTGTGCGCGTGGGGCGTAGGGCTCACTCAGGAGTCGCCATGGTTATGGGCAGCCGTGTGGGGTCCAGGATACTGGGGACAGGATTCCTCACCCACCTTCTCTCAGGATTCACTGGTCAGGCCGCCAACATTTCGCGATCCGGTCAAACATCGTGAGACTTAAAATTAATAAATGTTGTTTTCTGTTTGTTGGCCTGACAGTGTCTGCTTTGCAGTGCACTCTCCCCACGATTTCAAGCATTTCCCCACAGCCCCAGGGATATAAACCACCTTTTTCTGAAATCTGAGCTGAATTTCCCTTGTAATCACGTGCCTTCAGGAGCTGGGGTTTACCAAATATTATGAGACATGCAATCAAATCAACAGAGTGGCAGTACCATCTCCATTGCCCTCGGGATTCCCTGTCCTTTGGGCTAATGCTGAATTTGTCTTCCTTGATTATACTGATTGTGGGGCAGGGCTGCCGGTGCTGGGAGCTGAAGTGAATCTCCTCTCTCTACCTTCTCAAATTCATGACTGACAGCTTTTGAAAATCCCACCCAAGGTTTCCAGACAGGGTCTAGGGACAGCTCCTTAGTGGAAATTCTAGCCCCTTTCTGCTCCCCAGCTGCCAGGGTCTGGGCATCTCATCATTCATTTTATCTTCTGGTGATCATGTGTTAGGGTCAGATAAACATTTCAATCTCTGTTATCAGTTATAAATAAACAATAACTTGGATTCTTTTTTGTTTCACAGATTGATATACTTGAAGATCCTGTTATTACAAATGTAATTGTGCTTCAGACAGTTTTACAAGAAGTGAGGAAACGGAGTGCACCAGTGTACAAGCGAATTAGAGATGTGATTGCCAATCCTGAAAAACATTTCTATTCCTTCACTAATGAACATCATCGGTAAGGTATAGCTTGGGGTACAGCAAACTTTAGAGTGTACTGCATAGGTAACTGGGATACAATTGACATGTTTGGGGTAATGATGATGACAGTGTGATAACTATAGTAGTAAAATTCAAATACTTTGAAGTTTCATCAACAGACATGAAATGATGCACTTTTAGGGTGGCCAGTTGTGAGACAATTGCAGGTGCTTGAAGAGAGATATGCCTGAAAGTCAGCGCTTCAAAATACACTTACCTCAAAATATCTACACGCACTGGAAAATTATTTTGCATACAAAAATAGCTTTTTAATTTAGGAACCAATGAAACTAAGGGTTTTCATGCATTTGTTGCCAATAATTACATGAATTGGTCTCTGGGTAATTAGATAGGTCCCTTAGTCTGGAACATTGTGTGAAAAGCTTAATGAATGATTCTCCTGTGTTATAGTTGTTCTTGTTTTACTGGAGGGAGGGTGTAGCTATCTACCCGAAACCACTTTCACCTGCTGCTCTGACTCACTTCTACATCCTTGTCCCAAACCTAAATTTTCCAGCATTGTTGCAAAAAACACATGATTTTAAATGTTTGCGTTTATTAAGTAATGTAATAGCAACTTGAACCAAAATTTAATTTCTTTGCTATTTTTTCTTAATCGCAAGCACGTATTGGTTTGTTGGTGTGGAAATTGCTACTGGAACAGATCTCTAGTCTGTCTAGTAGCATCCTATCTGCAGCAGTGGCTTTTAGTAGATTTCTCAAAAGAAGGCATACCTTCACTCTGCTACGCACACTAATGCATCTGGACAATTGTGCATTGTTAAATCATTGGAAAACTTGTGAAGGCCTACCTTGGTGGTTTGCTAATACCAGGAAGTATGCAAGATTTGTAACTCTTGTGTTATTGTTGGTGTGTTCTGTTAAACGGTTACCACATTTCACTCTTATGGTGATTGCATTTCACCAATGTGCAAAGTGAACCACACAAGTGAACGTCTTGATATCAGTCTGGATAAAAGACAATATATAAACATAAATTGTCATTAGCCACAGTCATCTAGGGCTTGATCCAAAGCTCATTGAAATCAATGGAAAGACACTCACTTTGACTTCAGTAGGCTTTGGATCAATCAGGCCTCTAACTTTTCTGAGGGCTTAACTTGACTTCAATTACTGCGGTGGCTTTAAGTCAACTGAAGTGGTGGTTCATGTTCACTCTTGCCCCTCCTGTCTGTGGTGTGCATCCTCACAAGGAGCTCTTCCACCGACTGAAGTGGGGCATTGTGGGACACTGACACTGGAGTCCAGCAGCCCTGGGCTGACACCCTCAGCTAAAAGCATGGGGTTCACAGCACCCCACACCCCCAACTGTCAGCTAGGCACTGGGCTCACAGCTGTGTCCCCCCAGCCCCTGTGCTGACAGCTGGAGTGCTGTCAGCCAGGTAATGGGCTCATAACTGTGAACCCACACTGTGTAACCCCGGCCCAGGGGCTGACAAAACTGTGAACCCACACAGGGCTCAGTTTCACACCAGGGAGCTACCAGAAATCAAATTGACATTCTTGTCTGGTTCATGACTGCTGTTTCACTTTTCAGCTTTGACTGTCAACTGGTGGGGGGCTCTGTGAGCCCCCATACCAGGTCTGGCAGCCCAAACTGTCAGCGCCATGTGGGGCTCATTTCTAGAATCCCCAGGCTACAGGGCTGACAACTGGAGCCAAAATGTGAAATAATAGCAGCTGTGAACCTGATAAGAACGTCAGTTTCATTGCTGGTAGGCTCCCTGATGTGAAATTGAGCCTTTTGGGCTCACAGCTGGGGCTGTTGCCAGCGGGGAGAGAGCGGGGGAGTCTAGCTACCAAGGCTGACAGCCAGAAACCCTGCTTTCCTTTCCTCCACAGCCCCAGATCCCTCACCAGGAGGCAGCAGTGGGGTCTAGGCTCTCAATGCTGGGGGGCATGGAGGAGATGACACACTCTCAGCTGTCAGCCCGGCTTGGGGTTGGACAGAAGTCTCAAGGAAGGTGTACTGTTGTTTTGTCAACAGGCCTAGAAGTATAGTCCTCCAACTCTAGTCTCCCTTTCAGTTGCGTGGGTTCTGTACCGCCTGGGTGGGTCTCAGCTAGGTTGACTTCCTTGCTGGTAAAACCTAGTTTGGCCCAACCTACAGCTGGGGGAGGGAAATTTGGGAGGGAGGCAGACCTTGGCCTTCCTGTTGTACAGATTCGCAGCCCAGGGCCCTGAAAATGTAACACCCTGGGTAGCCTAAGTTTGGCCCACCTCCCAGTCACCTTCTCCTGAGCCACTGCCTGCCACACCTGATATCTCCATTTGGGGCATGTCTGCTGTTAAGTAAATCTCCTTGGCTTCAAAACCCCAATCTAGGGGCCAATGCAGGTGACCCTCTGGTGTTCCTGCACACAGTTCTTCCTCCTTTGTTATTGTTGAAGGTAAAGGAGTAGGGGCTGCTCTTTCTACTGCTCTCTTTCCCTACCCCTACGGGAGCTCTCTTTATACTGGTCCTTTCTCCAGGAGCATGTTAGGCAGTGTCTGAGGGCAAAGTTTTCCTGGCCCAGTACTGATCCAGCCCTTCTTTTTTTTCCTCAGACTGGATGTGGGGTCTGTAAACTCCATCACAGAAGATAACTAATTTTAATTTGTTGATGCATGCAAGTAACTTCTATTGTTTCTGGAGTGCATTATGTTTGTCCTTGTGTTGCTCAGTTAATTAAATTAATTAAGTCCCTCTGGAGTGTGTCTCAGTCCTCCCTAATCTTCAAGAATAAGTTCTATGTTGAAAATAGAATTTTCTCACTATTTTTCCTTATCCCCCTAACTTTTAGATTGTTGTTTGATGTATTTAAACATCAGTAGCATCACACTTAACCTTGCTTTAGGATTTTCTGTTGATTTCAGAGAAACTTACATAGAACAAGAGCAAGGAGAAACTTCTAATGACCGCAATGATAAAGCCATCCGGGTAGCAACAAAATGGTATGATGAACACTTGAAGAAAATAAACAGTGAGGAGACCATACAAGTTATTTTACTAACAAATGACAGAAATAATAAAGAGAAGGCTGTGCAAGAGGGGTTAATTGCTTATACATGTAAGTTTATTGATATGAAGTATTTGACTTATTGCTGACATGTAAAAATCCCCCTAGTGTCTTCATATTTATCTTGTAAATAAATAATTTTGTGCCTTTGTTTTTATAGGTGAAGAATATATAAAGAGCTTGATAGCTAATCCTGATCTTGTAGATCGGCTTGCTTGTGTATCTGATGAAGGGGTATGTTTTCTTTTATTTATTTTTTTTTGTTCCAGCTCTTCAAAAGAAATATAAATGTTTTGCAGTATAGTAATATTAGTCTTTATGTGTCTTAACTTATCAATGTTTAATGACAGTATTGTTTTGCTGCTGCTGCTGCTGCTCTAGAGAAATAAAATGGGAAATGCTGCTCTGAATGCACTGTTTATGCAGTTATTAGAAAATAGCTACAAGTTACATGCAGAAGTCACAGTTACGGTAGAGAGCTCCTCATTCAGTGTCGGATGAAAACAATATCAATTGAACAAAAAAATGTAGATCCATATCCAGAATAATTGGTGCAAACAAAAATTGCCTAAAACTGGATTGTGGACCAGTTAACTCTTTGATTGTTCCTGTTTTAGAGCTCACATTAATTTAATATTTTTCATAAGCATTTTCTGTAAAATTTTTAGTTAATATGATTTACTTGTATAAACAGTTTAGGTATTCCAAATACCTACATACTCATATAATTAACAATAATTTTAATATGGGACAAAAGATAGATATTTTCTGATTTATTAAATATATTAGAGTTGATGTGGTTTCCAAGGCTCTCACTTTGCTCAATATTTCTCTTAAAGTTGTGGTTTAATAAATCCTTTAAATCATCTAATTTGGTTGGGATTTTAAAGGCTTAGGATTTGGCGGGCGGTGAGGGGTTACATGGAACATTAATAAATATTGACTTGGAAACCAGTTTTCCCTCATACAGACTTGATGCTGTCCTGATTAAACTCTGAACAAATATAAAAGCACTTGACATCCCCACAGTATATGGCTGTGGTGTGCAGCTGCAGGCAGAAGGAAAGAACTCCCAGTATGTGATGCTTCCAGGGTCCTTGTACTGTTGTGAAACCTTTTGAGACAGTAATCCACTTCCTGTTAGCAGTAGCCTAACACATTTTATATACTCTTATTGCTACATAAACAAATGGCTATACCTCTGATTTTTGCAATGGAGTTTGGTAGGCTGAATTTGATGTCAATGAACTTAGTTTTAGGATAGTTATGAATGCAATGAACCGACTACCAATTTTAACTTTTTTAACAGAAAGAAATAGAAAGTGGAAGAATAATTTTTTCAGAGCATCTCCCCCTTAGCAAATTACAACAAGGCATAAAATCTGGAATCTACTTTCAAGGAACCTTCAGAGCCAACAGAGATAATTATCTTGAAGCTACAGTATGGGTTCATGGAGATGCTGAAGAGAACAAAGAAGTGAGTTTTGCATTCGATTTCATATTTTGAGAAACATCCAGTGTGTTTTAATGAAAGATGTGGAGATATTGGAGAGGGTCCAGAGAAGAGCAACAACAATGATTAAAGGTCTTGAGAACATGACCTATGAAGGAAGGCTGAAACAATTAGGTTTGTTTAGTTTGGAAAAGAGAAGACTGAGAGGGGACATGATAGCAGTTTTCAGGTATGTAAAAGGGAGTCGTCAGGAGGAGGGAGAAAACTTGTTCACCTTAGCCTCTAAGGATAAAACAAGAAGCAATGGGCTTAAACTGCAGCAAGGGAGATTTAGGTTGGACATTAGGAAAAAGTTCCTAACTGTCAGGGTGGTTAAACACTGGAATAAATTGCCTAGGGAGGTTGTGGAATCTCCATCTCTGGAGATATTTAAGAGTAGGTTAGGTAAATGTCTCTCTGGGTAGTCTAGACAGTATTTGGTCCTGCCATGAGGGCAGGGGACTGGACTCGATGACCTCTCGAGGTCCCTTCCAGTCCTATAGTCTATGAATCTATGAATAACTTATGGGCTTCTAAGGATTTAGGTAGGTGAGCCATATGACCTCTTGATCTGAAATGTTGCTGTTACGTCCATTCACTTAATGAAGGCCCTTTCTCTTAATTTTTTGTGGCCTACATTAATTATCTATATGTGATGTCATCCCAGTTGTCTTTAACTCAGGTTTTCCCCCAAGATCTTGGTTTTTATAGCACTGTCCGCTTCTTTTTTGTGAGCAGTGTGCGTTTTATTTTGGCCATTTTTTTTCCCCTCCAGTTTTCTTTGCCACTAGTCTGACTCTTTTTTGTTAATGGGAAGTGAGAAGATTCTCTAATAACCGATATACAAGTCCACTTATTAAGACCAAGGAAATATGGTCTGGAGTGCATTCAAATATATATTTTTTTCTCATCTTCTTGAGCATTTATTGAAGTTAGTAATCTGGGAATGTAATGTAGTAAAATCTCATTCTGTGGGCAAATTAGTGACAGAAAGGTAGGAAAGGTGTCATTTGATTTGTTTAAAAAAAAATCTACAAAATCATAATTTCTGCGTCATAGGGAGGACTTGCTGCTTTCTCCCAGGTCTAGGTCCTACAATTGATGGAAACTTTGATAATACAGTGTCTTTGGAAATGGGTCAAGTTAGGTATCATTTAAAAGTCCTGTCTATCACAAACACAGTGATACCAAACACAACAGACCTAGAATAATTGTGTAAATGTAAAGTTGAGTGAATTTTTATAAATCAACATTTTTTAGTTTATACTTCAACACAGGGATGCATTGTTTCCATAAAAAAGACATTGATCTTTGGTAATCCTGGGGGAGTTAGCCCTGGCTTGTACGACTGAAAACACTAATTCATTGAGTCATCTCCATCTAGGGCACCATTGCTAGACAAATTGGCACTCAATTCTCTCAACTGTATACTTTCTACTCAACTTGTACAAGGCACGCTGTTAGCCAAACATTTGCAGGGTATTGAGTATCTAGTCTGTGCACACAAGCATTTGATTACCTGAAGGATTGATTTGGAAGTGCATGCTATTTTACATATCACTGGTGTGTGATAAATTCTTCCTCCAAGACCCATCCATGCCCAGTAGGGGAGGGTAGTTTTTGGATGTGCTTGATTGTCCTCGGAACCATTCCATTGCTTGATGATTTGCTCTTGCAGAAGTCTTCCGTGTAATGTCTTACAGAGAGCACTAGAACATCTGTCTCGTGCAAAAATCCAGAGTTTAGTAGCACCCCTCTCTCTGGCATTGAGGGCATACAACAGGGATCGGCAACTAGCTCACCAGGGTAAGCACCCTGGTGGGCCAGGCCACTTTGTTTACTTGCCGCATCTGCAGGTTCGGCCGATCGCGGCCACTACTGACATGGTTCGCCATCCCAGGCCAATGGGAGTGGCAGGAAGTGGCGGCCAGCACATCCCTTGGCTCACGCCGCTTCCCGCAGACCCCATTGGCCTGGAGCGGTGAACTGTGGCCAGTGGGAGCTGTGATTGGCCAAACCTGCCGACACAGCAGGTAAACAAACCGGCTTGGCCCACCAAGGTGATTACCCTGGTAAGCCACATGCCGAAGGTTGCCAATCCCTGGCACACAAGATAACTTTAGTGTCAGCTACCTTATGGGAGCTACCAAGAAATTCCTCTGAACTGGGTGAGGCAGCAGCTTCGTTACACCATGTGACAACAACAGTTCTTTGAACAATTTAATTGATTCCTCTGCATACACGTGAAACATGAGGTGGTGTGTTCTAGATCTATAATTAGATTTCACCAATCCAGTAACAGATGTGAACTCCAGTATCACTGTTATAGTTTTATCATTGAGTCAGACTGGAGAGTCTAAGGGGAATGTCTATCTTGCCACTCAAGCAAGCTGGATTTAGTGATAAAAGGTCACTTCCACCAAAAATCACAAAATATTCAGGTTGCTTCCCAGTCCCACTCACTTACCCCAGATCAGTTGGTACCCTAGATCTTATACCAAGGACCAATCCTGTAATAAAATATCTATAGGTTTATTAACCTTTATTAGGAAAAAGAAATGAAAGTTATTTTACAGGGTAAAGCAAGCAAACATACTCACACTGAGTTACCATTTGTGATTCCTAAAGATGACGAAGATGTGGTAATAATCTGTCCATTCAAAATGTCTTTCTGGGCAGATCCAGGTCAATCCTGGGGAGCTCTGTTTTAGTTTAGTGCAGGTGTCGGCAACCTATGGCACACTTGCCAAAGACGGCACGCGAGCTGATTTTTAATGACACGCTGCTGCCCTGGCAGGCAACAGCGTGCCATTAAAAATTCGGCCTGGCCTGCTCTTCTCCACTCTCTGCCCCCTTGCCTTCCCCCACAGGGGCAGAGGGAAGAAGCTTGGTCCTGCCAGCTCCCCTGCCTCTTCCCCAGTATGCTAGGTTCCTCCTCCTCCCTGCTTGTCAATCAGCTGATGGCCCTTGCGAGGGAGGAGCGGAGTGCTTGCTGCTCCTGGTGGAGACCGAGAAGAAGTGGGGGCAGGGCCTTGGGGAAGGAGGGCAGGAATTGGGGCATATCCCCTTCAGCCCCCTGCCGTGAGCACCCCACGATCCCAGCCCAAACCCCCAGCCCTCTGCCCTGACCCCGCCTCCACACACACACCCAGCCCTCTGCCCTGAGCCCTGTACTCTCCTCACACACACCCAGCCCTCTGCTTGACTCCTTCACCATCCCCCTACACAACTCCAGCCCTGACTCTGGCATCCTCACTCACCCCCTACATCCTGACTCTTGCACACCCTCACCCTGAGCACCAAACAGGAGCTCCTGCATCCTCTCCCCCCACACACAGATTCCCATCTGCACCCCTCGCACCAAATGGGAGCTGCCCAGGTAAGCACTCCGCAGCCAAACCTCCTGCCCCAACCCTGAGCCCCCCTCCCTCATTGCTAGCTCCTGGCCAGACTCTTCACCCCCAGCCCTGTGCTCAGTGCACTCCCATCCTCAGCTCAGTGCAGAGAAAGGGGAAGAGAGTGGGCCAGAAACAGTGGGTACCTACCTTCTCTCCCTGGATGTGGGCAAGGCCAGACCCCAGACTGGCAGCAGGCTGAACGGGTCCGGCAGCTGGGATCCCGGCTGGCAGGAGCCGGCGGATGGAACCCTTGAGCGACAGTGGGCTGAGCTGCTCAGTTTGCTTCCGGTCTGGGGTCCCGGCCACCGGCTCCGCACAGTCCGCTGCCGTTCTGGAGTTCTGGCTGCCGGCCCCTTACCAGCCAGAAATCTGGCTGCAGGCCTCACGCAGCCTGCTGCCAGCCTAGGTGAACAGAACCCCAGACCAGCAGCGGGCTGAGCGGGCCAGTGGCGTAAGATCAACATTTTAATTTAATTTTAAATGAAGCTTAAACATTTTGAAAACTTTGTTTATTTTACAATACAACACTGATTTAGTTATATAATATATAGACTTATAGAGAGAGACCTTCTAGAAAACATTAAAATGTGTTACCGGCACATGAAACCTTTAAATTAAAGTGAATAAATGAAGACTCGGCACACCACTTCTGAAAGGTTGCTGACCCCTGGTTTAGCGTCTCTGACCCTGTGAGAGTTCAAACAGCAAAGCGAGATGAATAGTTTTCTTTTGACCTTGTTTTATTTTTAACTTTTGACCTTCCAGTCCATGAGAGGAGCTCCCTTGCATGTAGCATTTCCAAGGTGTGATAAGGCCATTCACCAGTCCTTTGTATTGTGATGTCCTTTAATGATCCATTTAATTTTGATAGACCTTCTTAATGGGTGAGAAGGAAGATTCCCCTGCCTGTGCTCACAAGTTCAGAGCAATCGTTTTCAAGGTCATATAGCAAAATGTACATATTTCCTTATAGAATGGGATACAGACCTTAAAGTGAGATTAACATATGTAGCAACTTACAAATGTTTCATAGTCTAAACACTAAATACATTCTTACAATAATAATACCTATTATTACAAACATGCTGGTTTGGTTTGCAGCTATGAGTCTGTCAATTCTAGCTAATGCCTACAGACTTGGTCAGAACTGGCACTTGATTTACCAGTGTCACAAGGGAAACATATGAAAGTTGCATGTGTGTCTTTAATAAAGTTTCTTGTACATTTAAGCTAAATTTTTAAATCCGTTGAAACAAAAATTAAAAATAAAAGGAGATTAAACTTGGAAAATCCAAGCATTATCTGGGTTAAAATCTGAAAAATGTGTGGTTACTGGGAGTGAGAATACTAGAAAAGTATATTTAGTACTGAAAGAGATCTGGGGTGGAAAAAATAATTTTTGATAGCTCTTATATTAGTCCGTGTAAGCTCTTTGGGACAGGGACTGCTGCTTCTATTGTATGTGTGTACTGTGCCTAACACAATAGGGCCTCTGGGGGCTACTGTAAAATTTTGTAATTTTAATATCTAAAACATTGTTTTCTTAAACAGATAATTATACAAGGACTTAAACATTTAAACCGAGCAGTTCATGAAGATCTAGTAGCTGTGGAACTGTTGGCAAAAGACCAGTGGGTTGCACCATCCTCTGTAGTTTTGCAAGATGAGGGTCAAAATGAAGACGACGATGAAAACGAAGAGGAGAAAGAAAATACTGTATGATATAACTTACAGGTTTCTGATTCAGTCCTACTTGTGCTCCTGTGTTGTCTCCTTTCTTCTTGTTGCCTAGCACCCTGGAGCAAGATCTATTTCAGCTCTTGAAAGATGAATTCAATAGGTCTAGTCAAAAATTTCCAAAATTCCTAGTTTGACAAAAAGGATAAAATTTTGAAACAATGATTCCCATTTTTTTCATCCAGTTCTAGTGGTGAGAGATGTGAAATCAGGAATGCCAGTGTAGCCAGGTTGTGGCTGGATACATACTTCCGTGTCTCTCACTCTCTTTTCCATGTGATTTGTATAAAAGTTTCCTTCAAAACTAGATGTATCCTCCAGTTTACCTGCTTTCTTTTTTTTTTTTTTAAGGGGATGGTTATTTATTGATAACTTAAGATAAGTTAACTTTTTATTCCTATACCAAGAAAGTAAATATTAATGCAGGGATCGGCAACCTTTGGCCCGCGGCCTGCCAGGGTAAGCATCCTGTCGGGCCGGGCTGGTTTGTTTACCTGCTGCGTCCATAGGTTTGGTTCCCACTAGCCGCCGTTCGCCGTCCCAGGCCAATGGGAGCTACGGGAAGCAGCACAGGCCGAGGGATGTGCTGGCTGCCACTTCTCGCCACCCCCGTTGGCCTGGAGCGGCGAACCGCGGCCAGTGGGAGCCACAATCAGCCTAACCTGCAGATGTGACAGGTAAACAAACCGGCCCAGCCCAGTCCGCGAGGGTGCTTACGCTGACAGGCTACGGGCCAAAAGTTGCCGATCTCTGCATTAATGATACTAGTACTTAGCAGCAGCTTAAGCAGGTAGCAATAAAATACCTTACAAAAACATTGGTTATTTAAAACAAAAAACCCCCAACAACCAGGAAATTCAAATGTAAGGTTAAATTTCACGTTTTCAAATATTTCTTTCTTTTAAAGACAGAGAAAAGATGCCTGTGCTGTTTAAACACCGCCTTTAGTAATTTGAGAGAAATCAGAAACTCCACCAACCTTTTATTTTTGATTACAAATAATTTGTAACAGATTTCTTCTAATCAGTGGATCACAAAAACTGGGATGCCTTAATCTTAATTACACAATTGTCCTGCCAACTCCTGCTTTTATTATAGTCATACAGATGTACTAAATATGGATAGATATGTAAAAAAGATACACTGTACAAGTTTCTAATTAGAAAAATAGCACACTGGGGTGATCAGTCCCTGCTCATAAATGGTCCCACTCCTGGAATGTATGGAAGTTCTCATGTGATTATCTTCTAATTCCATGCACGAGCCAGTTATTAGATGGAGCTAGGTCCAGATTACAGCACTAGAATGAAAAGAGCAAAGGTTAAGTGTGATGACAAACCATTAGCCTTCAGTGGGGTCATGTATGTAAGTAACCAGTTATAAAACATTCTGTGGTACATATTTGTGATACTCCATTCACAGAAAGAGACAGGAAGATAGTGTTTCTGTGGGAGTAGAGTTAAGATAGTGTGGGCACCTTAATTTCCATATAGTCAAATACTTATTACCTTAACTTTGAATTTCCTGACTTTTTAAATTATCTTAAAATAAGCACATAGCTTCCCCCTCCCACCTCATTCGCATCCCCAAGTAATGAGAGTCTTTCTGTTAAGAGGTTTACAGAACAGCAAGGGTGGAGGAAAGTAGGGGGATTGCATGGGCAGCAGAACAAGAGAGCATTCCTCTCACACAGACAGATTTGAGGTCATTGGAGGTAATCATCTGAACACGAGCTCCCAGTTTGACCTTGTGCCAAAAGAGCTAATGTGATGCTGGGATGAATAAACCGGGTAATCTCAAGTAGGGGCAGATAGGTTATTTTACATCTATATTTATCACTGGTGCGACTACTGCTGGAATACTGTATCTGGTTCTGGTGCCCACAATTCAAGGAGGATGTTAATAAATTAGAGTTCAGAGAAGAGCTATGAGAATGATTAAAGGATTGGAAAACCTGCCTTATGACGATAAATACACTGATCTCTTTAAGTCTATCTTGACAAAGAGACGATTAAAGGGTGACTTGATCAGTTATAAGTACATACATTGGGAACAAATATTCAATAATGGGCTCTTTATCTAACAGAGAAAGGTGTACCTGATCCAAATGCTGAAAGATTAAGCTAGAAAAATTCAGACTGGAAATAAGGTGTACATTTTTAAGTGAGAGTAATTAAGCATTGGAACAATTTACCAAGGGTCATGGTGGAGTCATGATTGCATGTTTTTTCAAAAAGATCCCTAGGATTATTTTGGGGGCAGTTTTGTCACTGGTGTTATGCAGGAAGTCAGAGTAGGTGATCATGTCATCCCTTCTGGCCTTGGAATCTATGGACTCTTTTTGCAGCTTTTTTCCCCTCCACTGTGTTCTTATGTATAATATATCTGTAAATTTAGGGTTAATACCAGTTTAATCTAGATCAAAGCAGCTGATGTCACACCTCGGAGACATTAAAAGTGATGTAAAGGATATGGGAGGAGGGGAGAGGCATGGTTCTATTTATGATGTCATAATCTAGTTTATGAGCATTACAGTGACTGATAAAATTGTGTCCTTAAAGCATGAGTTAGATTATTTACTATATTTGCTATATTAAAATCATGAATTCAAACACAGTTTGTGTTTAAATCCTAGCTAAAGTCTTCCGTAAGCAAGAACATGTTGAGACCATCAGGAAGAGTAGTAGGTATTATAAAAAGAAATTGGAGACCATTTTGTGGCATGCTTTCCAAATCACAGATAAAAGAGGTAAGCAAATACTCTGTTGTAAATGTTTAAAAAAAAAAAAAAAGGGGGGGGGGGAGAAGGGGAAAAGTTATTTCTCCTCCTTTCTCTTTCAACAGGCCAGACGGCATTTGTTTACACCAGCTGATCGCAGAATCCCTCGAATTCGAATAGAAACCAGACAAGCTTCCACATTAGAGGGACAAAGAATTATTGTTGCTATTGATGGTTGGCCCAGAAATTCCAGATATCCTAATGTAAGTTTAAAATAAAAATTTCATTATTATACATCTGAGGATAGTAATTTTTAATCTAATGATCAGAACTATTAGTAGTATTAAGCTAGGTGATTTAAAATCTTTTTGTGTTACATGTTTTGAGTAACTTTAGCGATGCTGAGGAAGTTCCCAACATTATTTGAGTGAATAATATTTGAGGCCACAGCTCTCAAACTTGAGTGTCTAAAGTGGCCCCACTTTTTTTCAGAGGTGCTGAGCATCCATAGCTGCTACTGACTTTCAGCTCTTGTATTTAGGCTTTGAAAGTCTGGTCCTAAAGTTCTGAAATGAAATATTTCTGAACGGATTCCAGTGTTTTACGTATTTAAACTAGGGAATGCTGTGTTTTCCTTTTCCTGTACAGTGTTGCATACACTGACAGTACTCATAAATAGTAAACAGGGGTTTTTGAAGTTAACCTGTGTGAAGCACTTTGAGACTTCAAAGTGAAAGAAGAACTTCATATTTCTAACAATCTTGGAAACCAGATCAGTATCAAGAGTATTATAATCTGAAATATGGAGAGAGTATAACAGGAGAGAGTACCATCCCTCTCATAAGGAGGCCATCGGGGCTTCAAAGTGGGAAATACGCAGTGAGTAAAATCTTGGAATTTAAATACCTTTGGCCAGAACAGTTCTTAGGGAATGTGTGCACCACAAAAAACCAATGGATCTCCAAGATGACAGAGTAGCTAAGGGAAGAGTGCACTGTACAGTTTAGCTCCATAACAGCCTAACATATTGTAGGGTTAAGAATTTGATTGTCAAACAGCCCTGTGTCAAGATGTTGCTTAAATCTCTCTCGCTTTCTCATTTCTTAGGGTCACTTTGTAAAGAATTTAGGATCTGCTGGAGATAAAGAAACTGAGACAGAAGTTCTACTTCTTGAACATGATGTTCCCCATCAGCCTTTCTCCCAGGCTGTTCTTAGCTTTCTGCCAAAAATGCCATGGAGCATTACAGAAGAGGTAAATTAAAAACACATGTAAAAGAGTGGCTGCCACCTGAGCACCCCCTTGTAGCACTCTACCTCTGTTTTCCCTTTTCAGGGCTGCTTTTGAGCTCCACACAGTCTTTCTCTCTGTTCAGTAATACCCCTCCTCAGAGACTGGTTTTATTGGCATATGGTTCAAAATAAACACGTGCACACACAAAGATCTACCCCCTGCCTGAAACTGGGCACAGCTTCTTCTCTCTGAAGTACTGTCTCAAAGCACCCCTAGTGTTATAGGCTCTTCCCTGCTTTAGTAAGCCATTCTCAGCCCCTCCTGGGGTTGACCCTTGATCTCAGGGTCTTTGCTGTAGGACCTTTTTCTCACTCTCTGCAGTCTCTGTACTGCATCTTCCTTTATTAGGGCCTGGTGTTTCCCCTTAAGACCAGTTCAGACCAGGTATCCAGTCATAGAGCACGCTGGACCACACTCCGTCTTAAAGGGGCCAGTCACTCTATGATAACACCAGTTTTAACTGTGCTCTGTGACTAACACATCTCCTTCAAAACCAGACACACAATTTCTCTATCTCGTTGCAAAGGGATCTCAGAGCATAAAGATGAGATGGAAAGAACTTTTCCAAACCACCATCTCTTGGAATGAGAATTTTTAAAATGTTATTTCTACCTCACTCCTCCCTTCATTCCACTAGCAAGAGTTATGCTGTATGAGATTGCTTCAGCCACTCTCCTAAATCTTCAAAGCATATTCAATACAAAACCAATTAGTTAACTTGTTTAATGAGTTCCAAGTAAATTTTCCTCCAATGATGTAACTTAAATGTGGGAAATGACTATTTTAGGATTCATAAAATAATCAAGGCACTTTACAAACATTGACTGACCCTTGTATAACCTCTGTGAGGTACGTGGGATAGTATCCTCATTTTACATTCATTACACATCTTCATTTGCAACTTTTTTTAAAAACTGGGAAACTGAGACAGAGAGGTTATATGATTTCTACTAAACCATAAAATTTTCCATGAACTCCAAGTTAGCATGGACTGTGCAAAGGATCAGGAGCCAAAAATAAAATACTGGCTCTGACACTCAGAGGGACTGAGTGTCAGAACCAGTATTTCTTGGCTCCTGATCCTTTGCTAACTCCATGCTGACTCAGTTCATGAAAAGCTTTTGTCTTTTTTACTTCTGTTTGCCAGTAAATAGCAAATGCTTTAAAAATTTCTCTCATAGTGCTTCTGTCCATCACCGTAGTACCTGTACACCTTGACATAACTGTATACAAGAGAAAAGCTCTTCTAAAACAGAAAGTCAGTGTGACCTGTGGTCCCACTTTTGAAAATTTTACCCCAAAGTACATTCCTCTAATGACATTTTGTAGTTTGGTTTCTGCAACATGTTTGAAAAACCTTGTTTAAAATTTCAGGACATGAAATTTAGAGAAGACTTAAGGTATCTATGTGTATGTAGCGTGGATCCTCCAGGCTGTACTGATATTGATGATGCATTACATTGCAGAGAACTGGAAAAAGGAAATCTAGAGGTATTTTGTTCCCTTATTTTTCTATCTATGGGTCATTTTTATTTGTCATTTACCCCCCCCCCCCTTTTTCTCAAACAGTGTAATGGCAGGAGGAACTGAAATGGGATCTCTTTAATGTGTGGCACTAGAAAACGTTTTTGTCTTCATCAGTTGCAATAATGGAGCCACTGATGTCAGCATGTTAAATGAAATTTGACTGAGTAGACAAGAAGGATTTTTAAAAATATTTCTTGAGATGAAGTGTCACTTTTCCCATAAAGTCACAAAAAAGATTTTTGTTTGTTTTGTTTGTTTTTTTAATTTGAAATGTGTGTGCGATTTGCAGTGTTATGGTCAGCATTTAGAGTAAATGCTGTGTTTATTTCAACGAGACTCTTAGGCCTGGTCTGCACTAGAAAATTAAGTAGGTTTAATTGGCAATTGAGCATGAAAAATCCATATCACTGACCGGCATTATTTAAGCTGATCTAAGTCCTCATGCAGACAGCGCTAGGTTGACAGAAGAATTCTTGCGTCAACCTAGCTATCAGGGAGGTGGATTACTTACTTACTCTGTAGTGTCTACAACTAAAACGCTATGACATTGAAGCTACAACAATGCATCTGTGGCATTTTAAGTGGCGGCAAGTCCTTAAAGTGGTTGCCAGTAGGCTGTAAAACATATTTAGCTACAATCCCCAGTGTTCACTCATCATTTTCCTAATAATCCTGCTCTTGGCTTGAAATCTTCCAAGTGTGCTGTCTGCCCACAGATCTTACATCTTTTTTTACTTTTTTTTGACCCATTTATGTTTGGCTATTCTTTAAGTTATGCACCGATTAAATAAATAGTTAGTGGAAATTTGACACACTTAGCATAGAATTAAGTCTCACTGAGATCTAGGGTTAGGTGTGAAAAACATTGGTTTTCAGTTAGTAAAGATATGACCATTTGAAATTTAGTTGTTTTGCACATGCACAATATAAAGTATTTTAATTCTTCCAATGTGTAGTAGTAGGCCCTGATCCTGCATTCAGAATCCCATAGATGGACTCCTATGAGGTCATTTTGTGCTCTGTTTAGCCTTTTTGGTCTCCAGTGCTGATCGCTTTGTAGAGTGAGGGCCATAATACAGATGCACATACATATGTGTATAGCTTTCCATGTTATCTGAAACTGTGTGCTTATATCCAGGTAGCACAGGTTCACTAGTGAACTCTGGTGTCTCTTTAAAAAAAAAAAAAAAGTGAAATATTAATACTAGTTAACATTAATGTTGAGAAACCAAGCCTGTATTTCAGGAAATTTGAAAAGTTAATTTTTACCACAATCTTGTGCATATATAGTATTTGCTATTCCCATTTTCCATGTGTTATATTCAAACCAGTAGCCCAGTCTAGGATTCTGAGGGATTTTTACAAAGGTTGGGAAGGTGGGGGTTGTTTGGGGTTTTTTTTGAGTTGCTCATAAAACCTCACAACTAGTTTATTGTGTGTTTGGTATATATTAGCTTGTGACGATAATAGCAGATAAGACCAAAATTGTAGGGCTAGCAAACATGGAGGATGACAAAACCAAATTGCAATTTGGCTTGGAGAGGGAATAGAGCAGTGGGGGCTGCAAGCAACTAGGACAATGACCATCCCAATAAATGTAAAGTCTCTCACCTAGACAATCGATGTGCACCCCAATGTTGTATCTACTGTAAACATCACTTTAAAGTGAAATTAAATGAATGTTACTTGTTCATGTAATCCAGGGATCGGCAACCTTTGGCACACAGCCCGCCAGTGTAAGCACCAGTTGTCTGCAGGTTTGGCCGATCGCGGCTCCCAGTGGCCGCAATTCGCCATCCCAGGCCAATGGGGACTGTGGGAAGGGATGGCCAAGGGATGTGCTGGCTGCCACTTCCGGCCGCCCCCATTGGCTTGGAGCGGCAAACCATGGCCAATGGGAGCCGCAATCGGCCGAACCTGTGGACACTGCAGGTAAACAAACCATGCTTACGCTGGTGGACCATGTGCCAAAGGTTGCAGATCCCTGATGTAATCAATTGCACTAGTTGCTGCAGGGAAATGGGATTGTGAAGAGAGATGAAAAATACAGAGGGTCTTTCATATTGTGAATGTCTGCTTAAAATTCAAAAATCACCGCTTCAGTCCATAAAATGCATACAATGTGATATGCTGAAAGTCATGTTCTGTTTCTTTCAAAGGTTGGTGTACATATTGCAGATGTCAGCCATTTTATTCGACCAGGAAACGCTTTGGACCAAGAGTCAGCAAAAAGAGGGACAACCGTATATCTATGTGAAAAAGTAAATGTTCTTTTCGCAGAGCTTTCTTGTTTTGGCGGAATGTTGCTAACATTTTATTTGGAGGAGATGGAGACATATCATTATCTCCAAACTGAACAAACGGGAGGCCTTTAGACTGCACTTAATTTGGATAAAGTGTTGAATTAAACACACATTGTATCGAGAGTCGGCCAATAGAGCAGGACTGTAGATCATTCTAAGGGTTCTCTCTAAATCACAATAAGAAATACATCAGTTTAGAAGTATGTTGCATATACTGTGTGTCCCAAATAGCAGGATTAAGAGAGGTATCCTACATACTTCTGACTCTGGGGTATTAATCTCATTGTAATTTGCAGATCACTGTTAAACATCAGAGTTATAGTCCCTTCACTTACTGGTCATCAGTCAGCCAGGGTAGAGCTGACACAGTAATTGGTAGTTATAGCAGAACAATTGGCACAAGTAGGGAATCCTAAAGTAAATACAGTGATGTGGCATTCATAGGCAACAAGAGAGTCAAAGCTGTGGTGTCTGCTCAGTTTTCTCGTTGCAGAATCTCTTTTAGCCTACAGAGGCTCCATCTTACAGATGTCTGTGCCCAATTCAGCGCCATCTGTTTTTCCCTGCTTGCAGCAGTATATTTCTTGTGAACCACCATTTCTTTTCAATAATAGCTACTGTAGAAAGAGCTGTTACAAAAACTGACACCTGTTAGATTCCACTCAGAAGCAATAAGTTTCTTCTGAAGTTGTGTGTTCCTTTTTCTTATATATCTGAAAAAAACTATTTTATATTTTTCATGATGAGATTAATGCCAGCTGGAAGAGCAATTTAATAAAAGCTTAGAACCAATATTTTCTTGCTGTTAAATATTTTATTGTCATATGATTTGAGATGGAAAGAAGTCTCTAACTTATTTAGGTAAAACTGTATATATTACTAAATAGTTTGTTTATCCCTTGTCTTACAGAGGATTGATATGGTTCCAGAGTTGCTTAGCTCCAATTTATGCTCCTTGAGATCCAACGTGGACAGGTATTTGTACCTAATCCATATTTAGATCTTGTCCAAGTAGCTCCAGATGTTTTCCATGTTTTTAACTTTGGTTGATTCTTTTTTTTTTTTTTTTAGGTTTGCATTTTCATGTATATGGGAAATGAACCACAATGCTGAAATTTTAAAAACCAGATTTACCAAGAGTGTTATTAATTCCAAGGTTAGTTATGTGTATTAAAATATTATTTTAATGCTTATAAAAACAACCTGGATAAACTGTACTGGAAACTGAATGTCCTAAGGATCCAGAGACTCAATATATAGGAGGTTTTTTTCCTTCTTTTCATTACTCCTTTTCTTTTTTCCAAGTTTTTATTTCATTTTATAATTAGAAAATGACTTTATTTAAAAAGTCAAAATAAATGTCTTGCCTGAATCAACATGTTAAGGCAAATAAACAAGGGGTTGCATTTCTCTTCCTATACGTTTTGGCCTGATATACGTTCACAAATGTATGTCAATAATGGGCCTGATTTTCAGATGTGTCAAGCACCCATAACTCCTTGTACAATCAATGGGAGTTGCAAGTGGCCAGCACATCTGAAAATCAGAGCTAACATGTCTCTGAGACATTAAAAAATATAGTGCAAAAGCCAAACTTTTGTGCATCTGTAGATGTGTTTTCTGTTGTGTTAGTCTCAGAACACTTGAGGATGATGAGGTAAATTCAGTGTTGAGTGGTGGTCTTTGGGATTATGATTTCCTTGTTTGTGCCAGTTTTCAGCATACTTTGACAATGAACTGTGGCTTGTATTTTTAACAGAGGGAAGAACATTTTGCTGTTCAATACTCAGTTGTATGTGGTATTGTCACATTGTTTTTCTTTTCAAGGCATCCCTTACATACGCTGAAGCACAGATGAGAATTGATTCTGCAAACATGAAAGATGATATTACTACTAGTTTGCGTGAACTAAATAAATTAGCAAAAATTCTGAAGAAGAGAAGAATTGATAATGGGTAAATTTGTTCAAATTGGCTTTAATTTCATGGTCTCATCTGTTTAATTGTTTTAAATCTGTCCAACTATATCATGCTGCTTGGCGTTAGTTTGCACCAGCCAATATAACATTTCAAAGATCAGTGCTAGATTGCCATTTTAAAGTAATATAGACTATATATAAGGTAGTTATTTTAAGTTCTCCAACTATATTTAACCTTTTAATTTTCTTTTGTAAGTTTGCAATAGATATTTGTCATAAGATTTGTATAGCAAGCCAATTATATTTTAAAGCATAGCCACTTACTGTTTAGACTTGTTTTTGAGTTAAAGGAATGCCAGAAAGTTTCTATAGTGTGGGGGGAAACCACTTAGAGAATTGAGGTTCTAACTAAAACTGAAACAACCTGAGCTGTAGCAGACTGCTAGGTATCATTTGCAATACTTTAGTGTACAAGAAACTTATAAAGGAGGGGTTTTGTTTCCAGCTTTCATCTTACAATATTCAGTCATCTCAAGTAGGTGCATATTTAGGAATGTTAACTTTTCTTTATCCCTGCAAGAAGAATGTGTGCATACTTCAAGCTGAGGGTGTAATTCCCAGTTTGAAGAGACATGTGCTAGCTTGCCCCGAGTATGTACTAGCATCTCTGATGGGCATACACTTGGGGCTGCTAACTCCTTCCACTGCTGTAACTACACTCTGTCTTTAGCACACTAGTGCGAGTATGTCTCCTTGAGTTGGAAATCACACGCCTAGATTGAAGTGTAGACATACCCATAGAAGTGCAGTAACATTTTGGTTTGGGGCTGATCCTCAGAGATGCCAAGCACCTCTAACTCCTGTTAATAGAAATGATTTGCACTTGCTTGACTTATATCACAGTCAAGCAGTGTAATTGTTCAGACTACTTAAACTGAACCTTCCAGTACTTTTTGCTGTAATACGTGATTATTTTGTTCTGTTTATTGTCTTTCAGGGCTTTAACACTTTCCTCACCCGAAGTTCGTTTCCATATGGATAGTGAAACTCATGATCCTATTGATTTGCAGACCAAAGAGCTGAAGTATGTGTTACGGGTTTCTGGTAGGAGGAGTTGTTTTGTTTATTGAATAGTGCATTTGTAGAGTCCACTTAAGTTTAGTCAGTTAATCCTAGATGATTGTATGATTTCTATGAATTTCCTAAGTCTATGGAATATGTAAATCAGAGTGGGTCCCTAGTAATATTTCAAATTGATATCTTACTTTTTACGAACTTAGAACAAATATTTCAAATCCTGAGTGTCTAACATTAGTGTTAATGGCAGGCTCAGCACTCCCCGTCAATCTCTTGTGGGGCTACCTAACAGTTGATGAACAAAGATAAGAGCTCAGTTTGCCTGCTGAAAGGCAATGAGCAGGGGAATGAGAGGGTAGAGTCCAGCTTCCATGCTGCACATACAGGAAGCAAATGGAGAATCCCTTCCCCAGAATCCTGGAGCATGTGGGGATGAAGCAGAGGGATCCCTACCAGCTCCCTCCTGGTAATGAGGACAAATGCTGCCTGTTGCAAACAGTGGGCCTGAAGTTTGGGGGCCAAGGGAGGACAGAGCATGGGGTGGGGCACACTGGGAGACAGATCTGGGCAGACACACAGCATTTATATACATGCACAATGATCCCGAGACACTTTATGTTAATGTAGGACATAGTGCTACCAAGAGACTTTTGGGAAGAGGGGAACCAAGCTTATCTGTGTAGCCAGCTCCTTGTTTTCCCTTTAAGCCCAGCCCAACTTTTGAGTCAAATTTAAAAAAAAATTTTAACTCCATTAGATCCTCTCAACTTTATTTTGCATAGGTGCACATATGTGCAAATGAGGTTTTTTTTATGTATAGTGTGCTTTAATATTGGAACAATTATATTAAGAAAATGTAAAGTGGCTCATCCAGCAATTTCCCTTCTGAGTAAGTGCTGAATAAACCAATGCCATGGTGATCTGATTTACAGACTTTTTGTTGTGATTTTTCTCCCCATTCTTCCCCTCAGATAAATTGTAGGATTGATTTAGTATAACTTTTTGCTTCTGTCTCTACTTCCTTTTTGGACCTGTGTAAATATATAGGTTTGTCTTTACATATTTTACGATTTTTGTCTACTTACGTTTGTATAAATGTTCCAAATTGCTAGTTTACTAGCCTCAGTTTTGGAATCTTGTCAGAGGTAGTAAAAAGACTTCTTTATTGAGTGCTTAAGCAAATCAAAAATTTAAATATTCTTCTAACAGTGCAAAATGTTTCCTGTTGACAGAGAAACCAATTCCATGGTTGAAGAGTTTATGTTGCTTGCCAATATCTCCGTAGCAAAAAAAATTCATAAGGAATTCTCAGAATATGCCTTGCTCCGGAAACACCCGGCTCCTCCTCCATCAAATTATGACATCCTTGTGAAGGCAGCGAAGTCCAAGGTAAGTTTTAACATTTTAGAATAAAGTAATTCTAAATAAAGGCCTATTCTTTGCTTTTCTGCTGTGTAGACCTTTCTCTAGTGGGCCACTTAAATTCCAAAATTCCATTATTTTGTGTATTCTGTTGTGTTTTTAAATCCAACTTGGCTCTGCAGCATTTAGTCTGTGCTTTGTTCCACCAACCCATTTGTCAAATACCTTTTTTTTAATGAAGGAAACAATACAACCTTAAATCTTTTATATCTTGTGGAAGGCTGTTTTTCCCTCTTTAGTCTAAGAGCTCTCTTTTTAAGATAATTGTGTTGTGTTGTATTTTATATCATTTATGCTGGTTAATGTATTTTGTATTTACTTAAAGGGAGTGTCAGTGACCTGTAGTTAATGGGGTCTGAAAACAAATATGGCCTTTGGAGTCTAGAAATAAGCATAGTATTTAAACCACTGACTGGTCATGTGGGAGGGATAGCTTAGTGGTTTGAGCATTGGCCTGCTAATCCCAGGATTGTGAGTTCAATCCTTGAGGGATCTGGGGCAAAAATCATCTGTCTGGGAATTCGTCCTGCTTTGAGCGGGGGTTGCGCTAGATGACCTCCTGAGGTCTCTTCCAATCCTGATATTCTATGAATGCCAAAACAACTAATCTTAAAGTTACATGTTCTTGTGTAACACTTAGATCAGCGGGATGAGTTAAGATTGGAATTAACTAAAAAGTTGTTGCCTTTCATTAAAGAGAAGTTGAACTTCAATCTTTTTCTGTCTGTCTATCTTAGGTACACCTTTGTGCCCCTTTCGGATTGAACTTCTTAAAAAAGTTACTATTTTCTAGAGGCCGTGCACAATTTCTTTTGTGATGAAAGTTCTGCCCCTGACTTGGCATGGTCTTGGATAAGTCACTCCTTAGCTGTAAAATTGGGATGATTTTTGTGTTTCTCATCTGAAAAGTGACTGTCAAAATACCATTTTTTCCCAGTGGATTTGATCTGTGTGTGTATTGAGAGTCCTGTTTATCTAGTATAGTAGCTAAAATTTTAAACTACTGTTTGCCTGCTAAAACCAATAATGCAGTGGAACAATAAGTTGGAATTTGTTTGCCTTGTATCATCAACACTCATGTTTACAAAGATCCATTTACAGCATCACCACTGAGGACATAATTTGACCTGGAGAATCTTTACTAGTGGTGGTGATGTTCTAGAAGGAAAGAGCCCCCCTTTGATTTGGAGAGCTGCTTGGATTTGTAGGGTTGGCACTTGAAGAAACTCTCTCTTTAAAACTGAGCAAACTTATCTTTCTCCTGTTTTTTTCTTTTTTTCCCCTGCATCTCATCTTCAATCCATTGTTGAATGAAGAAATGAAAAAGAAATCATAAAATTATTAATTTTAACAGTCATTTCCTCCACCCTCCCTCTGCTACCCTGCTAATTAGATCTGACATTTTGCTGATTTTTTAGAATGTTGGCTTTTAGCTCTTTGCTGCTGTGCAGAACTGTGCTGTTCTTTAAGGTATTGACATCTTATCAGATTGTCAGCACTTCTTAGGTGATTTATCAGATGTGACAGAAGTTCTTAAACTGGGGGGTAGGGAGGCGTGGAATGTGTTCTGGGTGTGTGAGACAAGTTTTCGGAAAAAAGAAAACTTATTGCACAGATTCAGAGCTGGCCAGCTGGAGAGCGGCAGCTGCTGGTTGGGCACCCAGCTCTGAAGGCAGCGCTGCCACCTGCAGCAGGGGAGAAGTAGGGATGGCAATACCATACTATGTCACCCTTCTCTACTGATGCTGATGACGCCTCTGCCTTCAGAGCTGGATGCCTGGCCAGCAGCCACTGCTCTCTGCTCTGCCTTCAGAGCGGAGTCGCCAGAGAGCAGCGGCTGCTGGCTGAGGACCGGGGGGTGTCGTAAACTACTACAGACACAAAGAAGGGGGGCACGATCAAATAACTTTGAAAGCCACTGAGATGCAGTATGTGGGGCAGCACGTACCTGATAAGTTTGGAAGTGCTAAGATGATGCCGTTAAATTCCTGCATATGGCTTTGAAAATTTTTAAGGATTTGACAATAATATAACTGGCCTTTTTTTCTTACAGAATTTGGAAATTAAGACTGATTCAGCAAAGGCTCTAGCTGACACTTTAGACAAAGCTGAATCTCCTGAATTCCCATATCTAAATACGCTATTGCGAATCTTGGCTACTCGCTGCATGATGCAAGCTGTGTACTTTTGCTCTGGAATGGATAATGATTTTCATCACTATGGCTTAGCATCACCTATTTATACACATTTTACTTCACCCATCAGAAGGTAATTTACTTTATGGAACTTTCAAAGGAAAAAAGCGAGAGTGATGAATGCATTAAAACTACTTTACATACTGTATCATGCCTCATAATTAACAACATTTCATTGTAGTTCTTTTGATTTTATATTTGAAAAGGATGACTTTTGCAGTGCTCCTGTAATCTTGGTCTGACTCCTGGGTTCCTAGGTTTGCCGTAACTCTTTCCCATGACATCAGGCGCAGTATTCTGATTTCAGTCATACATTCCATAAAATAAGACTGTTTCTGTATTCTAAGTGGAAAGCAATATATCCTTAATACATGATTCTGGTGTATAAAAGCACATTTTTTATGTCTATTTAAGATGAGACATGCCAAAAAGAACCTGCAGCAGAATCTGGTTAATCATTGCCATGTAGGAGCTCTGTTGCAGAATTTGGGTGTAAAATAATATTTTGGGAGGGATTGATTTACGTATATAAAACGTAACCTTAATTTAACATTAACTTAGTAAATGACATTGCATCTGTACGTTACACAGGGAAGCAAGTAACTTACTATTGGCTTAAGTGAAAATGTGATGTGAAAACCAAGTGTGCATGTAAAGGGTAATTCCAATGTATGTGTTTTTAAAAAGGGCTTATTTTTATGATTTCCCTGACATACAGGTGGATCTAAGTTTTATGGAAACTACCTGTGCTTATCTTTACTCCCTAGATGTATATTTAAGGCAAATGTGTTGTATGTAGATAATTGAAATTCCTGTGGAATACATATGTATAACTGTTGGTAAATTGTAAAGCTGTTAAAAATCCAAGAATAATATGTCAGTAGCCAAACTGGGTATCTTTTTGTGTTAAGCAAAAGTTATTGCCCTGCCATAATTTCATACATAATCGAGTTCAGTTATGTTCTGAAAATTGTTAAAAATTGCATTGGCATTCTATGCTGAATCAATCATTCTACATTTAAATTTGCTCAACTGACAAAGGAAAAAAAACTATGGCTCAACTGCCAGTGTGCAGACTCCCCCTTGAATTTGAAAGTCTGTGTTTCTGGTTTACACATCACTAATAATAAAAAGTCTGCAGGTGGAACATAGTAAAGAATTCTGTTGATGATGTAGAAATCGGAAAGTAATCTTGCGTCGCCGTGCTGGCTCTGCAGCAGATTTTTTGTCACTAAAATAAGCAAATATAATCTTGAATTCACATAGGGAACAGTTCTGTTCAGTAAAGCGATGTCCTTTTTATAGAATTGCTTATTGACTGCACACAACCGTAACACCAGTTCAATAAAGTCCCTTGTCTGGGATAAACTTTTTTTTAAAAAACTTGAGTAATTTCATTCATACAAATAACATGAGATTCAGAAACTTCCAGAAAATGAGTACATTCTGATATGTTGGCTCAGACTTCTGTTAGTGATTTTTATCTCATCCGTGCAGGTATGCTGATATAATAGTACATCGACTGTTGGCAGTGGCTATAAACGCAGACAGTACTTACCCAGAACTTACAGATAAACATAAACTAGCAGACCTGTGTAAAAATCTCAACTACCGACATAAAATGGCTCAGTATGCACAGAGAGCGTCAGTTGCATTCCATACCCAGGTAAGTAGTTTTGAGATGGGGTCATGCTTTTCAAACTGTTGGAAAGAGTGAACATTTGTAATAAGAGCTACATCTCTGTAGGTAATATTTTGGTGTACTGTGCAGGGCAATAACATACAAGTCAAGTCTGAAGCATGTAAGGAATGGTGACGAGCCTTGAAAACTTCTTTTCTAAAGAGACTGTACTCAGCATTAGAGTGCTGCTTCTAAAGAACATCTTAATTTTATCTAGAATAATAGATAAGGTACCTCAAGGACTCCCTGGTACTACTTCTGTTTTTAAAAATACCGTATATACTACTGTAATGTGTTTTTAAGAAGTTTATAAATACATTTTAAATTTAAAAGACCTTGACATTGAGCCCAGGATTATCTGAACCCCACTACAGCAGCTAAATAGCAAAAAGTTGTGAACTATAGCCAGATACTTTAATACATTAATTACACCATCTGAATGAATAGTATGAACATGCTTTACTTGTGATCATTTGATAATTGTCTTCATAACAAGCCACTATAATATCAGTTTTTAGTAAATCTTTTCACCGCCTAAACATTTTGTTTTTATCCTCATTATTCATCTCTCTTACAGTTGTTCTTCAAAAACACAGGAGTAGTGAATGAAGAGGCGTATATTTTATTTGTAAGAAAGAATGCAATTGTGGTTCTAATTCCCAAATATGGTTTAGAAGGAACTGTCTTCTTTGAAGAAAAAGACAAACCAAAGCCAAACCTCAGTTACAATGATGAGGTACAATATTTAAGGGGATTTTATTTTTATTTTGGTTTTTCATTTGATAACGGGGCACAATCTAAAATCAGTATTCCAGTAGTTACATGCAGAGAATTGGCATAAGAGATTGTATACTTAAAGTTATAAACTAATCTGTAGTAACAGCAATTCATCTTCATACTCCTTGTGTGCAAGTTTTTAAATACAGAAGGTTCTGAGAGAGAACAGCATTCATTAATTCTTAATGAAATCCAGCTATAGAATTATTATTTTGAGCTCACTTTTGATTTTATTTTTTTTAATTTAGTTGATACTTTGGACGGTCAGTGTTCTCTCTTAATTAGCATATTTTTAGGCTTATCTTTAAGAATTATTAAAACTACAGGGAAACTTCTTTGATGCATGTAGTTTGTGTGAGCATTAGGAGTTGTGAATGGTGCCTGTTATAAACTGGGAAAATATATAGTTGGTAGCAAAAATAAGAGAGCTAAGATGTTGGGGATGAATTGTAAGCCTCAAGTATTCAGATATAAAGTTCCATGTTGTAAAAATTTTGATACATTCCAGGTACCTTCGCTTACAGTGGAAAACACAACGTTTTATCCATTTGACAAGGTTAAAGTGAACATCATGTTAGATGCTTCCAACATCCAACACCAGAAAATTCGTATGGCGCTGGTAGAACCCAAGGTAAGGCACAGGCTTTACAATGCAAAGCAACATATAATTCAGGTATCTTAAAACTATTGCATAGGTAACTTAATATTTAACTTCTTAAAAAAACATTATTTCTATTTATTAGGAGATTGCAGTAACACAAGTCACATCTACTTTTAACAAAAACAAATCTGACTTCAGTGCCTTTTTAAAAAGTCGCTTCTACATGCTGCAGGAGACATATATTTTTAAAATTAAGATATTTAAGAAGGGGTTCTAAAGTAAACTTCACTTCCACAAAGCACCTTGTCCCACCAGTGAGAATTCCACTGGTCGATCAGAAGTAATATCTGACTTGAACTTCAAAGCCCCAGCCCACAGACCATAAACTTGTAATTGACTCTCTAAAAGAGATGCAGTTAACATGCCTGTTGACATTAGTTTGAGGGTCCTTTTCCAGATTGAGAAATATATTACTACGTAAATATAATGTTAATTTAAAATTCTATGGGCAGAATGACAAGTTTTAGCTCGTGCAACTATTGGTTTACTAAGAATCATAAACTTGGTACAGAAATGGCTGTTCCTTTTCACAGCAACTTCTGTATATGCCCAGCTATCTTGCCTAGAATAAATTTCATAAGTATTTCATACAGAAATACCATGTTGTAAACTATAAGCTAGTCTAGTACTAGCAGTTAGCATCAAGTCTATAGATCTTGGCCTCTTCCCCCGTGCATGTAAGACATCTGTATTCCATCTCTTTGTACCTCAGGCTAGCTGACAAATTTTACATGATGACAGGAGCTCTGAAACCATCAATAAGGGATTGTATATTTGCATTCAGCTATTTCCAATTTTTAGAGATTGAAGTGATAAATAGTAGACAAATGTGAATTAAAAACAATATAAGTAAGTGTTAATTGGAGTCTTTTTCCATTCCTGAGTATATAATCATTTATGTTTTGGATTATTTTAGGAAAATGATTAATCTGTTTCTAAAATTTTAGATTATCCTGATCTTTGAACTCTGCCAATACAAGACTTTATTTATAATTACTTTTGGTCCTAGTCTTTGTCCTTGCTCTTAATAATTTCTACCTCACTTTGCATTGTGATTTGCTGTAGCGACATCATGACATTTATATGGTGACTTAGACTTTATCTTCATACCTACTGTCAGAGATACTCATTTCACTGAAATGTCAGATGTTGTCTGCATACATACCTACATGTAACTTTGGTTAATTGTTTTAGAGCCATCTCCTCTCTCATTTATATTTTTGACAAGAAAGCAAAAATTAAATGTTTGCTTTAACCTTTTTCTATTTTTTTCTCCCTTTGTGATAGATACTGGAAAGTGATATTCCAAATCAGACTGCAGAGCTGAGCACTAACAGTGAACCAGAGAAAAAGAAGAAGAAGCTGAAAAAATAGCTGCATTCAAGCATCTAATAAATTCAAGTGTTACGTATTTTGTGTTCGAAGAGGAAATTTGTAAATTTCAAGATTTCATACAACTTTTTTAAATTTACTTTTTAAAAGATAGTTTTAAAATTATTAAAAAATATTTGCATTTTTATTTCATCTCTTGTGCACCCAAGTGTTTGTAATAGTTTTTAAAACAAATATTTCAATGTGTTCATCTTGCAGGTGAAAATAAATACTCATGTACAATGAAGGAACATTCCCAGCAGAGTTCATTATTGTACCAGAAGTGGGAAATCAAAGGACAGTGACTTGTAGCGATTTGATAAAGTAAATTATTGTCCATTACACAAATCTTAGTTGTTTTCTTAATCACCTGGTCCTCTGAATATTACTTCTAATATTTCTGATCGCATTAGTAGAGTATTGGTACAGTTCCACTCAGGAGGAGTCTGCAGAAGTATAAGGTCTAAATTATGCTGTTAAAGTTACACCAATATTGCACTTCAAATTGAAATGTTTTTACTGTTCAATAACAGGAGAGGATTGAAAGATTCCCCGATTAGTGTGGCCGAAAAGATTGAGAAAAATAAGTGTGAAATTGGTGAGGTGCTAGGACCCAGCAGTAGCCCAGGCACAATGGAGGAGGAAACGTTCTCTTCTGCCTCCTCCCCTGCCATGTACTAACACTTCCTCCCCTGCTTCCGAGCATTAAGGGCTAAAAGAGCAGTTAGATGTTGCAACACCGAACTCCTAGCCCAGGGGTTGGCAGCCTCTGGCACGCGGCTCACCAGGGTAAGCAGTGCGGGTGAGGGATATTCTGTCCGCGGCTTCCTGCCAGCCCCGTTGACCTGGGATGGCGAACCGCGGCCAGTGGGAGCCGCGATCGGCAGAACCTGCCGACGCGGCAAGTAAACAAACTGGCCCAGCCCGCCATGGTGCTTACCCTGGTGAGCTGCGTGCCAGAGGTTGCCGACCCCTATCCTAGCCTGTCACTGAGTGGAATCCTCAATCCCAAGTTAGACACTCAGGCTCCCCATGCATTTTATGGAGAGATTTAGGTGCCTAAGAAGAAGGTTCACAGAAGCCATCAAGCTGAGCAGAGAGCCACCTAAGGTAGGCAGTAAGAAGTGCTGAGGCAAAGGTTGGGGTTTCAGACCCATTCTTCAAAGGCAGTTACATACTTTACTCTGGGCTGTAGCAAGGTACCTACCTGTCTCTAGAATTCTCAGCCATGAACCTTCTTTGGACTGCTGGACCTAAGCTAGCCAATAAGAAATGCTGAAGAGAGGCGTTGGCCTATGCCCCAGCCCTTAAAGATAACTAGGTGCCTATTTTGCATCAGGATTCACAGTGGTGAATCCTCTCCTGGAGTTAGGCACTTAAGTCACAGCAGCAGTGTATCCTGAATCCCCACCCCTTTATAGCTAATAGCCCATCTAGCGTGTCTGTCCTCTGCCTGGGTTAGAGCAAAGACTTGACTCTTCCATATCCCAGGCAGTACCCTAACCAGGAGTCCATAAAGTCACAACAACCCCAGTACGTGTGTGTGTGTGTAGTTCAACAGGGAGGCATCTGTAATTGTTTGGTCATTTCTACACCTGAACTAAGCACTAGGTACTTTGCACTGTTGCTTGTTGAAAGAAGCACATGCTGATGGATTGACCCCAACTTGGATCCTCTACTAACAGAGAGCCATGGGATAGAGTCGGGTACATCTTCCCTAGAGCCACGGACTCCTTGCAGAATGGTTGGAATCAAGGACTTTCTTGTTTGTGGCACTATAGAGTATGGCTGTTTATTGTCATAACCCTTGATTCATAGCAGCAACATAGCCAGCCCACCTTATAGTTCACAGTTGAAGAATATTTGTTCCACTATGTAATAAATTATAGAAGGTCTCCCCACCACCTCCAATATCAATTGGACATACCTGTGATGGCAAGAGTGCTGAAAGGAACTAACTTTTTTTTTTTAAAATAGTTTCCGCAGTAAATGGTGTTGAAGACTGTTGAATGGATAAGTCAGGGGTCGGCAACCTCTGGCACGCAGCTCACCAGGGTAAATACCCTGGCAGGCCGGGCTAGTTTGTTTACCCACCGTGTTGGCAGGCTCAGCCGATCACAGATCCCACTGGTTCACTGTCCCAGGCCAATGGGTGCGGCGGGAAGCTGCGTGCCAGAGATTGCCGACCCCTGGGATAAGTCAAGATTCCCCATTGTTTTCAACAGTGGGAGTGGAGTATGCTACCATAAGTACTTTTTTGTCCCTCATTCCTCCCCCTTTTTGTGTGAGTAATATTTTTCCTACCCTAGCACCTCTGTAAAGGGATATACAACTTTTTCAAACTAAATCTTTTAGATTAACTTTTAATACCACCACAAATTAGTCTTTTTGCTGCCTACTAATCACACAAGTC